>NC_063336.1:89528231-89556720 GCF_021869965.1 Rhincodon typus | reverse complement strand
AGACATTTTTCCCTCCCTGCCCTTATCTGCTTTCCGGAGGGACCGCTCTCTCCGTGACTCCCTTGTCCGCTCCACACTCCCCTCCAGCCCCACCACACCCGGCACTTTTCCCTGCAACCGCAGGAAATGCTACACCTGCCCCACACCTCCTCCCTCACCCCCATCCCAGGCCCCAAGAAGACTTGCCACATCAAGCAGATGTTCACCTGCACATCTGCTAATGTGGTATACTGCATCCGCTGTACCCGTTGTGGCCTCCTCTACATTGGGGAAACCAAGCGGAGGCTTGGGGACCGCTTTGCAGAACACCTACGCTCGGTTCGCAATAAACAACTGCACTTCCCAGTTGCGAACCATTTCAACTCCCCCTCCCATTCCTCAGACGACATGCCCATCCTGGACCTCCTGCAGTGCCACAACGATGCCACCTGAAGGTTGCAGGAACAGCAACTCATATTCCGCTTGGGAACCCTGCAGCCCAATGGTATCAATGTGGATTTCACAAGTTTCAAAATCTCCCCTCCCCCTACCGCGTCCCAAAACCAGCCCAGCTCGCCCCCGCCTCCCTAACCTGTTCTTCTTCCCACCTATCCCCTCCTCCCACCTCAAGCCGCACCCCCATCTCCTACCTACTAACCTCATCCCGCCCCCTTGACCTGTTCGTCCTCCCTGGACTGACCTATTTCCTCCCTACCTCCCCACCTACACTCACCTTTTACTGGCTCCATCCCCGCCTCTTTGACCTGTCTGTCTCCTTTTCACCTATCTTCTCCTCTATCCATCTTCTATCCGCCTCTTCCTCTCTCCCTATTTATTTCAGAACCCCCTTCCCCTCCCCCATTTCTGAAGAAGGGTCTCGGCCCGAAACATCAGCCTTCCTGCTCCTATGATGCTGCTTGGCCTGCTGTGTTCATCCAGCTCTATACCTTGTTTTCCCAGCAAGGGTGGTGATCAGTAGTGATAATGGCAACTGACTTGGAGGGCTGTTTTACGGCATAGGAGAGGATTTGGAATGCATTGATTACAAGATCTCAGGGTGTCTTCTTTGGGGATTCATGTCAGTACTTGGAGATTCTGGTGAGGGCCAACTTGAGATTCAACATGGTGGAACTGCTTATTTGTACAGTATAAAATGTGACCAAACAGTTCTCCTTCACTTTAAAGAAGAAGACTTTCCATTGGACTGTTTGTAAGGCCGAGAAACAAAGCGACAAAATGGTTTTGTGGTATAACAACTGCAGCGAAAGGAGAATTTCAGCTTATATCACCAATTCCTCAAAACCTTGGCAACCATATATTTTCCAGAGTACTTAATATAAGTACCTGGATCAGTTTGGTAGTGACAACTGAGCCTGATATTTGGCATTGCACTTGAACACCTAGAGCTTTGATGTGGAAGCTGCCATTACAAGTTGCCCTGCTTGTATATTCAGTGGTAGAAGTGTATATCTGTGCCACAGCCAATTTGAAAATTTTGGGCTTTAACCTAGCAGCTATTGAATGGATTTATTTGGTGGTCAAGCACAACATCTCAGATCATGTATCTGCGTTTTGATAGCTGTCATGTTGTAAAGTGGAACTCAACTTTCTCCGCTGTTCTGTGTCAGATTCTGTAACTCAGTACCTGAACTAGTCCAGTTAGCTGTGCACTCAGATACTGTCTAATTGACCTGTCTGAGTTCTTGAGCAACTCCATGACTTGTTTCAGTTAGTAAGAGATATGCAATGCACGTACATGGGTTCATTAGAACTGCACACCCAACGGAAATGCAAGAGAACACTTTGAAACATTCCTATCTATTCTTTAGATATTTTGATACCTAACTATTCACGTTAGGGGGAGACAATGACCCAGTGGTTTATCGCTGGACTGTTAATCCAGAGACCCAGGTAATGTTCTGGAGACCTGGGTTCGAATCCTGCCACGGCAGATGGTGGAATTTGAATTCAATAAGTATCTGGAATTAAGAGTCTAGTGATGACCACGAATCCATTGCTGATTGTTGGAAATACCCATATGGTTCATTAATGTCCTTTAGGAAGGAAACTGCCATCTTTACCTGGTCTGGCCTACATATGACTCTAGACCCACAGCAATATGGTTGAATCATAACTGCCCTCTGGGCAATTAGGGATGGGCAATAAATGCTGGCCTAGCCAACGATGCTCTCATCCTCTGAATGAATCAAAAAAAAAGGGCCCCAACTCCCCACCACTTAGCAATTCAGTAGGCAAAGGAAGGGAGAATGGGATGAGGAAAAGGATCTCGGCTTTATTTGAGTGCACTATTGAATTAGATGAAAGTTCTAAATGCATGCGATGTTTAATGCTTCAGACAATAAGACCATAAGAAACAGGAACAGTATTAGGCCATTTGCCCAATTGGATCTGGTCCACCATTCTATTATGGCTGATATGTTTTTCAACTCCATTCTCCTGCCTTCTCCCATAACTCTTGATCCTCTGGCTAATCAAGAACCTATATATCTCTGTCATAAATATGCTCAATTACTTGGCCTCCACAGCTTTCTGTGGCAGTGATTTCCACAGATTTACCACCCTCATGCTGAAGAAATTCCTCCTCATCTCAGTTTTCAAGTGGCGTCCTTTTACTCTGAGGCTGTGCCCTTGGCTCCTTTTCTCTCCTATTAGTGGAAACATCTTTTCCGTGTCCATTCTATCTGGGCCTCTCAGTATTCTGTAAGTTTCAATGAGATCCCTCCTCATCCTTCTAAACTCCCTTCAAGTACAGGCACAGGGTCTTGAACCACTCCTCATGTTACGAGCCATTCTTCCTCATGATCATTCTTGCAAACCTCTTTTGGACATCCTCCAATGACAACACATCTTCATCAGATATGGGGCCCAAAACTGCTAGCAATATTCCAAATGTGCTCTGATCAGAGCCTTGTACAGGCTTAGCAGTACACTTCTACTCTGGTATTCTAGCTCTCTTGAAATGAATACTAACCTTGCACTTGTTTTCTGAGCTGCCAACTGAACCTGCATTTTAACGTTAAGAGAATCCTGAATGAGGACTCCTAAGTCTCTTTGTGCTTCAGATTTCCAAAGCTTTATCAGGTTTAGAAAATAGTCCAAGCCTCTATTCTTCCTACCAAAGTATGTAACCTCACATGTCGTCACGTTGTGTTCCACCTGGCACTTCTATCCCCACTCTCCTAATCTGTCCAAGTTCTCCGTAACCTCCCTGTTTCCTCAACAGTACCTGCCCCTCCATTTATCTTAAGTCATCAGCAAAATAAGCAACAATGTCCTTGGTTCCTTCGTCCAGATCATTAATGTATAATGTGAACAGTTGTGCTCCCAACACTGACCCCTATGGAACTCCACTCTTCACTGGCTGCCATCCTGAAAAAGGCCCCTTTATCCCCACACCCTGCCTTCTCTCAGTCAGCCAATCTTCTATCAGTGTCAGTACCTTGCCCCTAACACCAGGAGCTCTTATCTTATTTAGCAGTCTCCTTTGCAGCACCTTGCCAAAGGCATTCTGGAAATCCAAATAGATCACATCCACTGCCTCTAATTTGCTAGATACCTCCACGAAGAATTTTAACAGATTTGTCATGCATTACCTCCCCTTGATGACCTGTGCTGCCTCTGACCTATTTTACCATGCACTTCAAGCAATCTGTAATTTCACGCCTAATAATGGACACTTACGAACAGCCAAGGTCAGGCTTACCAGCCTATAGTTTCCTGCTTTCTGCTTCCCTCCACTCTTAAACAGCGGTGTTATGTGAACCGTTTTCCAGTCATTTGGGATCCTTCCTGACGCCATTGATTCTTGAAAGATTATTACCAATGCCTCCACAATTTCCTTAGCTAACTCCTTCAGAAGACTGGGGTATTGTCCATCTGGTCTGATTGATTTTATTCACCTTCCAACCTTTTAGCTTCTCCAGTACCTTCTCATTCGAATTGGCCGCTACACTCACCTGTAAGTCTCATGAAATTCTAGTATACTGCTGGTGTCTTCCACTGTGAAGGCTGATGCAAAATACCTATTCTGTTCCTCTACCATTTCTCTGTTCCCCATGACTACTACTCCAGTCTCATTTTCCAGCAGTTCAATGTCCATATTTGCCTCTGTCTTACTTTTTAAGATATCCATAGCTCTTGCAATCTTCTTTTATATTACTAGCGGGCTTATTCTCATATTTCATCTTCTCCCCCACCTTATTGCTTTGCTCGTTATCCTCTGCTGGTTTTTAAAAGTTTCCCACTAATTTTCACCACATTATATGCGTTTTCTTTTGCTTTTAGGCTGTCCCTGACTTCTGTTGTTAGCGATGGTTGCTGCTTCTTCCCCACAGTATGTTTCTTCTTCCTTGAGATGAATTTCTGCCTCTCAAATTACCCCCAGAAACTCTTGCTGTTGCTGCTCCACCATCTTCCCTGTTAGATTCCCCCTCCTGTCAACTCTGGCCAACTCTTCCCTCCTGTCTTTATAGTTACCTTTATTCAACTGTAATACTGAGTTACATCTGATTCAGTCTTCTTCCTGTCAAACTGCAGTGAATTCAATCATATTGTTGTCATTGCCCCCTGGGGTAACCGTCACCGTAAGTTTCCTAATCAGGTCTGCCTCATTACACATTACCAAATCCAGAATTGCCTGCTCCCTAGTGGGGTCTACCACAAGCTGCTCAAGACAAAAACATCTTGTAGACATTCCATGAAATCTTTTTCATGGGATCTGCTACCAACCTGATTTTCCTCAGTCCACCTGCATATCAAAGATCCCCCATAGGTAATGTAACAGTGTCTTTCTTACATACCTTTTCTAGCTCCTGATTTATTTCCTGCCCCATGTCCTGACTAGCAGAGGGTGGTGTATGTATAGAATGAGCTACCAGAGGAAGTGGTAGAGGCTGGTACAATAACAACATTGAAAATGCCTTTGGATGGGTATATGAATAAGAAGGGTTTCGAGGGATATGGGCCAAATGCTGGAATATGAAACTAGATTAATTTAGGATATCTGATTGGCATGGACAAGTTGGGTGAGGGGTCTGTTTCTGTGCTATGCAACTGTATGACTTTATGACTGTAGTGCTCGTAGGCCTGTACACAACTTCCATCACGGTCTTTTTCCCTTTGCAATTCCTCAACTCTCCCTCAAATCTACACAGATTCTATGCCTTACCAATCTATTGAGGTTGGTTGGCTCGTCGAGCTGGTTCGTTGTTGTTCCGCAGACGTTTCATTACCCTGCTGGGTAACATGGTCAGTGCAGCCTCCGATGAAGCCCTGTTGTGTTTTTCCGCCTGCTATTTAAACTCTGGAGTCCGTTGAGTTGGATTACCTCACTTCCGGTTTTCCTTCACAGTGGAGTGTATATGGGGTCGAGTTCTGTGTGTTGGTTGATGGCTTTCTTCGTGGAGTACTAGGCTTCTGGGAACTCCCATCCTTGTCTCTGCTTTGATTGTCCCAGGATCTTGGTGTTGTCTCAATCGAATTGGTGGTTCTCCTTATCCATGTAGATAGAGATGAGTGAGTATTGGTTGTGTCTTACTGCAGCCAATTGATGTTCGTGTACCCTAGTTGTTAATTTCCTTCCTGTTAGTCCAATGTAGTGTTTGTCACAGTGTGTGCAGGGAATCTTGTATATGACATTGGTCCTGTCCATAGTGGTAGTGGGTCTTTGGTTCGGGTGAGCCGTTGTAATGAAACGTCTGCGGAACAACAACGAGCCAGCTCGGTGAGCCAACCAACCGCAACATCCACAACCCGAGCTACAAAACTACTCTAAAACCTTACTTACCATTCTATATCTGTTCTTGCTATCGATTTATGGTACAGGGGCTGAGTGGTTAGCATTGCTGCCTCACAGCACTAGGAACCCAGGTTTGATTCCAGACTTGGGTGACTGTCTGTGTGGAGTTTGCATGCTCTCCCTGTATCTGCCTGGGTTTCCGTTGGGCTCTCTAGTTTCCGTCCACAGGCCAGAGATGAGCAGAATAGATGAATTGTCCAAATTAAATTAGCCTGCAGTGTCCAGGGATGTGCAGGCTAGGTGGATTACCCATGGTAAATGCGGTGTTGTGGGGACAGGGTTTGGCTTTGGTCTGCGTGGGATTGTTTTTGAAGTGTTGGTGCTGATTCAATGGGCTGAATGGCCTGTGCTGCACTGTAGGGATTCTATGATTTAATTTAGTTGAATTACTTACTAACAAGGCAACCCTATCCCCTCTGCCTTTGGATATTTAGTTTACAGCCTGGATTCCCTTGCAGTCACATCTCTCTGAAACCCACAACATTGTTCCTGCTGATTTCAATCTGTGCTTACAAACTCATTTACCTTGTTCATCTTCTGTGTGCATTTAAGTACATCACTCTCAGTCCTGCCCCTTTTCATTGTTGACCCCATCAACTCTGATCCAGAGCTCCTCAAGCAAGCAAGCAACACTTGCTTACAGATGTGTCATTATGAATTGCAATAGGATCCACAGCTGCCGCATCATACAGGTATAACATATCTCCTGGCCCTGCATTTACATATTAATCAATTAAAACCTTCTAACTGATTAAAGGTTCAATAGCATCTTAAGTTTGTTCAATACATCCTCATCAGTGCTGTGAACCTTTGATCTTTTACTTACAAATTCTGTGTCTGATACTACCTCTCTCACTAACACTTTAAGAAGGAGTAAGACTGCGAAAGCTTGAGTTTTCAAATAAACCTGTTGGACTATAACCTGGTATCATGTGATTTCTGACCTTGTTCACCCCAATCCAACACCGGCACCTCCACATAATGATTCAGAAGAGTACAACCTGATGCTTTGGAAGCTGCTTTGACTTGATTACATATGTACATGACTCCTACCGATTCTGTCATTAAATAGGATCATGGCTGATCTGTTTGTGGTCTCAAATCTACATTCCAGCCAACCCTGATAACCATAGAATTTTAACTAACAAGGAAGTCGATTCACCTCTGTCTTACAAGTATTGAATGACACCACCTCCACCACTCTCTGGGAGTAAAGAGTTCCAAAGAAATTTTTCCACATATTTGTGTTAACTAATACTTTTTATACCTGTAAATTTTTAAACCATGTCCCCTTGTTTTATTGTCTCCCACAAGGAGAAACATAAAGTCATAATATCATACAGCATGGAAACAGATCCTTTGCTCCAATGCGTCCATGCCAACCAAGTTTCCCTAACCAAACTATTCCGGCTCGCCTGCGTTTGGCCCATATCTTCCTAAACCTTTCCTCTTCACGTACTTGTCCAAATGTCTTTTAAATGTTGTAACTGTACCCGCATCTACCATTTCCTCTGTTCATTCCACAGATGAATCACCCATTAAGTAGAAAACATTGCCCAGGTCCCTTTTAAATGTTTCTTCTCTCACCTTCAAAATATGCGCTCTAGTTTTGAACTGCCCCACCTTGGGGAAAAGACTTTTGCCATCAACTTATCTATACCCCCTCATGATTTTATAAACCTCTATTAGGTTACCCTAAGGAGGTGAAAGAAGTCCCAGCCTATGCACCCTCTCCCTATAACTGAAATCCTCTCTTCCTGGCAACATCCTGGTAAATCTCTTCTGAACCCTCTCCAATTTAATAATATCTTTCCTGTAGCAGGGTGACCAGGAACTTTCAAAGAACTATGTACTTGAACCCCTAGGTTTCTCTGTTTGACAACATGACCCAGTGCATTACCATTAGCTGCATGAGTACTGTTCTTGTTTGTTTTACCAAAAGCAGTACCTCACATTTATCCAATTTAAACATCCCTTTGTAATCTTCGGCAATCTCCTTCACTGTTGACTATGCTTTGGTTTGGTCACAGTTAGAATATTGCGTACAGTTCTGGTTGCCACATTACAGGAAGGATGTGGAGGGTTTCGAGAGGGTGCATAAGTGGTTTACCAGGATGCTGGCTGGATTAGAGCTATAAAGAGCCAGTAGAAAATCTTGGGTTGTTTTCTCTGGACCAGTGGATGTTGCTGGGAGACTTGATTGAAGTCTTAAAATTATGAGATGCAAAGATAGGGTTGATGGTCAGAATCTTTTTCCCAGTGTTGAAATGTCTAATACTAGGGGGCAGGCATTTAAGGTGAGAGGGGGAAAGTTCAAAGGAGATGTGGGGGCAAGTTTTTTACACAGATAGGAGGCTGGAATGTGCTGCCAGGGATGGTGGTGGAGGCAGGTATGTTAGAGGTGTTTTAGGTAAGCACATGAATGTGTAAGGAATGGAGGGATATGGACCAAGGGCAGGCAGAAGGGATTAATTTAATTTGACGTCATGTTCGGCACAATGTTGTGGGGCAAAGGGCCTGTTCCTGTTCTGTACAGTTCTATGTATACCATCAATTTTGGTGTCATCTGCAAACTTACTAGCCATGCCTCCTAAATTCTCATCCAAATCGTTTGTATAAATGACAAGCATAAATGGACCCAGCACCGATTCTTGTGGAACATGCTGGCCTCAGGCCTCCATTTTGAAAACAACTCCCTACCACCACCCTCTATCTCCTACTGTCAAACTAATTTTGTATCCAATTGACAAGCTCTCCCTGAATCTCATGTGATCTAACTTTAGAAATAAGTCTTTTGTGAGGAACCTTGTCAAAGGCTTTTCTTAAGTGTATGTAGACAATGTCTACTGCTACACTCATTAATCTTTTTGGTGCAGTCCTCAGAAAAACTCACCCCGATATGATTTCCCAAGCGTAAAGTCATGGTGACTGTCCCTCAGTAGTCCTTGCCTCTCCAAATGCATGTAAATCCTATCTCTCAAAATCTCCTCCAACATGTTATCCGCCACTGATGTCAGACTCACTGGTCTATAGTTCCCAGCCTTCTCCTTACAGCCTTTCTTAAATAAAGGCACAATGTTAGCCACCCTCCAGTTCTCTGGCACCTCAGGCAGGGCTATAGATGATACAAATATCTCTGCTTGGAGCCCCACAATTTCTTCCCTAACTTCCCACAGTGTCCTGGAGATTTATCCATTTTTTTTTTAAGACCTCCAGCACTACCTCTTCTGTAATGTGGACTGTTTTCAAAACATCAGCATTTATTTCCCCAAGTTTTCTAGCCTCCATGTCATTCTCCTCACCAAAAATTAATGCAAAATATTCAGTTAGTATCTCTTCCATCTCCGGTAGTTCCACACCCAGTTAACCTCGTTTATCTTTAAGGGTCCCTATTCTCTCCTAGTTACTCTTAGCGTACTTTGTAAAATCTCTTTGAATTCTCCTTAACATTATCTGTCAAAGCTATCTCATATCCCCTTTTGTCCTCCTGATTTTTAAGAGCACCCCTACACCTCTTATACTCATCAAGAAATTCACTTGATCCCAGTTGTCAAACCCTGATGTGTGCCTCCTTATTTTTGACCGGTTTTTTAATATCTTTATTTATCCATTGTTCCCTACTCTTACCAGCCTTACCCTTCACTGTAACAGGAACATAATGCCTGTGAACTCTTGTTATCTCACTTTTGAAAGCCTTCCACTTGCAAGTTGTCCCTATTCCTACGAACAACCTACCCCAGTCAACTTTTGAAAGTTGCTGTCTCATACTGTGAAAATTTGCTTTACTCGATTTACGAACTTTAACTTTTATGTAGGGTCTATTCTTTTCCATAACTATTTTAGAACTAATAGAATTATGATTACTGGTCTCAAAGTGCTCCTCCACTTCAGTAACTTGTCCTGCCTTTTTCCCAAGAGAAGGTCAAGTTTTGCTCTTTCTCTGGTAGGTACATCTACATTGTGATAAAGAATATTTTCTTGAATACATTTAACAAATTCCACACCACCCAAGCCCTTAACACTACAGCAGTTTAAGTTTGGAAAGTTCAAAACCTCTTCTATTACAACCTTATTATTCTATAAATGTCTGAGATCTCTGCATATTTGTTCCTCAGTTTCTATCTGACAACCCCATCAAGGTGATCATCCCCTGTTTTCTGAGTTCCACTCATATAACTCCACTGGTTGATCCCTCAGAAATATCCTCCTGAAGTGCAGCAATAATGTTTTGCCTAATCAAAAATACCATGCCCCTCCAGTCTTGCCCTCCTTTCTATCTTTCCTAAAGCATCTAAACCCCAGAACATTGAGCTGCCAGCCCTGTTCCTCCCTCGGCCATGTTTCTGTACTAGCTATGATGTTCCAGATCCATATTCCATTACGTGCCCTGCGTTCATCTATCTTACCTGTAAGACCTCCTGTATGGCAAAAAATGCAGTTTAATTCTTCATAGTTACCTTGTTCTCTGGCTTACTCTCATCTGCCTTTTCTAATTAACTTGGTCTCTTTAACTTCAGAAGCCATCTTCTATTCCAACTCTCAGTAGCACGGGAGTAATCCCGTGACTACAACCTTTGAGGTTCTGCTTTGTAACCTCCTACCTAACATCCTATATTCACTCTGCAAAGTTTCAACCATGTCCGTAACTATGCCATTCTTACCAACGTGTACGACAACTTCAGGCTTTTCATTCTCCCCTTTGACAACATGCTGCAGCTGCTTTGAGACATCCTTGACCCTGGCACCAGAGAGGCAACACGCCATCCTGAATTTTGGCTCACAGCTGCATAATTGTTAGCTGTGTCCCTCACTGGAGAGTCCCCTATAATGATTACCCTTTTGAACCTTGACAAACCCCACTTAACAGAAGATTCATTCTTGGTGTCCAAGAAGTGGCTGCCACTTCTGTTTTCTTCTGAGAGACTATCCACCCAGCAGTACCCAAAACAGTGTATCTGTTTGAGAGAGGAACAGCCGCAGGAGACTCCTGCACTACCTTCCTATCTCTCCTGACAGTCCTGTGGTGTGATCACCTTTCTAAATCTACTAACCATTGCATTCTGTGCCTCCTGTATGCTCCTCTTTGACTCCAACTGCCTCTCCAGCCAATCTAAATGGTCTGATATGAGACAGATCCAAACACACCACCTGCAGACATAGTCTCCAAGGACAATCAATAGTTCCCTAATCTCCCACATCTGACAGGATGGGCATTGACTGCCACATTTTGCTAATGTAGACTTACCTAAAAAGACCCATACCTTTTTCAGTTCCAATGTTTGTAGACTGATTGCAGTTGACACACAATGTTGGGAGAAATTTAAGCCTATATTCTATATTATAAAACTTAAAAGAAGAAGATCAACCACCCTTCCCTTACCCTCAGTTTTTAATTTTAAGCATACAAAACAAAACATTTGAATTATTAAAATCCAGCCCTTAGCTTAAGCTCCCAGCAATTGAAAATAGCCACCTCAGATCCCTTATCAGTTGGCTCACAACTCTCTGGCTCTAAGTAAAGGTATGCCGATTCCTTGGGTTTCTAGATTCAGCCTTACAAAAATAATGGATCCAAGAACTGCTACGCATCGTTATTTAAACCACTAGTAATGAACCCTCGACAAACTAGTTGAAAAGTTCAATCTTCCAAGTTCCATGCGCACAAAAGCAACGTCTCTCCCCAGAGCCTTCAACACCTTGACAACCACATAGGCAGGTCTTTCCCAAACTTGCTGTAATACAGTGTCTCCTTTCTCACATCCCTTTTTTTTGTTCCAAAAATAAATTTTAAATGAGAAATTTTCTGCTCCTACTCTAGAAAAACTGGAAAAATTACAAGAAAAATCTCCAAGTTAGGAGCAGATGCAAGATCCACAGTACTCTCCTTCCACTTTATTTGTTAAAACATCCTTTTATCATCCACTTTGTTGAGTTCTCTCAAATTTGTATGTTTCAGTAGGGCCACCTCTAATTCTCCTGAATTCCAATAGATATAGGCCTGGGCTGTTCAACCTTTCCACATAAGATAATCCCTTCATCACAGTAATCAGTCAAGTGAACCTTCTGTGGACTGCTTCTAAATGCATTTAATTTTTTTTGAGTAAGAAGACCCATACTGTAAATTGTACTCCCGATGTGGTCTCAGCAATGCTCACATACAACAACAGCAATACATCCTTAGTTTTATATTCCATTTCTGTGAAAATCAATTATAGCATTCCACTTGAACTGAAATTAAATCTGAGAAATTTACACAATTCAACTGCAATAAATTTTTCTTGACTCTTGATGAAGAAGGGATTGATTGTAAAATAATTCACATAATTTAGAGCAAGTGCCCAGTTTAATGTTGGTTTGAACTACTAAGTATTTAGTTAAGGAGGCAATGAGCAATGACTCATGATTCTCTTGCTGGTATAATGACTGTAACATCAAGGGAGATGAAGTATTTATATCCAAAAGAACATGTGTATTGAAGATTGAATGGAAGTAATCAAATTTATAGTCATAATTATTTTTTCATAAAAGTTTATCATACTTCTAGTGTTGTGTAGAGAAGGAAATATGAACTTGTAAAATTCTTTTTAATGTTTGAATAACATTGTGAATGCTCGATTTTGGGTATATTGCATAATGGCTGTTTTTGTTTCAGAATTTGCCACGAAGTATTGGAAAGTTGCGGAAGCTGACAAATTTTAATGTGGACAGAAATAGGTTGCTTTCCATTCCTAAAGAGGTAAGGTTGTGTATCTTTATTTGGAATCAATTCAGAGGAGTTCAGAAATCATCTTAGTGCTTCTTGAGCGAGTAGATGGTACAGTTTCTAAATGTGTAAATGTAGCCATCACTAGGATCATACTTGCAATTCCCTTTGGGCATCTTTGGCAGAGTGGAATTTCTCATATTGAAGCTATGAAATCTTTTTTTAATGAGGTGGTTATTTTTAAGGAAGTGCCTGGTCCAGGTCATTAGCTTAATATTCGAGATGTTATGTCAACGAATAGAGTTAAATTCCCTAAGCCTTTCCTAGGGAACCATGTATGTTGTGTGCTGTTACTCGGACTTCTATTGGTGAAAAGGATGTCATTTAAATGATTGGTCTGTTATTGAAAAGCATTTTACTTCGCTCCTGAAATTATAACGGAATCACTGATGAGCACAATGTAGTGCTTTGAATTGAGTGTTTCTGAGGCATACTTCAAAAGAAAAGGTCTTTCTAATGTACTGTAAAAGCTGATGCACAGGTTTTCCATGTGCATATGACTTCTGCTATTGTCACATTATTGCAAGCAATCATTCCCATGCTTAAGGCTGTCATCTACCATTTGAAGACACGTGACATTTATTACATCTAGTTTTCTTGATTCATTTTAAAATCTATTATCTTCCATTGTTGAATGCTATTAAGCACATGGTTACTGGACCACTCTAAAACTTAAGGACAATGTACGTAAATTTGACCAGAATTAATCTGCTCCATGACATCCTTTCTTTTCTCATGCTGTCCATACACCTTGTGTTCTCTAGCTATTTGAAAGTATATCTTCCCTCTGCATACTATCTGATATGAATGTCATTTAGTATTGAAAGCTTTCTATTTGTGGAACCGAGTGTAGTTTGTTGATACAGCAATCTGCTGTGTCATACTTGTCTGTAAGACATTACTATCAATTTTGCAGTATTGTTCACATTGTATTTCAGGTTAAATTATATTGGTTTAAATGAGGAAGTTTGGAGGAGTTCATTTAATTCCCATGCAATTTTAACAATCAGATTTGTATTAAATACATTTCAAAGGTGTGTTAGATTTTTAATATTTATTCAGTTTGATTTACTTCTCGGCATCAGTGAATTTGGTGATAATTTTATATAGCAACACAAGTTATGCCAAAAGTAAAAAGGCAAAATTTACAGATGCTGGAAATCTGAAACAACCACAGAATTCTGGAATAACTAAACAGATTTAGCAGCATCTGTCGGGGAAGAAATAGTTCACATTTTGAGTCCTGTATGACAATTCTTTGGAAGACCAACTGCTTTTGATTTCTCTCTGAATGTTTTATATGGAATCTGTGTGGTTCCGTTGCCTTTCTTGCAACACAGCTAAAAAAACAGCACTTCTAACATGGAATCTACACTCTGTCTCTCAACTCGGTGACTTTCAGTCCCTGTCTCTAATCTTTTGAACTGATCTTCTGTGACTCTCAAACTGTCCTGAGAACTCTATTGGAAGCCTTGCACTAAATTTCTTCCCTATTGCTGTGTGGAATTGAATGTCTTTACCTAGCAATTTTTAGAACCATATGTGTTTTGAAGGTTGCATTCTCGGAGAATGCTGGCTTCCCTGGTACAATTGGATACAGAAAATGGATTTCATCACCGTTACAAAGATCCCTATCGGTATTGCTGTTTATATCTTAAAAATCTGCCAGTGTTGAATACAGTTACATTTGAGAAATTCATTTTGGCTTAGGTTATACTGCAGGTGGGCAAGAAACTTTGGTTAAATATTGTCAATAATTAACAACTAAATTGCAGTAGAAGAGTGCAGATTGAGGATTTGAAAGCTTAACGTTTTCATGTTTTTACTTCCTGTGAGCGTTCGCTGCTTGGGAAATGAATGAAATTGAAGTGTAAAGCTGTGAGTATGGTTGTATGTTAAGCCCATCTGTGACTGCACTTGAGCATGAAATGCTGTATTCTAGTTTGGGAGCTTTGTTTGCCTTATGATTGCTTGATTTCATGCGTTGCATTTCATATCCTGCTTGAATTGTTTGCTTTGATTTAATTCCAAAGCTGAAAAGTTGAAACAGCATGAGCATGCAACAAAAAGTGTTTTTCTTCAAAGGTTGTGGGTTGTTTCAGACAAATGCAGATATAATGTAAATTTATGAGACGATCAACTTCCAGCATAATTGTACAATTTTTGTAAATTGGCTGCAGTGAGTGAATACTGGAGATCACCTTTTTAGTTTCAGGCCATGAGCAGTAAATAAAATGGGCTAGTCTATAAGATGTTCTCAAAGTTCTGTTTTTCCTGTCGGCTGTCCTTGTAAGCTTCCTAATGGTAAATGCTTTGTTGTTGACACAAAATCTCATTACAAATTTTTATGGTTATTACAGCTATGATGAGGAAATATTTGTGGTGGTATTGGTAGGTGAACTGTAGCAGTGAAAATTCAAAAAGGATGGAGTAACAAATGGTAGAGCATCCATTTAGATTGTCTTTAAGGTTATGAATCCTCACGTTCAAGGTGTCATTTTGTAGAGTCAGATAGCATAGAAACGGGCCCTTTGGCCCACCATGTCTATACTGACCAACAAACCCCGAACTATACTCATCCCTTTTACCTGCACTGGGTCTATAGCCTAATATACCCTGATATTTTAAGTGGTGAGAATATCTGTCTTCTCATGTCTCCTCTAAACCAATTTCTCTTCAACTTAAACTTATGCCCTCTGGTCTTGGACACATCTGCCATGGGGAAGAAATTGTCATGATCTGCTCTGTCTGTGCCTTTCATAATTTTGCATACCTCAATCATATCCCTCCTCGGCCTCCTCTGCTTCAAGGAAAACAGACCCAGTCTGTCCAGTGTCTCCTCATAGCTGAGACTTTTCATCACAGGCAACATACTGATGAATCTCCTCTGTACTTTATCCAGTACAGTCACGTCTTTCCAATGGTATGGTGACCAGAACTTCTCACACTATTCCATTTGTAGCCTAACTAATGTTTTATAAAGTTGTATCAAGACTTCCTTACTCTTGTATTCTAAACCCTGGCTAATGTTGGCAAGCATCTCATGTCTTCTTCAACCCTGTCCACCTGTGCTGATACCTTCAGAGATCGGTGGAATTGTACACCAGGGGACTTTTGATCCTCAGTATTTCCTAGGGAACTACCATTCATGTCCTTCCCTTATTAGACCTCCTAAAATGCATCACCTAGCACTTATTGGGATTAAATGCCAACTGCCATTGCTCTGCCCAGTTTACTGGCAGATCAGTATCAAACTCTAGCCTAAGACTGTTGTCCTCGGTATCAACAGCAACACCAATTTTGGTGTCATCTGCACACTTACTAATTATACTGTTGACATTCACGTCCAAATTGTTAATGTAGATAACAAATAGCAAGGGCCGCAGCATCGAACCCTGTAGTACACCACTGGTCACAGGCTTTCAATTACAAAAACACCCTCCACCATCACTTGTTGCCTCTTGTGTTTGTAAGCCAGTTCTGGATCTAGTTTGCCAAGTTGCCTTGGATCCCTTGGGCTCTTACCTTCTGGAGCAGCCTTTCTTGTGGGACCTTGAAGTCTATGATAACCACAGCAATTGCGCGCCCTCATCAATGGATTTAGTCAAAGACAAGATCTCCCTCTACCAAATCTGTGCTGACTATCCTTGGTCAATCATTGACTTGCCAAGTATTGCTTAATCCTGTCCTTCAGAATTTTTTCCAATGATTTCTCTGTCACTGATGTCGAACTTACTGGTTTGTAAATACCTGGCCTACATCTGCTGCCCTTCTTGAACAAAAGAACCATGTATTGTATCTTCCAGTTATCTGACATTTCACCTGTGACCAATAAAGTAGTAAATATATCACCAGAGCCCTAGCAATCTCCTCCCTTGCCTCCCAAAGAAGCCTAGGACACACCTCAGGCCCTGGAGATTTGGGCACCCGCATCCTATTAAAACATTTAAAACCATCATGTTATTAATCTTAATGTGTTCTAGAACTTCACCATCCCAACTGAAATCCTTGGCTATAATATCTTTCTCATCTGTAAATGCAAGTGACAAGTAGTCATTTAAGACCTTACTCCCATCCACTGGCTCCATGTACCAGTCGCGAATAGGTCTCACCCTTTGCCTCTGAATCTTAATATACTTATAAAACACATTGACATTTTCCTTGATCTCATGTACCAGAAATATTTTGTGGCCCTTCTTTGCCTTCCTAATTTCCTTTTCAAGCAACCTCCTATACACAATACTTTTGAAGGGGTGCCTCTGTTTTTAATGCATTATACCTGAGACACGCTTCCTCCTTTTTCTTCACAAACTCTCTGTACCTTGACATCCAGATTCACTGGACCTGCTGCCCTTCCCTTCATCTCAGAAGAACACACTGGGCCTGAATTCTCACTATGCAACTTCTAAAACACTAATACTTTACAAATGTAGACTTACCTGCAAGTAGTGTCAAAGGCTGAGGGGTGACCTTACAGAGGTTTATAAAATCATGAGGGGCATGGATGGGGTGAATAGGCAAGATCTTTTCCCTGGGGTGGGGGTTTCCAAAACTAGAGGGCATAGTTTAAGGTGAGAGGGGAAAGATTTAAAAGGGACCTAAGGGGCAACTTTTTCCATGCAGAGGGTGGTGTATGGAATGAGCTGCCAGAGGAGGTGGTGGAGGCTGGTACAGTTACGACTTTTGAAAGGTATCTGCATGGTTATATGAATAGGAAGGGTTTTGGGGATATGGGCCAAATGCTGGCAAATGGTACTAGATTAAATTAGGATATCTGGTTGGCATGGACGAGTTGGACCGAAGGGTCTGTTTCTGTGCTGTACATCTCTATGACGTTATGACTCTAGCTGTTCCCATCTATGTTTGACAGACCGTATCCAATGATACTGAAATTGGTTTTCCCCCAGTTTAGACACTTAATTTCTACACTAGCCTTTTCTCTTTCCATAATGACTTTGAGTTATGGTCACTATCATCAAAATGCTCACCCACTGAATCTTCAACCACTTGACAAGCTTCATTCCTTAGGATTAGGCCTAGCACTGCCCCATCTCTAGTCAGACTATCTGCATTCTGTCACACAAAACTCTCCTGGATGCACTTAAAAATTCCATCGTGCCTGATCCTTTCGTATTAAGGCAATTCCAGTTAATGTTAGGAAAGTTGAAGTCCCCTTCGGTTATAACCTGTTTCTCTCATACCTTCCTGTGATTAGCTTACATATCTGCTCCTCTATGTCCATATGATGTTTGGGAGGCTTGTAATATAATCCCAGCAAGGTAATTGGCCCCTTTTTATTTTTAAGCTCTACTCGGGTGATATTATTTGAAGACCGTTGTAGGACGTTCTCCCTCATTACTGCCATGATAGTTTCCTTTATTTATAATACAAAGCCTCACCTCTCTCACTACACCCCCTTTCTTAATCTCTATCTAACTCTCAATTCCTGCTGCAGGGCCTTATTTCTCTGTTTTAAAACCATGCCTTTGGTGTGCACCATGTCTGTTGCCTGTTCACCCTCCCCCTTCAGAATACTCTGCAGCCGCTCTGAGATATCCCTGACCCTGGCACCAGGAAGGCAACATACCATAGAAGAGTCTTGTTTGCTGCCATGGAGCTGTCTGTCAGTCTCCCTTACAATTGAATTGCCTATCACTAAAGCTCCCCCAATCTTTTTCTTCCCTTGCTGTGCAACAGAGCCAACTGTGGTGCTACTGCTGTTTTCCCATTGGAGGCCATCTCCTCCCCCCACCCCACACTGTATCCAAAGAGGTATATCTGTTTGGGAGGGGAATGTTCATAGTGACTCTTGCACTGACTGCCTGCGTTTTCTTGTCTTCCTGGTGGGTAACCAACACTTTTTTCTGCCTGTGTAGTCCTAACTTGTGGTGTGACCAGTTCGCTAAACATGCTATCGATAACATTGTTAGCCTCATGGATACTCCATAGTGAGCCCATCTGCAGCTCCAGCCACTTCATGCAGCGAATCAAGTGCTGCAGCTGAACGCGCTTCCTGCACCTCTGGCCACCATGGACGCGAGAAGTGATTTCCAACATATCGTTGGAGGAGTGTTCCAGGGGCTGAGTTCTACTATTGTGACCATTACTAACTACAAGCTATTAACTAGGAACCAAGTGCTCAACCATTCTCACTAATCACCAATGTAGATTTCTCTCTCTTTCTCCCTTTCATCCTGATGAACTACAATGACAAAAATAAGGACTTTACACTGTGGTACTACTCACTCAGTCTCCAGGCCTAGTTCCTAAGCAGCCAGTCCTCTTGTGCTGTTGTCACTTTTTGAATCCTAACATCACCTCAGGATTCAGCTACCGCTACTGCTGCCACTATTCACCTCCAGATTTGCTCCATTTCTCTCCCACTGTTCCAACTGAGATTGATCAGCCTTACTCCTCAGGCTTTTATTAAGTTCGATCCTTCTGCTCCCATTCACCTGTGGGTTCGCTGTGTTCCTGGCCCGCCGCTGCTACTGTTGTTCTAGCCCTAACTTTTCAGGTTTAAATTGCATATGTAGACATCTAAAGTTACTGCCATTTATAATCCATTCAGATCCTATGTACTCTGTAAAATGTACACCGTTAGTATTTAGTTATGTAGATATTAAATATTAAACATTAAACAGGTGCAGTATTATTGGACATGTTATCACTTTTATTATCTGTGCTTTTATCTTGAGATGTAATTTCCTGTTCATCAGAACTGAAGCTTACTGTTGTTATGACCAGATTAGGGAGATTGTGGTGTAATGGTAATATTACAGGACCAGTAATACATAGGCACATTCTAATTCTGTAGGGACACGGCTTCAGATCCCACTATGCTAGTTGGTAGATTTTAAGTTCAATGAATAAATCTGGAATTTGAAACTTGGCTCAGTATTGGTGACAAGAAACTATCATCGGCCGTAAAAACACTATGTGGTTGACCAGTGTCCATTAGGGGAGGACATCTGCTGTCCTTACAACCTCTGCTTGCATGCAATTCCAGATTTACAACAATGTGGTTGATTCTAAGCTGTTCTCTGAAATGGCATAGCAATCCAAACGGTTCAATGGCAGTTAGGAATAGGCAACAAATGCTGGTTCTGTTGGTGATGCCCTCATCCAGTCAAAGATAAAGAGGAAAAAAAGATGAAGTGGGGTGAATTGGCTCACTTGTTTTTAACCCCCTTTGGTTGGTTGCAACAAAGATTTTCAATTCTTGTTAGCATTTAGCTATGTCATTCAATTATACCAAAACACCAGTCAAAATTCAAGAGCCAATTATGAAGTGCTGTAGAAACTTAATGTTTTACTTGTTATAGACTACCAAGAGACAGTTCCAACAAAACTCCTACAATTTTGCTGGAAAATACTGAAATACTAGGACTATTGGGCAACATATTTTCATACTTAGAGGAAGGACTGGCATGATTTATAGCTTTTAAGTCTTATTTAGAGCCAACATGAATCCGTATTTTCTTTAACAACTTCAGTCTACTGAGTTCAATTTAGGAAATTCCACAAATGCTTAGTGTTGTGTTTGTAAATTTTAGGCATCACAGAAGAAGCTGCTGAAAATGTTACTGTCCTTCAGAAAGTCTGCTTATTTTTAATAAGCCTCATCTATACTATAAGCACCGTAGATATTTTAAGGATAGTGGTTTTCTGTCTTAAGGTATTAGTTTTCCTTTCCATTGCACACTTGATCCTCCTAAATTCATCTCCAGCCATGATCTGTTTTTCCCCAATTGACAGTTCTTGACAGATCATGCAGTACTTCTAGGTTTTTCAGAATAGATTGGGGATTTCCATTATTCTGCTGTTCCTGGTTTTGTGTTATCCAGGGAAGATTCACACTGATTCCCTCACAGATAATAGGGATTAGGTGTAATAGAAAACTGAAATGAAGCAGTTTGCTAATTTTGCTGTTTCATTAACAGAAATAACAGTTTTTAGTTGGCTAGGTATATCGCTCTGCTAAAAACTAACAAAAGATGTAATACCAAATCTAATAGAATCCAACTTGATGTTATTTCTAATTATTCAAAACTATTTAAAAACACTGAGGGATATCTAAGAATAAGATAGCTAACTATCTATGAATAGAATATCCACCAACATTTTAAAGCCAAATATTACCTTAGAGCCTTAAGTAAGATATCTCCTCCTGGTGAAGAGTTACCTCATGGTTTGCAATATTCCTGAAATTTCAGTAAAAGGTATTTTTTAATGTTAGCATTTGGACCCTGTCCTGCTTTACAAATGCAGGTGTCAACCCACTGTATAAGTTCCTTCACTTTCAAGTGATACAATTTCATTTAACACTGTTCCTTAATTATTTGGTGAAGATTATTTTATGATGTTGTGAGCTTGGATCTAGTTAATTTTTGTGATGTTTTCTACTCCTTTTGTCTTTATCTTCTACTTTTAAGCTTAAAAGAAGGTTCATCAGGAAAGATGTTTCATTTTTGTATCTTTGAGTGCTGTCTTATCTTGCTCTCCAATGCTATTCATGTGATAAGGATATTTGGCATTATTATCAGTTGGATGGTTCTAGTGTTCACCTGTAATTAATTTTTTCCTTGCATGCCAAGTGTGATATTGCCTGTGTCTTTTCAGACCTCCATGTTAATGATTAAATTATTTGTACCTTTTTGTTGTCTGTACTGAACACTAATTAATAGCATTTATGTCGTCCCCATGTCACCTTTTTACGTATGCTTTTCTGCTATCTGCGGCGGTGTTTTTCATGGTTAAATTCTTCTCTTTTTTTCATTTTTAACATCTGTGCATGCCTTCCCTAATTAGTTATTTCTCAGTTAAACCTATAGTTGAACCATTACCTTATTAAAAGACATTTATAGGGTGATGGGAAGATCTAGTAAACTGACTTAGGAAGTACAAGGAAATTGGTAGACGTACAACTGGATGTACTGTGTTAGCTTGCCATGATGTGGATAACATCCTTATTGGCTAAGCCTGGAGGAAGCTCAGATGGAAACAGAAATATAATACAGGCAAGAAAATCATTTGATTGAACTGAGCTGCAGTTGGAGTCCACTGACGGTGCTAGTTTCTAACTATGATGTTTCAATTAGATTCCATATAGTTTATACAAAAATAAATGTAGTAACAAAAACCAATTCATACCACTACCTCGTTTCAGTGATTATATAAGAGCTGTATAAGAGATAAATGAGCCTGATTGGATGTAATTCTCTTTTTTTGATCTGTGTGTCATGTTGCTGTTTCATCTCTCAACTGTGGAGATATGTAAAGATTACACAGTTTTACTTGGGATTGCAGATTGAAAATGGGAAAAATGATTACTGCTTTACAAAGGGAAAGAGAGTCTACAAGGAGTTTTGTGTGCAACCTGGGGGGCAGGGTGGGGAAAAAGAAATGAAGTGATGCATATCCAGTGATATTGTTTTTTTGGCACTGAGAGTCCAGACAAACTGGCACCATATGTTACAGGTTCAGAGGAGCTCAGCACACTAACAACTATCTGACCTGCAGCTTAAAGCTGCCCGTCAATGAATCCAAGCAGAAACCTCCAAAAGCCAGGTGCAACATAATCTGTCTGACCCCATTCTCTGTGTAAAGAGCCAGAAAAGCTGCATTCAGAAACTGAAAGAAACCTAAAACATAGGGAAATGTAAGATCTCGAGTCCAGCTGGTCTACCAGTAAAGACTGCCCATCGCTTTGCTGATAATACTGTTGCCTTCCATAAGGATTGAGAGGATTGTGAGAAAAACCCATTTTAATTTTGTAGTCTGGACTGGTGATACAGAACTGTTTTCACTGGCTATAAATTTTTCCCCACCTGTAAGATTTTGAACTGTCTTGTCTTTTATGTTTTATGGATGTGTGTGCTTAAGAGGATCGTGAAACAAAGAATTGCAGAAACTGGAGATCTGAAGCAACCAAAAATAGAAATTGCTGGAGAAACTCAGCAAACCTGCTGACTTCCTCTAGCAATTTCTATTTCTCTTTTTGTTTTAAAAGGATTATAGCTTGAGTTTTATTGTAATAGATTAATAAATTGATAATCCATGTTCTTTGTCATTTTGTTGAAGTATAAATGTTTTATTATAAATAGTTATTTTTCCAATTCATGATGAAACTGGTGTGCATTACCTTTGGGTGCACAATTGAAACTAGTTAGTCAGGAAAATCGATTTTCGTAGTGTAATTTAGATTCATACTAATTTGTCATGGCTTAAGGAATAGTGAGGCTCGATTGTCAGCACATTCTTTAAAGTTGATCATGCTAATATCTGTCGAAAATGGTAATTTCAGGACAGACAATTTTGGTTATTTCACATTGGTTTCCTGAATTTGCCTCAATCTACGGTCTGGTGATCTCAGCAGCCATCTTAAGTCCAAGTTTCTTCCATTTAAACTTTTAGTCAAGAATTTTATGGTATTAAAATCAGATAATGGAACTTGTAAATTGATGGTCCAGACTTCACCACTGTTCTAACAGACTCATTTTTTTGTGGACTGCTATGTTTTTAAGGTAGCTCAGTGGGAAATTTGGGGATTATATTTTACAGTGGAGATTTACTTCACAGTTTTGACTGTTTTTCCCCCAAATTTTGGTAAAATCTGACTTTCTGTTCAATTGCTGACATAACAAAGTTACTATCAATTGAAGGTAAGGAATATAGGAGCATTAGTAGGCCATTCTGCCTCCCATGCTTGCTATGCCTTGTAGATTGTGGCTGATCATCTACCCCAGTAATACTTTCCTATGCTATCCCCTTATCCCTGATGTCATTAATAGCTTGAATTCTATTGAACATTGTTTTGAACAGAGCTCTCCAAGTATTTAAATACACCTGGACAGATCTCTCCATTCCCTTGACTACAGAATGGGAGCACTGTTACCAATCAGTGATGTCCACTAGAAATGTTCCAGTTGAAGGTGAGCAATGAAAGACTGGTGCTTATTGTATGGTGAACCATGCAAGGTTGAGATAAGTCACAAGCAATAATTTACCACTTTTGTATCTTAACAGCTTTATCCTGAAGAGATCATAACATACAGCATAGTTTCTACTCAGAGTTGAGTGGATTTTAGAAAGTGATGAAGCACAAAAATAAATCAGAAGACCATTATTGTAGTTTAAGGCCCATTCTAGGATATGTCTTCCAGTTTCTGAGCAAACTGGATTTCATTTTAGACCCTTTTTTAATTGTAATTAACTTGCAAGTCTGTCTTGTGTAGTTTTTTTCTTGGAATCTAGTTTGACATTGGCGAAACATTGGAACTTAACTTTGGAAAAACTGCATTATGTTCAGGGATATAAGAAAACTTCCTAGTACATTTTTATTGTCAGGGCCATAAGCAACTTTCTGACAGTTCATTGAAATGCGGTAAGAAATGTTACGAGCTTTAATCTAGCTATTTTACATCAAGCAGTTCAATTAAAAATGACCAGTTATATGAATGTTTGTTTTTCACGTTTAAACTCTTGGGGAAAAAAATGTCATTAGTTTAGCTACAAGAATTTACAATCTCAGTGGCAATCTCGATTGCTATGCTCTTGGCTGGTGGGACAGGCATTTGGTTTAACCTCGCATATAATTACAACAGATCTTGAGCAGCAATGAATTTTTTTTATAAATTAATATTCTCCAAGTCTTCAGAACTGACAGTAACAGCAAAAATGTGAGCAGTGTAATCCAAAATGTTAACTTTGTGGGAACGTCTCTGGTCACTTTAACCTGACTGAATATGTTGGAAGCACTAGTTTTTTGACTTGCTCATCCATACGAATCCTGTAAGCAGGGAAAGGCAAGAAAATAATGCAGGATGAACATGTTTCGCTGCCAAATCTGAGAAAATTGTCAAGAGATATGCAGTGCTTCTTTGATTCAAGGCAAGATTGCTGTCTAATGTTATCTGTAAAAGGCTTTTCGTTATTGCCCTAAAACTCCTTCAAGATTACTGGAGTGCAGACCTGAAACATTTTACACATATTTTGGATTTTGGATAATGTTTTGTTGGATCTTGCCCCAAGCAGTGGCATTAGTATTGGGAAATTTGGATGAAATGTTGAATGGGCCATTATGAATAATTGCAACACAGACCTGGTTCCGACAAAGTAGTTGAATTCAAATAGAATAGAATATCCTTTATTGTCACAAATTGGAAGCATGAACTATGTTTCTCTCCACAGATGGTGTCTGATCAACTGAGCTTTTCCAACATTGATTTTTTTCTCAGTTCCCACCACCTGTAGAAATTGTTAAAGTTTAGACAGAAAATGCTCCAGTGTATTAAGGGCACTACACAAATGTAAATTGATGGAGTCTTGATGTATTATCCTGAATTGTGCTTATTTCCATTACCATCAGTGATCTTTATTTCACTTTGTTACATATGTGTAAACTAACTCTGAACAAACAAAATCCATAACAATGATTTTAAATTAAAATATTCGTTTGGGAAAGGAATGGTGCCCATCAATGAACAATGATGGGCTACCTGTCTTAATATATCTAGGCGATGGCCTAGTTTTATTATCGCTAGACTATTAATCCAGAAACCCAGCTGATGTTCTGGGGACCTGGGTTTGAATCCCACCACAGCAGATGGTGAATTGGAATTTTAAAAAAAAAAGTCTGGAATTAAGAATCTACTGATCACCATGAAATCATTGCCGATTGTCGGAAAAACCCATCTGGTTTGCTAATGTCCTTCAGGGGACGAAATCTGCCACCCTCACCTGGTCTGGCCTACATGTGACTCCAGACCCACAGCAATGTGGTTGACTCTCAACTGCCCTTTGCAATGGCCTAGCAAGCCACTCAGTTGTACCAATCGCTACAAAGACTCAAAGAAATGAAACTGGACGGATCACCTGGCATCGACCTAGGCATCCGAAAAGACAATGGCTGAAACGGCCTTGTCGACCATGCAAAGTCCTCCTCACTAACATCTGGGAGAGCTGTCTCGCAGACTAGTCAAGCAACAGCCTGACATCGTCATACTTGAAGAATCATACCTTAGAAACACCGCCCCAGACACCACCATCACCATCTCTGGATATGTCCTGTCTCACTGGCAGGACAGACCCAGCAGAGGGGGCGGCACAGTGATATACGTTCGGGAGGGTGTTGCCCTGGGAGTCCTCGACATTTACTCCGGACCCCATGAAGTCTCATGACTTCAGGTTAAACATGGGCAAGGAAACCTCCTGCTGATTACCACATAATATCCTCCCTCAGCTGATGAATCCGTACTCCTCAATGTTGAACAACACTTGGAGGAGGCACTGAGGATGGCAAGGGCATCAAATGTATTCTGGGTGGGGTTTTCGATGTCCACCACCAAGTGTGGCTTGGCAGCAGTACTACTGATCGATCAGATCGGGTCCTAAAGGACATAGCTGCTAGATTGGGTCTGTGGCAGGTGGAGAGGGAACCAACAAGAGGGAAAAACGTACTTGACTTTATCCTTACTAATCTGCCAGCTGCAGTTGCATCTGTCCATGACTGTATCGGTAAGAGTGACCATCGCACGGTCCTTGTGGAGACGAAGTCCCACCTTCACATTGAGAACAATCTCCATCGTGTTGTGTGGCACTATCACCGTGCTAAATGGGACAGACTTCGCACAGATCTAGCAACTCAAGACTGGGCATCCATGAGGCGCTGTGGGCTATCAACAGCAGCAGAACTGCATTCCAACACAATCTGTAACCTCATGGCCCGACATGTCCCCCACTCAACCATTACCATCAAGCCAGGGAATCAACCCTGGTTCAATGAAGCATGCAAGAGAGATGCCAGGAGCAGCACCAGGCATACCTGCAGATGAGTTATTGACCTGGAAAAGCCACCAAACAGGACTACTTGCACACCAAACAGTGAAAGCAGCAAGTAATAGACAGAGCTAAGCGATCCCACAACCAACAGATCAGATGTAAGCTCTGCAGTCCTGCCACATCCAGTCATGAATGGTGGTGGACAACTAGACAACTCACTGGAGGAGGAGGCTCCACAAATATCCCCATCCTCAATGATGGAAGAGCCCAGCACATCAGTTCAAAAGATAAGGCTGAAACATTTGCAGCAATCTTCAGCCAGAAGTGCCGAGTGGATGATCCATCTCGGCCTCCTTCAGTGGTCCCCAACATTACAGATACCAGTCATCAGCCAATTTGATTCACTCAACATGATATCAAGAAACGGTTGGAGACACTGGATATTGCAAAGGCTACCGGCCGTGGCAACATTCCGGCAATAGTACTGAAGACTCCAGAACTTGTCGCTCCCCTAGCCAAGCTGTTCCACTACAGTTACAATGGTATCTACGCGACAGTGTGGAAAATTGCCAAAGTATGTCCTGTACTCAAAAAGTGGGACAAATCCGACCCGAGCAATTACTGCCCCATCAGTCTACTCTCGATCATCAGTAAAGTGATGAAAGGTGTCATCAACAGTGCTATCAAGCAGCTCCTGCTCAGTGATGCCCAGTTTGGGTTCCGTCAGGGCCACTGAGCTCTGGATCTCCTTACAGTCTTAGTTCAAACATGGACAAAAGAGCTGAAATCCAGAGGTGAGGGGAGAGTGACAGCCCTTGATTTCAAGGCTGCATTCGACCGAGTGTGGCATCAAGGACCCCTAGCAAACTGGAATCAGTGGGTACCAGGGGGCAAATGCTCCGTTGGAGTCATACCTGACACGTAGGAAGATGGTTGTGGTTTTTGGAGGTCAGTCATCTCAGCTCCAGGACATCTCTGCAGGAGTTTCCCAGGGTAGTGTCCTCGGCCCAACCATCTTCAGCTGCTTCATCAATGACCTCCCCTCCATCTTAAGGTCAGAAGTGGGGATGTTTGCTTGTGGTTACACAATGTTCAGCACCATTCACAACTCCTCAGATACTGAAGCAGTCCATGTTCACATGCAACAAGAGCTGGACAATATCCAGGCTTGGGCTGACAAGTGGCAAGTGACATTCACGCCACACAAGTGCCAGGCTATGACCATCACCAATAAGAGACAATCTAACCACAACCCCATGACATTCAATGATGTTGCCATCACTGAATCCCCGACTATCAACATCCTGGGTGTTACCATTGACCAGAAACTCAACTGGACTCACCACATGAACACAGTGGCTACAAAAGCAGGCCAGAAGCTGGGAATACTGCGGCGAGTAACTCATCTCCTGACTCCTCCAAGCCTGTCTACCATCTACAAAGCACAAGTTAGTGTGATGGAATACTCCCCACTTGCCTGGATGGCTGCAGCCCCAACAACACTCAAGAAGCTTGACACCATCCAGGACAAAGCAGCCCGCTTGATTGGCACTACACCCACAAGCACTCACTCCCTCCACCACCGACGCTCAGTAGCAGCAGTGTGTACTATCTACAAGATGCACTGCAGAAATTCACCAAAGATCTTCAGATAACACCTTCCAAACCCACGACCACTGCCATCTAGAACGACAAAGGCAGCAGATGTATGGGAACACCACCACCTCCAAGTTCCCCTCCAAGCCACTCATCATCCTGACTTGGAAATATATCGCTGTTCCTTCACTGTCGCTGGGTCAAATTCCTGGAATTCCCTCCCTAATAGGATTGTGGGTCAACCCACAGCAGGAGGACTGCAGCGGTTCAAGAAGACAGCTCACCACCACCTTCTTGAGGAAACTAGGGATGGGCAAGAATTGCTGGCCAGCCAGCAACGCCCACCTCCCACAAAAATGAATAGAAAATAAAAATCTCTCCACTAATGTAATTTATGTGGAAAGATTCTGGTTATCAATGGCCTTTTAAAGCATAAGTATTTCTAATGTGGACTGTACATGTAGATAATTGCAAACAGAAAATGATACTTGAATAACAAGGTGTAGAGCTGGATGAACACAGCAGGCCAAGCAGCATCAGAGAAGCAGGAA
>NC_063336.1:89318726-89527831 GCF_021869965.1 Rhincodon typus | reverse complement strand
TAGACCCGAAACGTCAGCTTTCCTGCTCCTCTGATGCTGCTTGGCCTGCTGTGTTCATCCAGCTCTACACCTTGTTATCTCAGATTCTCCAGCATCGGCAGTTCCTACTATCTCTGTAACAATGATATTTGAATATATATTTATGTTCAAAGACAACATAATTAATTGAATTGGTAGGGTACATAAAGGTAAATTATGTCCTCTGGTGAGGGAGTCGAGGGCAATTTAGCTCTCAGCTATTAGGGCGGCATAATGGCTCAGTGGTTAGCACTGTTGCCTCACAGCAACAGGAACCCGGGTTCGATTCCGCCCTCAGGCGACTGTCTGTGTGTGGTTTGCACATTCTCCCCGTGTCTGCGTGGGTTTCCTCCCACAGTCCAAAGATATGTAAGCTAGGTGGATTGGCCATGCTAAATTGCCCATAGTGTTCAGGGATGTGTAGATTAGGTGGATATAGGGGGATGGGTCTGGGTGGGATGCTCTGAGGGTCAGTGTGGACTTGTTGGGTCGAAGGGCCTGTTTCCACACTGTAGGGATTCTATGATTCTGTGATCCAGAGGTGATGTCAGGATGCACTTCTTCACAAACACATTATTGGGAATCTGGAACTCTTTCCTCATAAGGTTGCTGTGGCTCATTCAATTGCAAATTTCAAAATATAAATAGATAAATTTTTGTGTTAGGTAGGAACATTCAGAGTTCTGAAATGCAGATGGATAGACAAGAGTTAAGATACTGATCACTCATGATCTAGTTAAATGGTAAAACAGGCTCAAGCTCTTGAATGGCTCCTCCTGTTCCAAACTATTCCAAATTCATGCGATGAGATTTTCGTATTGGAATGTTTGTGACACATTGATGTGAATAATGAGTTAGAACATAGCGGTTTTTTTCCTCTTAACATGAAATCAAGCTGGGATAAAGTAAATATTGATTTGCTAGCTGAATACTGATGGGATTTGATGTAAGAATATGTAAGACAATTGCATGTTCGGGTTTCTTACTCATTAACCTGGTGAGACCATGAATTTATGTTTGAATGGTTCTTCAAGCCTAATTCGTTTATGTGATCATCACTTTGTAACTTGCTCATTCCACAGCCTCAACTATTTTAAATGTTTGAGCTAGTTTAGGGAGTTTATAGTGAAGCTAACGTTTGTTTTAAATACCCATTTCATTTTATCCTAAATATGTAGTGGAGAAAAGAAATTGAGAATCACTTCTGCATTCCAGGTACAAGAATAGAGTAGTAGACGCAATTGGTGCATGATCTGGTTCAGTCAGAGCTGCTGACAAATGGCTAATCCAGTTGAGTCAGATCAGTGAAAACTAGATGAAAGGAGCAGCTAGAGACAAACAGCATCATCTAAGATATTGAAAAAAATATAATAAATTAAAATAATTAATAGCAACTCAAAAGCATTAAGGATGGCAGTTACAGCGTGTTGCAGTTCCTGGATGCCAGTTCTAGCAAAGGCAAACATGTCTGCAGTAAGAACAGTACCGTACAGCACAGGAACAGGCCCTTGGGCCCACTGAGTCTGTGTCGACACATGACGCCTTTCTAAACTAAAATCCTTTTGCCTCTATATGGCCCGTATCCCTCTGTTCCCTGCCTATTCCCTTCATCTGTCCAGATCCCTCTTTAACTTGGTATTGTATCTGTCTCCACCACCTCTAGGAATGCATTCCAGGCACTTACCACCCCACTGTATAAAACAGTTTGCCTCACACATCTTTTTTTAAACATCCCCCTTTTTACTTTAAACCTATCTCCCCTAGTAACTGACATCTCTATCCTGGAAAAAGACTCTATCCATTTTATCAATGCCTCTCATAAATGTATCAGGTCTTCCCCTGTCCTCTGAAGTTCAAGTAAAAACAAACTGAATTTGTCCAATCTCTCTTTATAGCTAATGTCCACCAAACCAGGCAACATCCTGGTAAACCTTTTTCTGTAGCTTCTGCAAAGCCTCCACATTCTTCTGGTAGTATGGTGACCAGAATTGTGTGCACTATTCCAAATGAGCGAAAAAGAATCTAATGTCAGTAGTCAGGGGGATTCACACTATTCCCTGCAGCAAAAGAGTGAGATTCCAGACTGTTATCTTACATATCCAGTGCCCAGATTTGACGCATCAGCTCAGGGCTGGAGAGGAACTTATAATGGGAGGGGGAGAATCCAGTCATTGTGAAGAACTAATTTTCACCCTTCCATATCTTAATTTACACCCATTTTACATCTCTAGTTCTCTTCCACCCCAGTGAGCAGATCCTTTGGCATTAGCAGTGGGCTTCTGTATTACCTGTTCCCTGGCTCTGCCTCTCACAAAAGTATAAACAACACAATTTCTAACCCATTTCAGCTCAGAAGAGGAGTCAAAATGGATTCAAAATGTTAACTCTGCTTTTCTCTCTAGATGCTGCGAGACATGTTGGGCTTGTCCAGCATTTTTTGTTTTTGTTCTAGTTGTCATTATCCATATAGATAGCAATGACATAGAGAGGACAAAGGAGGAGGTTCTGCATAGTTAATCTGAGGACCTTGGCAGCTAATTAAGAAGTAGAACTTCAAAGGCCATAATCTCTGGATTATGATGAGCCATGTGCAAATTGGTATAGGACAAATCAGATTAGGGAATTATAAGTGGCTCCAAGATTGGTATGGGTGAAATGGGTTCAGGTTTATGGGGCATTAGAACCAGTATTGGGGACAGTGGGATCTATGCTTTTGGATCATTCCCAGTCTGAATCATGCTGGACTGTGTTTGTAAACTGCATAACTAGGTAACTGGAGAGGATTTAAAACTAAATAATGGGAGAAAGGGACCAAGTTTTGGAAGGTGCAGTAAAACAAAGTACGTAGAAGCAAGGCAAAAGAGGAAGGTATTATTAGATTAATAAGCCATGACAGGAAGGGGTGGACAATGTAAATCTAAGATTAAATCAACATGACGTTAGAGTTCACAAAAAGAATAAAATGATAAAACTAAAGTCTCTATAACTGAAAGCTGGTAGCATTCACGACAAAACAGATGAACTAAATGCAAGTAGAAATAAATTGGAAAGAAATAAATTGGTTGCTATTAGAGTTGTGACTACTGGACGTCATAGATAAGTACCTGAATATTGAAGATACAGGATGTTTAAGAATGTCAGGAAAGTAGGAAAAGTTGAGATGGTGGTGTGGGCTAGCTCTGATATGGTTTTATCATAGTGAAGAGAGTTGATCCATGCTCAGGAAACTAGGTTGTGGAAACAGTTCCAGAAGTCTTGAGAAATGATAAAGGCAAGAAGCAATTTTCCCTTATCCCTGTTCCCTATCTCCTACCTCTCAAACAATGCTGCAACTTTATTCCGTGTGCTTGCAGTTCTGTTATTCCTTTATATAATTTTGGTGATACAGATATGCGATGGAAAACCTGATTCAGGGGTCACATACATCACCAAGGTTGTAGATGGCCTTTCTTTGTCAAAGCGAATTAGGGGATTACAAGTGGTTGACAGTGAAAAGGATTTGTAAAGACAACACCAATGACAATGGCCTCAGGCTTCCCAGTAATTAATTGGGGGGAGAAAAGTTATTCTTCTTAAAAACTATTGCATTTTGTTCAATATGTTCTCAGATTTGTATCTGGTTATGATATTTGGGTATATGATGGCTAATGAGGGATTTGTACAGTTGGCTTTTTCTGTTAACTTACTGACAAACTCACATCCGAGGTGTATCTTTTTATTTAAATGCTTCCTTTCAACTAGTTTCAGTACACCTTCTCCATGTTGACTTGTTCAAACCACCTGTTTCTTGGCTTCCCTCTCTGTCTCCCATATGGAGCAACCTTCCTGATCAAGATCCACCAGCAGATATCCTTTGCCTCAAGGAATTGGAAATCCAGGAAGTCACAAACAAGTCTATTATGACAAACTCCATCTGTCGATTGGCAGGCTTTGAATTACCATACCGAGTGTGGCTCTTGCCATGCAGGTTCAGGTCAAACCAGGTCACCTGAGCAACCAAACTGTACTTGTGAAGAAATCCAATAGATGCCATGCGTTACCGAGGAGTATCTCCTCTATAGAGTAAGTTGCAGACTAGGTTTATTAGGTTTATTGCTTAGCTCCAGTGATTTGCATTTGCTAAATAGTAATAAAAACAATTCAATTGTGATTAATACAAGTATTCAGCTGGTTGAGAAAGTTTCTTAGAAAGTGTATTTATAATAAATTGAACATAGAGTTTTCTGTTCTGGTTAAGAGCCTAGCATAAAGTTAACATTTTAATTTCAATACAAGTCAAATATAACTTTCTGCTCAAATTAACTGAGCTCTCTTATTCTTGTCCATGCAATTTCCTGCAGTCTAGTCCACCACTACGCGAAAACAAAGGCCTGACCTTTCCTACATATTTGAAGTATCAATCCTAAATAATTAGTGATACTGAACAGTCAGACCCCTCATTTTTTTGCAGATACAGAGCAATTCACCATTAGTTGAGAAATGCACACTAATTTCAGCTGTGGCCATACTTTTCCACTTTCATGGTAGCCTCTAATTGGGAGATTGGTATAAGGTGACTTGTTTCTCATACAGTTTCTAACACTGCTCCATCAACAGTTGTTATTACATGAGAGGACAGCATGTTCTGATGCACTTCTAGTTTTCGTGCTCACCATTTCACCCTGTCTTGCCAGACCTGGCATGTTCATTTCTATGAGTGTGCCATATTGTATGTGCTCACTTCCTCAATGATAAGTTACCAATTTTGATTGTTTTGTCATTGGGAGCACCATGTTGGGGGATGGGAAGTGCAAATATCTCTAAAACCAAACATATTTTGGTCAATATTGGTATTATTAGGAAAATACGGATGCTAGTTGCTGGTTTAATGGGGTGCTGGATGAGAAAAGGACTGAGGAAGAGTAAAAACAAGAAACTAATTCTTTTTTTAAAAAGAATTGTTTCAATTCAGATGATGATTATTGTAAAGATTAAACTTGTAATTACTTTGATAGCCACACTAGTCACAGTTACTTTAGAATGCTGCAATATTTCTTCAGACTGTTCAAGTTGACGGCTTTTTACAATAAATTGCTGACAGTATTTGTAAAGATATTTTAATCCTGATATTCAGAAATATGAAGTTCAATCACTTTCTAACTTATCTGTTTACAGGATTTTTGATTTAAGTTTCAAGTTTTTACATTCAAAATTAGCATTACAGCATTTATAAATTCTCTATTTGCTCATTTTTCAACAAGATTTAGTTGAATGATTATGATATCTTAGGGGTTTGGTTAGTGTTAGGCCTGCCCTTCGTTAAGTAGCACAAAATGACCAACGGGCTGCCCATTACTAAACGGAAGATGGCGCACAGAATGCAGCAGAACATGGCTGACAGTGGATAGAGAGCCTTAGGAAAATATTTGCTTAATGTAGTCTCAAAAGCTTCAATAATTTTTGTTTGCTATAAAATGGAGTATTGTTGGCAGGTGGAGGAGACTGGAGAAGGAACTGTAATCTGTTCTGTCACTCAACACCACCTCAGTCAATCCAAACTCCTCTCCCCGTTTTTATACTGTAGGCAGGTCTTGCTGGAAAAATGATAGCAGGTTAATCATGCATGCTGCTATTAATACATAAATTGGTTTAGCAAGTTCAAAGAGTTAAAAAGATGCACAATGAATTGCAAGCCTCATGAACTTGTTGGTTGATTTACATTTCTTCACCGTTTGCTACACACACAAAAGGTTTCCTCCCTTGGCCTTCTCATTCATTATTTTTCCAACAAATGATATGGATTTGTTCTTGACTTCTCATTAAACTTAGTGGTGGAAGCTAGGGCTGAAATTTAACTGTAATGTAGCAGCTTATCAATATAAAAATTGCTAGTGCCATGTCAGAGGAACTCTGGACCAGAGACACAACAGTTTAAACCTTTTACTACTTTTCCTGAATTGTCATTTGATGATTTTAAGATAAAACTTTCTTTTCCTTTCTGTGCTCTCCTAATCCAATCTTTCTTCTCTTTTCCTCCTTTTGTATCTGATGCAGCTCTAATTTATTCTCTATTTCCTTCTATTTTGTTCTTGTTTCTTCCTCACCTATTAAATCTCAGTGGTTAAGGAGTTGACTGGGCTTTGGTTTCACTGAGGGTGCATAATTTCCCTACTTTACCATTATCAGTGTGCACTTAAAGTAAATATGTTTTGCAAAATATGTTTTGAGCTGAAGAGTGGAAAAAGAAGCCTTCAATGATGCCCACTAATGACTTGTCTTAGCAGGATCTATGTCATAATTGGTTTTGATTTCTTGGCAATAATGAATGTAAAACTGCTACCGTCCACCATTGTTGTTCTTCTGCAACTGACGGCAACCTCTGGAGTAACTATGAAAGGTTACATGTGAAAATCCAAAAATTGCTGACACTGATAGTACATTTACAAATTTAATTGAATTCTTCAGTGAGGTGACTAGGTGTGTACAAACAGGTAATGCATTTGACGTAGTCTACATGGACTTCAATAAGGATTTTTACAAGGTCTCCCATGGCAGGCTAGTTAAGATGGGAAGAGCCCATGGGATCCAGGGCAATTTGGCAAATTGAATCCAAAATTAGCATAATGGCAGTAAGCAGAGAATAATGGTTGAAGAGTGTTTTTGTGACTAGAAGCTCATGTCCATTGGCATACTGCAGGATTGAGTGCTGGGTTCTTTGCTATTTATTGTGTACGTTTATTTTCTAGCCTTTAATATAGAAGGTAAGATCAGTAAGTTTGCAGAAGACATAAAAATTGGTGATGTGGTAATTAGCGAGGAGGAAAGCCAAAGACCAGAGGCCGGTGTAGATGGGCTAGTCAGATGGGCTAAACAGTGACAAATTGCATTTCATTCTGAAAAGTGAGGTGATGCATTGAATGGTAGGACTTGGGAAGTACTTAGGACCAGTTGGACCCTGATGTACAAGTCCATTAATCCATGAAAGACTGTTAAGTGGTCAAGTGAAGGGAAGGTGATGGCCTAGTCGTATTATCATTGGACTATTAATCCAGAGACCCAGATAATGTTCTGGGGGATCCAGGTTCGAATCCCAATGTATTGATGACCAATGAAATCATTGTCCATTGTTGGAAAAACCATCTGGTTTATGAATGTCCTTCAGGGAAGGAAATCTGCCAACCTCACCTGGTCTTGCCTACATGTGACCGCAGACCTACAGCAATTTGGTTGACTCTCAACTGCCCTCTGAAATGGCCTCGCAAGCCATTCAGTCAGTACAAAGTCTCAAAGAAGTGAAACTGGATGGATCATCTGGCATTGACCGAGGCACCGGAAAAGACAACAGCAGAAACAGCTCTGTCGACTCTGCAAAGTCCTCCTCACTGACGTAGTACCAAAATTGGGAGAACTGTCTCACTGATCAGTCAAGCAACGGCCTGGTATTGTTATACTCACAGAACCATACGTTACAGACAGTGTTTTACCAGCAGAACAGACACAGCAGAGACGGCGGCACAGTGGTGTACAGTTAGGAGAGTGTTGCTTTAAGAGTCCTCAACATTGACTGTGGACCCCATTAAGTCTTGTGGCTTCAGGTTAAACATGGGCAAGGAAACCTCCTGCTGATTACCACGTGTCGTCCTCCCTCAGCTAATGAATCAGTAATTCTCCATGTTGAGCAACACTTAGATGAGGCACTGAGGATGGCAAGGGCACAAAATGTGCTCTGGGGGTGGGGGATTTTCATGTCCACCACTAAGTGTGGCTTGGCAGCAGTACCACTGATCGAGCTGGTCGGGTCCTAAAGGACATTAGCTGCTAGACTGGGTCTGTAGCAGGTAATGAGGGAACCAACAAGTGGGGAAAACATACTTGACCTCATCCTTACCAATCTGCCAGCTGCAGATGCATCTGTCCATGACAGTATCAGTAAGAGCGACCACCACACAGTCCTCGTGAAGATCAAATCCCACCTTCGTATTGAAATTAACCTCCGTCATGTTGTGTGGTACTTATACCGTGCCAAATGAGACAGACGTTGAACAGATCTAGCAACCCAAGACTGGGTATCCATGAGGCATGGTGGGCCATCAACAGCAGCAGAATTGTACTCCAGCACATTCTGTTACCTCATGGCTCAGCATATCCCCACTCAACCATTACCATCAAGCCAGGGGTCAACTCTGGTTCAATGGGGAGTGCAGGAGGGCATGCCAGGAATAGCACTAGGCATACCTGAAGGTGAGGTATTGACCTGGTAAAGCCACCAAACAGGACTATTTGCATGCCAACAGCATAAGCAGCAAGTGATAGACAGAGCTAAGTGATCCAACAACCAACGGATTAGATCTAAGCTCTGCAGTCCTGCCACATCAAGTCAGGAATGGTGGTGGACAATTAAACAACTCACCGGAGGAGGAGGCTGCACAAAATCCCTATCCTCAATGATGGAAGAGCCCAGCACATCAGTGCAAAAGATAAGGCTGAAGTTTTCGCAGCAATCTTCAACCAGAAATGCCGAGTGGAAGATCCATCTCCGTCTCCTTCAGTGGTCCCCAGCATTACAGATATCAGTCTTCAGCCAATTCGATTCAATCCATGTGATGTGAAGAGCTTAGAGTGGATACTGCAAAGGCTATGGGCCTTGACAACATTCTGACAATAGTACCGGAGACTTGTGTGCCAGAACTCGCTGTGCCCCGAGCCAAGTTATTCCAGTACAGTTACAACACTGGCAACACCACATGCATTCTCGATAATGTGGAAAATTGCCCAAGTATGTCCTGTACATAAAAGTAGGATACATCCAACCCAGTCAATTACTGCCCCATCAGTCTACTCTCGATCATCAGTAAAGTGATGGAAGGCGTCATCAACAGTGCTATCAAACAGCACCTGTTCAGCAGTAACCTGCTCAGTGACACCCAGTTTGAGTTCTGTCAGGGCCACTCAGCTCCTGATTTCATTACAGTCTTGGTTCAACCATGGACAAAGGAACTGAATTCCAGAGGTTAGGTGAGAGTGACAGTCCTTGACGTCAAGGCTGCATTCGACCAAGTGTGACATTAAGGAGCTCTAGCAAAACTGGAATCAACGGGTATCAGGGGCAAACTCTCTGGTAGTTCGAGTCATACCTGACACTAGGAAGATGGTTGTTGTTGTTGGAGGCCAGTCATCTCAGCTCCAGGACATCTCTGCAGGAGTTCGTCAGGGTAGTGTCATAGGCCCAACCATCTTCAACTGCTTCATTAATGACCTTCTCTCCATCATAAGGTCAGAAGTGGGGATGTTCGCCATTAATTGCACGATGTTCAGCACCATTCGCGACACCTCAGATACTGAAGCAGTCCATGTTCAAATGCAGCAAGATCTGGACAATATCCAAGCTCGGGCTGACAATTGGCAAATGACATTCACGCACACAAATGCCAGGCTATGACCATCACCAGTAAGAGACAATCTAACCACCGCCCCATGACATTCAATGGTGTTATCATCACTGAATCCTCCACTATCAACATCCTGGGAGTTATCATTGATCAGAAGCTCAACTGGACTCACACCACATAAATGCAGTGGCTACAAGAACAGTTCGGAGGCTAGGAATACTGCAGCGAGTAACTCCTCTCCTGACTCCTGAAAACCTTTCCACCATCAACAAGTCAGGAGTGTGATGGAATACTCTACACTTGCTTGGATGAGTGCAACCACAACATCATGAAGGTTGACACCATCCAGGACAAATTGACTGACTAAGATGTACAAAGGTCTGAGGGGTATAGATAGGGAGATTTTTTTCTTTTACTAGAGGGCTTATTAACCAGAGAGGAGTGGTTAACTTAAGGAGCAGGAAGTTTAGAAGGAATTTGAAAAAAATATTCTTACCCAGAGGTTTGTGTATCTAGAACTTACTGTTTAAAAGGTTGAAGAGGCAGGAGCTGTCAAGACACTTAAGAATATTTTGGATGAGCAATTGAAATGTCATAGAATACAAGGCTATGGGCCAAGTGTTGGAATTGGGATTAAAATAAATAGATCCTTGATGACTGGCATCAACAGGAAGGGTGGAGGGACCCTTTTGGTGCTGTTAAAACTCTGTCTCCCTCTGACTTCTCTACATTATGTGCTATTGAGGCTGCAAGTAAGCAGAAATCACTGAACTGATAAAAAATTGCCCTTTTAAATTATGCATCTCATTGCAAAAATTATATCTTTTTAAATGTGATGTAACTGGGTTTCTAATAATGCACTGAATTTGTAATTGCTGTTAATCAGCTTGTTCACTCTGCAAAACTAAATTTCAATTTGGGAATTCCAACTTCTACATGATATGACAAAGTCATGCTTGAAAGTTTTATTGGATTTGTGATATTTCAAGTGCTTCCTTAATCCCATGTGTTTGGCTCTCTGGGAAAGTGCATTTTACTTCCTGGCTAGCTGCATGTGAGAATACTTCACTGTGACTGGCTGCTTATTCTGCTTGATGACTTTGCCTGTCCCCTGGTTGCTTCGATAGCCCTCTGAATTGGTGCTAAATTTAAATTTGCATTGTGAAAGGGATAATTCATGCCACATAGATGGTAGATCTTTGGAGACAGCCTTTTTGAAATCAGTGACCAGTTTTTGCACTACTTCACTGACCACAGAATCTGAGCTAGTCGTTAGTTAATGTTCAATAATTGATGTTGGTTATTACACACAGGCATTTGCATCTAATATGAGTAGTAATACATTGAAAATTCTGCATTTGGATTGTGTTAAAGAAGGTAGATTGTAATCCATCGAGACAGTAGAAGAAATGGTAACTTTTCTAAGCCCTTATTTTCAAATGCAGATTGGTGGCTGCTGTTGCCTTAATGTCTTCAGTCTACGTGATAACAGATTAACCAGAATTCCGCCAGAAATTTCGCAGGCAACTGAACTCCATGTGCTAGACCTAGCTGGAAACAGGTAGGTATATTGGGAGGGTGGAGGTGTATATTTTTAACATGCTTAATTACATTACAGAAAGTTATTAGAGTTGACAATAGTAGTCAAAAATTTAGATGCATGTTTGAACAGCAAAATGACAGTGATACAAATGGTTTGTGTCAATTTAGAAAAGGTTTAGAAGTGCACGTATGTAAACATAAAATAAGTTGCTTTGAACTTAATTTTTAGATAATGTGCAGTACCTGAGAAATTCAAAAATACATTTCTTGCCTTAATGAATGTGAATGTTAATTCTGAAATGATCATTATTACTTCAAAGTCAAGTAGTTTTCCTGAAAATCCAGTAGAAAATAACCATTAATCAAACTATCCTGCCAACAAACCCTCTTTACTCCAATAATTTTCCTTGATAAAAACTGCAGCAACCAAAGCTACCTGATAATGTTAGAAAATGACTGGCATTAATTTAATTTGCAGCCTAATGTGTGGAGTTGGGAATCTTGTATAAACCCTTTGAATGCACAAAACCCTGGACAAACTACAACCTAAACTATTGTATTGCAGACATTCTGGTCATATTGCTCTCCAGTCCATCTACTTGGAGATCACGCAGACCCTCACCTTGCCTTTGAAATGCCACTGCTTGACCTGTTCCCAACAAGAATTGCAAGAACCCTTCAATAAGAAGCTGCTGTAATGGAACATCTTCCTTCAGTAAATGTGGACAAAGCAGCTATGAGGCATTTGCTAAGCTGAATGATAATGTGGGTGTTGCATTGAGCGTGGAAACCAAGCCATGGTTTCTCTTCCTACAGATTCATTGTACTTCTGCATTCTTCCCAGCTTACTTCCTCCAAAAAGAAGTGCACTAGAGGCTGTTGGATGAATGGAGAGAGCTGGCCTGTCCATCACCCATCAAAATCCAGACATACTAAATCTCCCTTAAGATAAACATGTATGATGACTCGGATGATAAATCGTGAATAGATGTAATGTGTGTATTTCTGCCATTAATGATTACCTGGAATATGTAATTAGTTAAGAATCCTGAAAGCTTTGATGAATTTACGTTTTTCTTTAAAGAAAAATCGAATCGTTGCTTAAGGTCCAAGTCATTGCATAATCAGAACTGAGAGTATTAGTGGTCAGTAGACCAAATTAATCATAGATTAGGCTGAATTTTCAGATTATAGGATGGATTTTACAGGATACAGTTTTACAGTACGCTGTAGCCATGACTAAAACAAAGGTTGGCCAAGAATCCACCAAAAAGCCAGCTCTTCTACAGCCAGTTAACATTGCAAGCAGAGTTCATTGCCTAAAGTGAAGACTCTTACCCCGAGATGGAGAGGAGCTGCTAGACAAAATGGCCTGTGTCTCTTTAGTCCTGGCAATGCCAGTTTCATGTCGCAGCCACTGCTGCGACTATAGGCATTCTCCAAACTAGGATGTTATGGAGCTGGACTTCAAGCTAATTTCCCGGAATGATTGGGTCTGGCTGGCAGACCATAGCGTGGGGATAGGGAGAGTGAAAGGCTGGTTTTGAGTCACCAGTGGTGAGTGAAAAGGAATGACCTTCATGCTCATAAGCTTAATTGGATGAAGGTGATCCCTTGCTGGACACAAAAGTTGCTGGGATAGCTGCCTGGTGTAAGTCTCTTCCTGTTGGGGGTAAAATAATGATGGAATGAGGCCCTTGGATGGCCAACAAATGCCAATTACATGAACACTTAAAGATGACATTAGCTTAAGTGCAGGTAATCTGCCGAAAACTATCACTTCTCTGTCCGAGTTGTAAAATTGGAGACGGGTGGGGGCAGGAGGAAGATAGTGGGAAGGCTCAATGTTGCGTTTTATGAGATCTCTTACCCTTGCTTTCAAAATGTTGGTGAAAATGCTGTAAGGTCCAGCCCTGTGTCACCATAGCCTGTGTAGCCTTAGCAAATTTCTGGAAGGAAGAAACATCAGCTGTTGTTGCTTACAGTACTGAATGTTCAGTGATTTCCTCCTGGAATGAGTACCCAAGTCTGCACCCTACTGTGGTTAAACCATTTAATGATCTTTCTCTATCTTCACTTTTTTGCAAAAACTCTTGCCATTTTCTTCAACACAGGTTGAAATATTTGCCATTATCAATGACCAGCTTGAAACTGAAGGCCCTTTGGTTGTCTGAAAACCAGTCACAGCCTCTTCTAACTTTCCAGACTGACATCGATGTTGAAACAAGGGAAAAGGTTCTGACCTGTGTGTTGCTTCCTCAACTGCCTTCTGAACAGAACAACTATGGTACAGTATCTGCCACCAGTATACAGTAATCTAGTCAAAAAAAGGATAATTAGAAGGGTTTTTTAGAGGAATGATACATGCCTATTGATTTTATGTAAAATTTAGCCTACTTGCAGCTGGGGGATTGTTCTTATATTTGATTTTATATGTAAACATTTCCTCTTTCCACTTATTCAGTAATTTATTTCAAAGTCTGCATCATTCTTGCTCGACTTTCCCCTGCTTTTCCTTTGTCTGTGACGTTGTTGAAAAATAATGACTAATTTCTTAGATTGGATAAATAAAGTGTCAGGGAAAATGTCCATGAGTAATCCAAATACATTGTACATAGTTGAACTACTTAGGAAGTATCACTTAGAGAGTCATTGAGTAATACAATATGAAACCAAACCCTTTGGTCCAACTTGTCCATGCCGACCGAATTTCCTAAACTAAACTCGTCCCATTTGCTTGTGTTTGGCCTATATCCCTCCAAACCTTTCCTATTTATGTACTTATCCAAATGTCTTTGAAATGTTGTAATTGTACCCGCATCCACCACTTCCCCTGGCAGTTCATTCCACACATGAACCACACTCTGTTTAAAAAAAAGGTTGCTCCTCATGTCCTCCCTAAAACTTTCTCTTCTCAACTTAAAAATATGCTGTGTGGTTTTGAACTCCCCCGCTTAGGGGAAAGACCTTTGCTAGTCATCTTATCTGAAATGTTTGTGGAACATCCCAATAGTTGTTCAATTAACCACTGACATTCCTGACTGTGGCATGACTACAGAATTCTGATTTCATCCACTGGTAATGAGATTGGTTAGCTCAGTTTATAACATTCTGCTTTTACAGTTTAGGATGCAAGTAATACTGGCTTCACCAGGTTGCATGTCATTTTTAGGTATGCTTTTGGTGCTTCTAGCATGCTCCCCACTACTCCTCAGATAATCACAATTAATACCCTGGTTTGATGCTGATGGTAAGAGTGAGGGATGACCTAGGCTATTTTGTCAAATACAATTTTGCTGCTGATACAACACCTTGTGAATGTCCTGTTATGTCATAGTGGCAGTGCTACACCACATAGTGGAAGACAACTTCAGTAAGCAAGAAAGCCTCATTTTCGCAAGACTGTGCAGTGGTCATTTCTGCCTCTGGCAGAATGGGCCTGTGATGAGTAATGAGAGAATTAACAAGAAGGAAAGACCTTCTAGAACTTGTCCTCACTATTTGCCCTATCCTTACCTAAACGTGTGCCAGTTTTCAGCAGCATATTTAATATCTCCTGCTATTTGCAATCATGAATGTGAGGTCCTTTGTTTTGGCTTAGGGCTGGTTGCATATGCTTTGTGCAAGCAGCTAGTCCCCTATAATCACTGCAGGTGACTGCTCAAACTTGTGCCAAGCTGATAATCAGGAATCCAGAGAAGATTATGGAAGCACCTACCTTCTGCCAAGTGAGATTTTGTTAATCCAGCCATTAAAGGACCCAGAAATAAAAACTTCTTTCCCACCTCCTTTCCACCGAAGCACGGTTGGACGAGTCTGTTTGGAAATTTTGTCAGAAACATCTAAGTCATGCTGCTAAGACGTCCAAGTCCTCCTGTAGTAGGGCCATTACTTTGATTTTGAGCACATTGTGTCATGCAGTATGTTGCTTGAATTTCAATGTTCACTGTTAGGTATCTATTACTTAGCAATGTCTTTGAGTTACTCATGCACAACTCCCCTGGCCAACATTGTTTTAAAAAAAAAATGTCTGTCATTGTGCGTCCATATTTCTATACTTTGCTGCCATCTTTGCTTAGTTCCCTGGAGTGTTGACGACTCAGTTGGCTGATTTCTCACCTCTGTGTCAGAAGATTATTGATATGACTTCTGCTGATAATCCAAGCTAGGAGCTTGCAAACACCATTCATATGAGTCTGATCAACATCTCAACACTTGGCATGGGTTGTGTTCAACAGGAGTTAATTAGATGCAATGAGTTAGAGATTAGTATTTGCTTTGCCTGTTATTTAAGGGTGAAATGTATACCAATTGCTGGAGCAAGGTCCTGCATCTGTGTCAGCAGCTTGCTCATGTTGGTCTTCAACGCTTTTAGTACTGTCTACTGAGTGCCTGAAGCCTTCACTACAGAGAAGTCTTTTGGGTGCGATGTTTAAAATCGTTTGATTGGAGAATTGCTCAGATTTCCTTGAGATTTTACACTTGCCACACTTTACTACTGATGGCATTTTATACGCATGAAATAGAGATGGAGGTCTGGGGGTCCTGAAGCTGGAGATACGGATCCCTATCGCTGTTACTGTTATCACTTGACCATCTTCAAAAGAACAGTGTACATTTATTTGGTCATTTAGTTTGTGGCTTTTCATGAGTGTGTACTGTGTGAATTCTCATTTTCATTCTCCTTTTTGTGTGTCTTTTTCCACCATAAGATGATTAGAGATTAGCAGCTTGTTTTGGGGTATGACTCCTGTGATTTTTCTCCCCATTTCAGGATTGGGAAGAACTTTTACATCTACTTGGAATCTCAGTGGTCTTGCTGATCTTCCAAGTTCGTTGAGTTGGCAATAATGGCTGCAATCCAATATTGTGGAAATATGAGATTAAAATGTACTGAGCTGTTATAGTCAAGCAATGATTTTCATTTATTTTGTACGATTTCAGGCCTTTACTAGAAGGAAAGGAACCTCAGAAAAGCATTGCATCCTCAATCAGTAAAAACCTTTTGAGAAACTGTAATGATAGAATAGTAACAATACAGAAGGAGGCCATTTGTTTCTGTCATATTCATACTGCAAGAGCATCTGATTTAGTGCTACTCCCTAAAACATTTGCATTGACCTGTACTTTTTTTTCTTTTCAAATAATTATACATTTGTTTGAAAGCCATGATTGGATCTACCTCTGCTACATTCCTGAGCAGTACATTCCAGATTCTAACCACTTCCTGAGTTTCTCCCTTGTGCAGTTGTTGTTTCTTTATCTTCTTAAATCTATGTTCTCTGATTCTTGATGCTTCCACCAATAGGAACAGTTTTTCCAATTTACTCTGTCCAAATCCCTAATGGTTTTGAATTAATTCTAAGTTTATTTTCCGCTGAACTCCATTGAAGTGGCTAAAATAAGGAAATGGAGAGGGAGGGGAATGAAAGACTACTTTGAAGTTCCATTTTAAAAAATTGTTGGCTAAGTTAAAGAACTTAGATACAAGATACGCAGGCTATCAGCTATCTTATGTTTATATAATCTAAGCACTTTCCTGATAAATGGGTCATTTGCATTGTTTTCAATCATAGTTTCCCTGCACACTCGACAGTGGGATTCAGTCATTGTGATTGGAAGCGATTAAATGAACATTGACTGGCATGGTACTGCCTGGCTGAAACACACACTCCCTCCATGCCGTAGAATGTGCAAATTTACTACTATGACATCTTCCAAATCCATGACTTATGCTACTTAGGACAAAGGCAGATGTTGCCTAGGAACCTCCGAGTTGGCCTCTTAAAATGTTCACGCTAACCAAACTTTGAAAGCAAATCTATGTACAGAAGGTTTGGTGCAGAAGTGGGCTATTCAGCCCATTGAACCTGTTCTGCCATTCACTAAGTTGAATAGTTTATGCTAAAAATAGTTGGGCAGCACATGGCTAATTGCAAAGTGCTGAAATTATTTATAGAAGCACCTAACATCAATGTGCCAAAGTAAATTTCTAAGGCAGACCCTGCATTGTATTCCATCTGAATGTGATTGATTACAAGTCTGGTCCTTTCAAACATGTCTTCTAGGTATCTTCTTTTTCAGTTAAGGAATTCTTTTCTCTGTTCACCAAGTTTAGTGATTCAGAAGTAGCACCAAGTTTATAAGCTACTCTTGCACAAAGATAAATTAATCTTATTACCAATTACAACCAGTGTTTTTGTTCAAGCCTGCATGGCATCTCAGTCCATGATCTGAAAATTAATTGAACAAATGATATTGTGTCTCCTAACCTATCTATACATCTCTCACTGGTATCATTTATATGTTATGTATGTGATTCTGAAGTCTACAAATATCACATTTAATGAGGTCCTAATCATGTAGACACGTTAGTAAGAACTGTGTTAAGTCTGCCCAGCTGCATGACCATAAATTGAGGCTACAATAGTTAGGCAGCAGGCACAAAGTGATAAATCAACTCTTGCAGGTTTAATTCATATAATGGCTGCATGCATTGGCCAATGTTGTGTGCAATGATGTGGAAATAAAGAATTTATTCAGTGTGTATGCCTGACTTTGCTAAAAGCACAAATGGTTCTGGGATGTAAAGCATTATTCATGTCATTTTAGCGGTTTGGTTAATTTGTTTTATGGAAAACATGATCATTTTCTCAATTTTTTAAAAAGACCCATTTTCTTTCAAGTCTCATTGTGTTCTGTTTGCTTTTTCTGTGTTTCTTTGCAGTCTAATTTGTGCCAGTGTGAGCAGCATTGTGTACTTTTTTTCAATACTGACACCCGCCATTATTTTCAAGCCACATCATGCAACGTTTTCCTTATTCTGCTCTTTGTTTCAATTCTGCTTGTTTTCTTCTCACTTTCTGTATCTTTCCAAACACTGTTTACCAAAGCTCGTTTTCTTTTTACAATTTTAGAGCTCTATTTCTTTGGCTTGGCCTCTTTCCTCATCTCTCCTTTAAAGGCATGGCAGCTCTTGTAGGAAGCTACTGTTATGCAAGCACATTTTAAAAAAAAAAATAGGAATTTATACCTTTTTGACTTTAAAACACTATTTAGGTTAACTTTTGATTTTGTTCTTTTGCAAGTACTGTGTACAGTTCATGTGTTATTTTGATTTGTGACTGTGATGTTTACTTTTGCCCTTTTTAGCCCTCAGCCTTCATCTCTCCATTCTCAAATCCACCATCCCCTCATGATAAGAAAATGGTGTTTGCTTGTGGTGACAAATGCAATTAAATATTTTCTTTATCCAATGCAGGAAGTGAGTTTTAGTTAAGTGTTATAATTTGTGGGTAATTATGCCTTTCACTTTCGAAAGAATTAGTTTTGAAGTTGCGGAATAGTTGAAGAGAATAATGGGTGAAATTATATAAACTTCAACCCTGTCTTCTAACTTGAAAGTCCAGTTACTTTTGGATAACGTTGAAGCTTTGGCCATATTGAATCTGCACGGTTTATGACTTGAGAAGAGTATACACGATATTTAAGGTGGATCCTTATGTGAGTTGTAGTTCGTAAAATCTGTTTCAAAATTATTTACTGACGAACAGGTGAAAAGGAGTGGAAAAAGCACTGAATTAAAACAGACGGATGCTTGGCAATACAAAACTAGATGAAAAATCCTAATGTGTACTTTAGAATGTTTAAGAACTTTTTCATTTCATACATTATCTCTGAAAAATGTTGAAAACGTTTTTACAAAATTTTTAGAGCAAAATTGCTTTCATTTTAAAACAGAGCAACTTGTCAATCGTTCAACTTAGAAGATTGCATTTGCTTGTTTTTTACTAACCAAATTTTATAACTTTGTGGAAATATGTTTATATAATTTTCTGTGCTAAATTGATTCCAGCAGATAACTTGCCTCGCTGTGGAGCACTGGAAAATTTGGTGAATGACATGTCCGATGAAATGTGGAATGAACGTGCAATGAACAGAATCAGTGCAATACGCTTTTTAGATGATGAGGATGAGGAGGATGATGAAGAAAAGGTAATGGATGAGAAGCTAATTTTTGTAAGGTGCAGGAAAGACTTTTAAAATTAGTTTGGGAAGCACTGGAGTTGTCCCTAAGTCTTAACTTATAATCCTTATCTAAAGAAAAGTTTTTTCTGGTCCAGATAGTTACTTCAGACATCCATGCAATAACTACTTACTACCTTGTAGTTCACCTAATGGAAATTTGATGTGAAATGCATGATTAAATGTTGTAAGTTGTTATAGTCATGAATCCACTTCTGTCCACCAAAAAATGATCTTGTTTATAATGGCCTGAAAATGGGCAGTTCTTGTTTGGATTAATTCACCAACTGGTCTGTCTGGGAATAAGGTCAAATGCTGCCTGATAGACTCCAGAGTTGCACCCTTCCCTTCTCAGACTCCTATAAATAGGCAGTCGATCCCAGGAACATCGAACAATGTTATGAACTCTGACAGCTTGGAAAAGTCGGCACTGAGGGGTCCAGAAACCTACCTATCTATTTTTGTTCCCAGTGTCTCAAATACACATCTGAAATGGACATTGCCAAATTACATCTTGCTAACAGCTGACTGACACATCCCACCTTTCTCAAAGTGACTATTGCTGTGTCCAAAGCCATGTGACATCTGAGATTTTTAACATATGCCAATCCCATTTGAACCATTCATATGTAATGTTGATAGATCTGTTGGCAGGATTAGCTGGTGATATTTACTATTTCCATTAGAAGCAGATTGAAAGAGCAATGGTACTAAATCTTGAACTGTACATAACTTCACGTAAACTTCTCTCCTGGACCTTTCCAAATGAGTAGCATCTGAACAGTGGGACACTTCGGTGCACTTTCTGATCTGCCACTGGCTCCAGCTGTTTTGACTAGAGCTTCAGTAGACACCCTTTCAATGATCAGACTTTCAAACTATTAAATCTGACCCCATGTTGACTTCCATCAATCACATTATTGTTACAGTGAAGAAGGAGACCATTCAGCTCATTATCATCTCCAAATGTGTAGTTGCGTTTTTGACCTTCTCTTGCCTTCTTAGCGTAACCCTTTACATTCTTCTTTTTCAGATAACAGTCTAATTCTCTTTTGGGTACTTTGGTTGAACCTGCTTCCACTGAGTCATTTTTACTACTACTGCAAATTAGTTTAAATTTGTGCCTTCTTGTTCTTGATTCTTCATGAATGGGAACAGTTTCTCCCCATTCTCTCTGTAGAGACCTCTCATGATTTTGAATACCTCATTCAGATCTTCTTAGCCTTATTTTTTCCAAGGAAAACAATCCCAACTTTTCCAATCTAATCATAACTGGTTGTTCCTTATCCCTAAAACAATTTCCGTGAACCTTTTCTGCATTTTCTGCATCCTTTCTAAAGTATGGTGCCAAAAATTTGATGCAATATCCTGAACTAGTCTCTTATTCTGCTGGTTGAACAAAGAACCACTGTCGTTTGCAGGCTCGCCAGTTGTCACTCTGGGCAGCAAGAAAGTACATCACTTCACTTTGGAGTACCCTAAAATCCTCAGCATCGTCTTCACCTCCTCATTCTTTTGTTCTACTTGCCACAAGAACAATAGGCAAGATCCTGACCCGGTAGACTTGTGTGTATGAATGAAAATCTGTCTTAGATCCTCTATTTTTGGCCAACAAACCTAATATTGTCAGCCATGACTCGTGCTGTGTTGTAAGATTTTGTGAAACTTAACAATAGGAACAAAATATTTGATAGGACAATAGAACAAAGGAACAGCAAGCTTGTACTGGACACCACCTCAATTTGTTACAGAATTTTATCTGAATTTTCTTTCAAGTTGATTTTGAATTAACGCGAGAATAAAGAATTTTTCTTTCCGTTCTCTGGTGGTCTGAGCCACTTTGTGGAGAAAATTTCACTCATTTAACCTGTTTAATATTTTTAACACCAGTAAATCATTTCTTTCTACGTTTAACTGTGAGCCACAAAATAAAACTGATCAATCCCTATCATGTTTTCACAGACTAAAACAAATGCGTCATTGCTAAAAATTAGATATGGCTGATATCCATCTGTGTCAAGACCTAACTGCTTAATAAGCCATTGTTTGTGAACTGAAAAAGCAGATGTCTGATATCTGAGCAGGGTATAAATACTAAAGATACTACTTCCATAAAGCTGCTTTCACTCTTTTATCTTGTGTTCTCTAAACATTATACATAACTTCACTACAGTTTGAAACATGTAATTTGTGCTAAGTACAAAATATTCAGCCTTTTGTGCAAGATCTTTAAATCCAAGAAAATCCAAGCAAATTATTTTGCTATTCTGTAAACAGTATAAACTTTTGATCATTGAAAATTTGTATTTTTCAAGAATTGTTGAAACAATTTTTATACTACATAAATAATAAGTAAATATTCTGAAATTCAAGATAAAGTTGTGAAATAACAATTGACTTAAACTAAATACAATCTTCTGCTATACTATTTATTTGCTATGAAGTAGCATTAGTGGATTTTCTCTAAATTGAACTTGAAGGAGCAGTGCTTACTGTGCATTACACTTATAGCTGCCCACAGAATTTTATTGAACATTTGAACAATGATTTATCATTACAGAAGATAATTTCAAGCACTTTTCTGTGCTGGGGAACAATGGAAAGGATTCTCCAATTAAATTTAAAGACCTTCATTAAAATATGTAGAGTATAAACCAGGAAGAATAAATTAATTATCTAATGCAAACAAGGAACAAGAATAGACCATTGCACCGCTTGGTCTGCCTGTCATTTAATGATAACATTCTATTAGCTTTCCTAATTACTTGCAGACTAAACATTTATGATTTATGTTTTAGGGTACAAATCTTCCGTATTGCAGAGCTCTGCAATCTCTCACCATTTAGATAATATGCTTTTTTTATTCTTCCTGCCAAAATGGACAATTTCATATTTTTCCACATTATACATGATTTGCCAGCTTGCTGGATCTTTGCTGTCTCACTTAAGTTGTATGTATCTTTTTGTATCTCCTTATATCTTCTTTGCAACTTAGTTTCCTACCATGTTTGTTTCAACAACAAATTTATCAACCATACATTTCCCTCATATGTGACAACATGGTTGTGTGAAAGTGAAATCATAGTTCAACATGATTTCACTTTCACAAAACCATGTTGTCTCTGACTGATTACCTTGAACTTATTGAAGTGCCCTGCTATAACTTTTTAATAAATAGCTTCTAACATATTCTCCTTGACAGATATTAAGCTCACTGGCCTGGTCTGCTATTTCCACCCTTTTTGAATGTTGTGGGTGTGGGTCACTTTTTTGCTACCTTCCAATCAAATTGGACCTTCCCCAGATCAGGGGAGTTTTGGAAAATTAAAACCAATCCATCAACTGTCTGACTGTCCACTTCCTTTAAGATCCTGTGATGACGTCTACCGCAACCCGGGCACTTGACAACTTGCAACTCTAACGATTTACTTAGTGCCACTTTACTGGTGATTGTAATTTTCCTGAGTTTCTCCCTCCTTTTCAGTTCCTGATTTATAGCTGCTTCTGTGATGTTCCTTGTAGATATTTTCTAATCAACCTGTTCGGAGATGTTATTACATATCCCTGGAGCAGATGGGACTTGAACTGGGCTTCCTGGACCAAAGTTAGGGACACTACCACTGCATCCTAAGACCCCTTAAATCTGTTCAGATATTATTATCCATCTCTGGAGTAGATGGGACCTGAATCTAGGCCTCCTGGTTCAAAGGTAGGGACAGTACCACTGCGTCACAACAGCCTCCTATTTTAAATGTCATTTTAAATTTCTCACTTATTTTCTGTATCTTAGGCCAATCTTTTTCTTTCTGTACCTGATTTGGCGTTATATATTTTAAAATCAACCTGTTCAGATACATTTTGACATGCCTCTGGAGCAGGTGTGACTTCAACTCGGCCCCTCTGGCTCTGAGGTAGGGTCTCTACCACTGCACCACAAGAGCCATTGTGAAGTTCCTTGTATCCTTTATTGTGATGACTGAAGCAAATTACCTCTTCAGCTCATCTGCAGTTTTATTAATCTCTATTACTAATTCTCTAGACAAATATTCATTTTTTTTATTGTTTTCCTTTTTCATGTTTAAATAAATTTTTAGATAAAACTTTTACTATGTTTGTATATTTATGGCTAGCTTTCCCTTGTACTATTCTTCATTTATCTATTTATTGGTGTCTTTTACATTCTGTCCCATCTTCTCATGTGCATCTGTCTTTGTGCAATTATGTTGCCATCTGTAAGCTAAGTTATCCAAAGCAAAAAAAGAAAGATAGAGTAAAACAGAGTGAAAGAGGTAAAGGAGGGGTGAAAAACATCTCCGACAACAAAAGATTAAATTCTGCAAAAATGAGTTTCCAGACTTCTTAAATTTACTTTTTGGGGCTAGGCAAGTAGTTTAGTTACAGTTAATATTTAACATTTTGGTGATATCTTCACTTCTACCTAATAGCATGGGCCATTAGCATTTTTGTTGTATTTAATTGAGAAACTGGTGAAGTTTATGAAGGAACGGGCAAATAGGACGAGAACTTCTATATTTTGGCATTTAACTTCGATGCCACATTAAATGTCAAGTGAGAGGAGATCTTATTAAAAATGGATTTAAAATGTCAGTCCAGCAATGCGCACACACTATCTATCATAAAATGGGAGTTGGCGAATTAAGCATTAGGAAGCACTAGACATAATAGGGATTAGTACAATGTGGTCAACAGAAAGGTCAGCACTTAGTAATGAACATTGCAGAATTCAGCAGATTCAAAGAAGTTGGAGAAAAGGTGGGTCGAGTGGCTGTGCTTATTGGGAAAGCCTGACATTAAAAAAGGGGATTCAACTATGAGGAAGACAAAAATAGAATCTGTATGGATGGCGACACTGAAAGGTAAAGTATCGGTCACATTAGTAGATATAGTCCACAGAAAGCAAGGAAAATTCACTATTGGAGATGAGAGAAGAAAAAATAGAGATGGAAAGTTTTGGCTATAGCAACCATAATATGCTTTAGGACGATACCAAAGAGCAAAAGTGTGACAAAAATTAAGTTTGTGGATTTGAAAAAACTTGAATTTGAGGTTCTGAGAATGGGGGAGGGATTAACAATGTTGCCAAAAAAAATTACTTCACGCAAAAATAGGGAACATTTGAAACGCTGTTCAGCAGAGTGCAGAGAAAATGTATCTAGCTAAATGGAAAGAATGGACTAAACACAGATGGGCCTGTGAATAAATGAAGACAGAAGGAATTAAATGAATGTTAAGAAAGAGACTTGCATCAAGTACGTAGACAGCAGGAGCAGTGCAAAAGAGAGAATAAGTAGTTAGAAAGGTGAGGAGAAGGTACTATAACAGGAGACACTAGATAGATTACAGGGGTTGTTAATAAATATTTTGTTCTAAGATGACATGGCAGGTAGACGTGACATTGTATGATGAAATGAGCAATGAGAAAAGTGCAGTTAAAATTTCAAGTGTAGTGAACACATGATCAAACTTGAATGAATGAAAAAGTCCCTGGTCCTGATGGAATGCATACTTTAGAAGAACCTAGTGATAACATTGCAGAAGCCTTGCTAATCATTTATGATAATTCCTTAGGGTGCATGCCAGAGAAGTGGTGGATAGCTAATGTACTTCTAATATTTAAAAAGTGGGAATGGAAGTTGGAGAATAAATTATAGTCCAGTCAGCTCAACAATGGTGGTAGGAAAAATAATGGAATCCTTAGCAAAGGAAAGAACAGAAGAACATCTAAAAATGAGAAATATAATATGAATAGAATGTTGGATTTCAAAACACACAATTTTACACCACCAACTTAACTGAATTTTGAGATAAAGTAATCAGTGTTGATGTTGTCGATGTAATTTTTCTGAATTTTCAAAAGTCATTTGATAAGGTGGACTCATAGTGGACTCATGAATAAGATCAGAGAATGTGAACTTGGGGTTCAAGTGGCACAATGATTTGTCAACTGACTTCAAGACAGCAAGCAGAGAATGGAAATGAAAGAGAGAATGTGGGAAGTGATGCTCCAAAAAGATCAATGCTCAGGTCATGCTGTTCATAATTCACTTTAACAATTTGCCCTCTTGATGCAAAAATACAAATTTTATAAATGGAACGGACATCAAATTGGGAAGGACGCTGTCAGTACTGAGCATGACTATTGTAACAGATTACAGGGGAACATTAATCATTTTGCAAAATGTGCAAGTAATTGACACATGATCTTCAGCAGAGGTAAACGTAAGATTGTATGTTTTGATGGGAAGAGTAGGGCAGTCACTTACTTGCAGAGTACAGGTCTACATGAGGCAGAGGACTACAGATATGCCAACCAGTCAATTTTCTGTTGCATGTTAGCAACATCATAAGAAGGCAAACCAATTGCTTTGTTTTATTTCGATAGAGATAGGATTGAGAAGTAGAGATGTTATTGCTAAACCTGTATCAGAACTTAGATCAGATTATTAAGACTGGCAGTTCTGGAACGATATTATGAATAGAAAGATGTGCCGTGAAGAGTTACAAGGACAACATCAGAAGATACATGAGTATACAAATCAAGAATGGTTTGACAAACTGGGTTTCTTTTCACTCGAAACAATAGAATGGCTTAAAATAGAGAATTAAAGAGAGTGGGTGGCATGGTGGCTCAGTGGTTAGCACTGCTGCCTCACAGCGCCAGGGTCCTGTATTTGATTCCAGTTTCAGGCAACCATCTGTGTGGAGTTTGCACGTTCTCCCTGAGGGTTTCCTCTGGGTGCTCTGGCTTACTCCTACAGTCCAAAAATGTGCAGGGTAGGTGGATCGGTAGTGTGCAGGGATGTGCAGGCTCAGTGGATTAGCCGTGGGAAATGCAAGGTTACAAGGATAGGATTAGTGGGGATAGGTGTGGATGGGTTGCTGTTTGGAGGGGTTGTGTGGACTCGATGGGCCGAATGGCCTGCTTCCACACTGTAGGGATTCTATCATTCTATGGGTGCAGTGAGAATGCTCTTCCCCACAGGAAAAAACAAAACTAGAGTCCAACAATACAAGATAATTCAATAGAGAAGAGGCATTTAAATGGAAAGAATAAACTAAACACCAGCCGGAATGTATGAATTAAGTCATAAGGGTTGAAGGTTAAGAAAGATGCTTGCATCAAGTGCAAAGACAGCCAAGAAATCTGATAAAGAAGACACATATTTACCCAAAGCATGACAAGAATGTGGAGTTCACTACCACAGGGAGTGGTTGAAGTGACGAATAAAGATGCATGTAAGTGGGAACCACTCAAGCAATGAGACAGCAAGGGAAATAGATGGTTGCATGGTAAATTTAGGTGACAATAGAATGGAGGTGGTCTGAGTAGAATATAAACTTTGGCATAGACTAGTTGTGCTGCTTGGCCTGTTGCTGTGTTGCACATCCTATGTCATAGAGTCCGAGATATCTACAACACAAGCAGAGGACCTTCGCCCGTTGTGTCCATGCTGGTGAAAAAAACAATCACCTAACTATTCTAATCCTGTTTTCTGCCCCTCGGCCCAAAGCCTTGTGTGCCTTGGCATCGCAAGCGCTTGTCTACATATGACTTAAATGTAGTGAGGGTTTCTGCCTTAACCACCCTTACCGATTGAGTTCCAGCCTTCCACAACACTCTGGGTGAAAATGTTTTTCCTCACCTTCCTCCAAACTTTCTGCTCCTAACCTTAACTTGTAGAATCATGGAATCCCTACAGTGTGGAATCAGGCCATTTGGCCCATTGAGTCTCCGAAGAGCATCCCGTTCAGACTAACCACTGAGCCACTGTGCCACCCTTGTCATTGATCTCTCTATCAATGGGAAGGGTTCTTCCTGTGTACCCTATTTATGTCCTTCTGTAATTTTATACATGTATAATCCTATGTCAGCTTCAAATGTGATACCACTAGAAGTTGCTGTCTGACTTCCTTTTCAACAATGGTGAGTGCACAGCCACTGTTGTTTTTACTGCAAAATCTTGGCAGTTATAATTTTTTTCATTAAAGCACTGTTTGAATGCCTTTCATACCAGTAAGGTGTTAGCTTTGGTTGTCAGATATATTGCATCAATATTAGGAGGTTATTAGAGTCTAGTAAATTTGTCTTTACTATCTGATTGGCAATCTATCCAACAACTTGAACATTCAGTTCCTGCTTCATTGACAGTGGCAGCAGTGATGCACTAAGGCTCCTCTGACAACACCTTCCAAATCTGCAACTTTTACCACCTAGCAGGACAAGATGCATGGAAATGCCACCACCTGCAAATTCCCCTCCAAGCCAACGATCATCCTGACTTGGAAATATATTGCTGTCCTTTCATTGTAATCCGGTAAAAAAGAGTCTTGAACTCCCTTCCTAACAGGAATATGGGTATACCTACATCGCAAGGACTATGGCAGTTGAAGAGTGCAGCTTCTTCAGGGTAATATGGGATGTTCAGTAAATGATGGTTTAGCCAGCAATGCCAACAAACCATGAACTCGCCTTTAAAAGGTGTATATTCTAAATATTTCCTGCTGTTTGCAGCTGTGGTGTATCAATGATGCATTGAGCTTGTTTGATATTTGAACGATTATATTAAATATTTGTTTTATCTTGCAGAATAGTATTGAATTTTTACAGCAGGTGTCTTTCAAGCTGTGTGGAAGGTTGTGTTTTCTTAGGAGTATTTGTTCTAATCCGAATTCTTTGCTCTTTTACTTGATTTCTTTATGTTTAGCTATAACCCGCTAAACAAGATTGGCCATTTTGTGGTCATTCAGGGATATAGGAGGCAAATTACGTGGCTTTACACTTGAGGCTTGAAATGTAGGACAAATATAACCTAATCTATGGCAAATATCTGTTGTTATTTCATTAGCCCCTTTTCAGGAAAGTTTCGAGAACAGGCTCTCCAAGGCAGGTGTCTGATTCCTATTCAGACAGATACTAGTAAACCACATCTTTCTTACTGTTATGATCTTCACATATTCAAAAAATGTAGCAATATTTTTCTGAAATGCTGCCACTTTGTACTGGAAGTTTCTTTCTCCTCTGACCTCCCTCACTTAGCTGACTACTTTGTTTTTCTGGTGTACATCTCCACAGCATGTTGACCATTCCAGTTTGAGAGATCCTGATCTGTTTCAGGTTATCAAGGAAGCAAAATGAGTTGAATGTAGACATTGTTACTGTTAGAGGGGATAAGACAATGGCTGACAATTCTCCTCAAACTGTTCTTCATGTGCTTATCAGTTCATATGTGAAGAAGTTGAGATATTTGGTTATTGCATGTCTGAATTATTATAATAAGTGTTTGCATTTCCACCATTACTAAGACAGTCTACCTCCATATGTTTTCTGACAACATCCCTTCCTCAAGTTGTCTGCTCCTCAGTGCCTTTGTTACCTCTAGATGTAACCATTTTAAAACACTTCTGGTTGGTCTTGCATGTTCCACCCTTTAAACTTGAGGTCAACCATACTATGGTGTTATTCAAATCTGTGTGCTTGCTGACCTAAATTAGCTTCTGATAAAGCAGTACCTTCAATTTAAATTTGTCCCATGTTTTCAAAACCCTCTATGGCTTTGCCTCTTCTATGTCTGTAGCATCACTCAGCCTCACAACCCACCAAGGTATCTGTGATGCTCTAATTTTTATTTTTTGATACATCCACAACTTTAATTTTTCAATCTTTGGGAGTTCCTTCAGCTACTTCAGAAATTTTAAGCTCTAGAATTTACCCCCAACCCACTCCATTTCTGAATTTTTTTTTCCTCTTCTGAGATGCCACTTAAAACCTCTGTCTTTGACCAAGTGTCTGTGTGTCTGCCTGGTATCTCCTTACGTGATTACTTTGTTTTATAACACAGCTGTGATGCACCCTGTGATATTTTACTAGATTCAAAGGTGATGTAGAAATACAGATTGTTGTTTGCATTTAATTTGGAATTATTCACCGAACCTAGAATTTGTGGGATTTGAACACGATCTGCCCTATATAAAATTATGAATTTGACAATACTTCTCACTTAATAGAACATTTCTTGGTATCATAGTATGTACAAAACAACCTTCAACTTCTGGTGAATACAAACAACGCAAGATCTCTCTTTGTTGTTATTTGGTTACATAATTGGGTTGCTTCTAGTGGGCAGCTGCCTTAATTGTTTTGTATTTTATGTCTAGGGTACACTTCTGAGGAGAGCCACTCCACACCCAGGGGAACTGAAGACTTTAAAAAAGACAGCAGAAAACTTGAGGAATGATATGAATGCTGCTAAAGGACTGGACTCCAACAAAAATGAGGTCAATAATGCCATTAAAAGAGTGACCACTTCTGTATAGAGTTTTACCTCAAACTCACGCCTTGTGTGTCTCCCCGACTGTGTGAACGTTAATGTTAACCCATCCTTGGAATTGTTCCAGTCTGTTTGTACGCACCAAACTCACCTGATTTTGTTTCTTCATGTCGCAGTGTTTGTTGTAACTGCAACCTGGGAGAAAGTGCCTTGTTTCTGCTAATGATTGCACCAAATTGCCCAGACATATTCTGCACATTTTATCATGTCATGTTTTGCCTAAAAGAACTATTCATCTTTTTTATATATTTTATATATATAAATATATATATATATATATATATAGGTAGATGCACTACTGTATAGAAGTAGAAATCCTTGCATATAATTTTGTTATACACAGGGTGAATGCATTCTTTTTAAAAAAGCTATATTTTTGGGGGTTGTATGCCCAGGTATTTGGACCTGCTGAAAAATAATTGTACAGTTTTATGTGAAATTTGATACTTTTATACAGGTTGGCAGCTTGATTGTGTAAATTTTTTTTGTATAGCAAGTTTAATAATAGGTAATGCAAGTTTTTGAATTTCATCAAAAGTGGTACACTTTTATTTTTCAGTAGCTATAGAAGTCAGTTCTTTGTTTCCCAAATCATCTGCATTTTGTGTTGAACCTGTTTAACTTTTTTTCCAGCTGAGTTGCCCTTTCCCCACCCTCCCCATTCCATGTTGTAAGCCAAGTCTTTGGTATGATGTGCTAATAGCACAGAGCTCTTTTACTCCTTGGGATAGTTTTGCAATGGTTGGGCACTTTTTGTGGGACACAGAAATACACAACACTAGATCAGATTAGAAGACTTTCAGGTTTGTTATTACTTTTAGTTCTTGCCCTGCTGAACAAACAGACTTTGCACCAAATGAATGTGCTGTGAACAACACTTTAAAAGGTTAATTCTAATCAATGTAACATCATCTTCCTTTGCCTGATGCAGCATTTTCTTTTGACTGGAATTTGTAACTATTATACAGTTGTGAACAGTTTTATAATGTGTAAAACCTGGGGTTCAGTCTTGATTTTTATTCATTGATCATGTACTGCACAAAAAATATTATGTTTTACAGTAAGTGAAGACTTAGTTTTGGCCATAGATGACCACTATAAAAATTTGGCAATAGTCTTTCAAATGAACACTTGATTTTCTGCTGGTGCTGAGAAATATATTGACTAGGTGTATAATCTTATATTGGGGACCTCCAGTCAGGCAAATCATAGAAATAAAACCGAGTGGTTTATGAACATGTCTAAACAGAGATTGTTACGGGTTTGAAGTCACTCATTTCTGTTTCTTCAGAATATGTCCTGAACACTTGTCATTTTGTTAATTACATTGCTGACTCTTTTTGTTCATTGTCGTACTGTATATGGAAACTGGTAGGGTCTCTTTGTATAGATTCATTGATCTGCTTCTTTCTTTCTAGATACATTTTATGTATTTTTGCTGAATAAACATGATTAATTTTTGTAAGAATTTGTAAGAATCTGTAAAGAAAACAAATATTTTAGCATACTTTGAAAAATTTACATTAGCTGCTTTACAGTTGACATTGAAGAGCTTCCTGCTGGGATTTTGCAGCTTTTGATCTTTCTTCTCTTTTGCTGTTAATACGTTGACTAATATTGTTGTTTTCTTCCATTTTTCCAGCTGTTCTGCAACTGCTGTTTTATTTCAAGGATTTCTGTTCTGTTTTTGTTGTATTGACAATTGCCTCATTCTTTGTGTGCAGAAGTATTATGCTTGTTTTATACATTATGACTATATATTTCAGTTACAGAATTATACCTTCTATTAATTTATATTTATTAACTCCTGTTAATGCTAACTTTCTCCATTGCTGCAGAATTGCTGACTTTAACGAAGAAACTTCATACTTTTTGATCACTATTTTATTTCAGGATTTCATTAATGAGCACATGAATGAACAAATTGTTTCTGTATTGGATTTTGTGCTCTGAAATTTGGAAGAACACCCGTTACTTTCCTATGTGCTGTATTTTAAATGAAAATCAACTTACTGATTCATCATCAGCTCTCACTGGTGGCACTATCAGCTATGACATTCGGTATGAAAATTTCACTCTCAACTCTTGAAATTTCTCTCCTTTTGTGAAGAACTGGCCCTTGTGGTTACATTGCAGGTGTTTTGCTGTGCATCCTATTATTAGAATATTTGTTAGTGGCATGCAATCTTGGCTTTAAAATATTTACATTCCCAAGTGGGGCATACTAATTCAAGGATTCCCCACAAGTGAGGAGTCTGTCTTTTAAGATGAATGTGAAGTTCAAATCAAAAATGCATGTCAGGTACTTGTCAAGAGCACAGGAGAAGTAATTACGGTTTTAAAATCAAGTTACATGGAAAGAGTAAAGAAACAGTCAAGAATTCTACTTCAAATATGGCAGGCAATGGCAAAACTATATGAAGTGCATTGGTTAAACAGGAAGAGAGAGATAATAAACGGGTGAAGAACGAATCAGTGCTGAAGGACAGATTAAAATGTGTGGTCAAAATAAGAGTTCTATGTATGAATGCGTGAAGTGTAAGGAATAAATTTAATAAGCTGCAGGCACAGATTCAAATTGGAGATTATGATACAGTAGTCATTACTGAGACATGGCTGCAGGATTGTCGGGATTGAGAACTAAATACAATAGGTATAAGGTTTACAGCATGAACAGGAAATATGGCAGAAGAGATGGAGTTGAGTGAATAAACAAAATTACTTCAGTGGTGAGGGAGGATATAATGAGGAGAATTCAGTGAAGCTGATGTAATTGTAACACAGAACCCGTAAAAGATCTAAAACTGTAATTGGTGGCGTATACACTCCTCTGGTAGCAACTCTGAAGTGCTAGACTGTATAAACAGAAATTAGCCAAGTGTATGCAGTATTGACAGGGGACTGTATAGTTAAGGACACAGTGTTTCTGTGACTGCAAACGAGACTCCAGGATGGTCTATTGTGTCCCTGGTGGCAGGGTCAGAGATGTCTCAGCGTGCACGGGATGTTCTGAAGGGGAATTGTGAGCAGTCCAAGGTTGTGGCCCATATTGGTACTAATAGTACAGGCAGAAAAAGAGATGAGGTCCTTCAAATGGAGTTCAGGGAGTTAGGTAGAAAGTTAACGAGCAGGAACTCTAAAGTTGTGATCTCGGGATTACTTTCTGTGCAATGTGCTAGTGAGATTGGGAATAGGAAGGTAGTGCAGTTAAATATGTGGCTAAAGAGCTGGTGTAGGAGGCAGCGCTTCAGGGATGTGGATCATTGTGATGTGTTCTTATACAGGTCCCACCTGCCCCAGAAGGACATATTGCACCCAAACTGAAGGGGCACCAAAATCGTGGTGGTGGGGCTGAAGAGGGGACCGAGAATAGTTGATCACCAAGTTAAATGATAAAGGAAGTGTCAGAGACTAAAGCCAGTAAGGCTAAGAGAAAGAATAGACAGGGAGAAGTTGCTGAACACAGCAGGTCCGGTGGTCTGAGATGTATTTCTTCTAATGCGAGGAGAATGTCAGTGAAGGCAGATGAAACTTGAACATAGAGCTTGAATTAGTACATATAACTATTATATAGCTATTTCAGAGACTTGGCTGAGAGAGGGATAAGACTGGCAGCTTAACGTACCAGAATTTAAATGTTTCAGGCGAGATAGAGAGGATGTAAAAGATTTGGGGGAGTTGTGTTACTGATTGGGGATATTATTGCAGTTGTACTGAGAGAGGGCATCTTGGAGGTCTTATTCAGCAAGGCCATATGGGTAGAACTCAGGAATAGGAAGGGTGCAGTCACTTTCATGGGACTGTACTACAGGCCTCCCACCGGTCAGCGTGTGATTGAGGAACAGATATTGAAAAATGTGAAAACAACGGGGTTGTTGTATTTGTGTTTTATACATGAAGGTAGCAAGGAAAAGGTAGATCCACTCCAGGATAAAGGAGTGAATTTATGCATAGAGCCAGAGAAGGTGGGCAAGGTTCTTGAATATTTTCCGTTGGTATTCACAAAGGAGAAGGACATGGTGGATGATGAGTTTTGGGAAATGTTGATATTCTAGGGTATGTTGGTCTGAAAATGAAGGTATTGGGGTATTTTAAGAGTATTAAGTCCCTAGGACCTGATCAGATCTATTCCAGAATGCTGAGGGAGGCAGGTGAGGAAATTGATGGAGTCTTGTATGAAATCTTTGTATCCTCTTTAGTCACAGGAGAGGTTCCAAAGGGCTGGAGAATAGCCACAGTTGTTCCTTTGTTTTAGAAGAATAACAGGGATGATCTAAGAAATTACAGGCTGGTGAGCCATACATCAATGGTTGGGACATTATTGGAGAAGATTCTCTTGGATAGGATTTACTCAAATTTGGAAAAATATTAACTCCATTAGCGATAAGCAACATGGCTTTGTGAGGACAAGGTCACGTCTCACAAACTTTATTGAGTTTTTTGAGGAGGTGACAAAATGATTGATGAGGGCAGGGCAGTAGATACTGTCTATATGGACTTTAACAAGGCCTTTGTCAAGTTCCGTTATAATAGGCTGATACAATGAGGTGAAGTCACACGGTATCTGAGGTGAGCTGGTAAGATGGATATAGAAATAACTCAGTCATAGAAGACAGAGAAGTGGTGGAAGGGTGTTTTTCAGTTTTGAGAGCTGTGACCAATGGTGTTCCACAGGCCTCAGTGCTGGGATCCCCGTTGTTGTCTTTATATATATAAGAAATGATTTGGAGGAGAATGTAGGTGGACAGATCAGTAGGTTTGCGGATGACACCAATTGCCAGTGATTGCAGGTGATGCATTTTGGGAGATCTAATAGGGGAGGGAGGTATACAGTAAACGCTAGAGCCTTAGAAGCATCAACATATAGAGGGATCTAGGCATTCAGGTCCACAGTTTCCTGAAAGTGGCAACACAAATGCATAAGGTGGTCGAGCATTTGGCATGCTTGCCTTCATCAGTAGGGATGTAGAGTATAATAATTGGCAAATCATGTTGCAGCTATATAGAACTTTAGTTTTGGAATAGTGCATAGAGTTCTGATTGCAACAATACCAGAATGATATAAGATCTTTGGAGAGGGTACAGGAAGTATTTACCAGGATGCTGACTGGTTTGGAGGGTATTCGCTATGAAGTGAGATTGGACAAACGATTTTTTTTTCCACTTGAGAAACCGCAGCAACTCCCATTGGGCAATTAGGGACAAGCAATAAATGCTAGCCTAGGCAGCAGTGCCCACATCCTGAAGGAATAAAGCACTTGAACATCAAAGGATGAGGAACAACCTGATAGAAATTTATGAAATTATGAAAGGCATGGATAGAATGGATAATTGGAATTTTTTTTCCCCAGGGTAGAAATGCCAACTACCCAGGATAGAGGCTTAAGGTAAAAGGGATTACGTTTAAAGCAAATGTGAAAGGCAGGTTTTTTACGTAGAGGGTTGTATTTGCCTGGAATGTGCTGCCAGAGGAGGTAGTGGGAGGGATACGATAGCAGATGTATGAATAGGCAAGGAAAAAGAGGGGTACGGACAGCGTAGAATAGAAAGGCGTCATGTTGGTACAGTCTTGGAGGGCTCAAGGGCCTGTTCCTGTGCTGTCCTGTTTGTTGTTCCCATTTAGCAAAGCAAAAGTAGTATTAATGAGGGATTTTAACTTTAACATAGATTCGAAGAGGCAGACAAGCACTTGTTAAAAAGCTAGTGATTTTCTGGAGTGTGTCCAGGACAGTTTCTTACAGCAATATGTCCTTTATGCAAATAGGAGATTAGCAGTTTGGATTTAGTAATGAGCCAGATTTAAATAGTAACCTAATTAGAGTTTAGAATGATGAGGCAGAATCTCATTGAAACTTGTGTGTAGCTCTGGCCTCTAAAAGGGCTTTACATGCACGAGAGAAGATACAATAGGGTTAGAGCTTAAAAAAAACAAGTGATTCTTTTCTCTTGAAGAGTGGAGTGACATAAGAACATTTTTGAATTTTGACGGGTTTGATACAGTAGGCAAAGTGAAGACATTTCCATTTGTGGGTAAATTCTATAAATGCATTTGACTCCTAGATTATATCTCAAAATCCAATAACCAATTTGGGAGAATTGTTTTTTGAAGGAGGAAGCAGTCAGAACGTTGAACTTGCTACCACAAGTCACTGAGGTGAGGAGTACTGGTGCATTTAACGGGAAGCTAGATGAGTGTATGTGGAAGAAAGGAATAGAGAGCCATGCAAATAAAATTAGGTGACTTGAGGTCAAATAAATTTCATTTGGATCATAAACACTAGCACATACCAGATTAGCTGAATAGCCATATCTATGCTGCAATGTATGTGTAATTCGATATAAATTCAGGTTTGAGCTGACAAAAAAGGATTGAAGAGCACACTGACAGTATAGCAGCATATCACCATTCTCATGTGTTCATAACCAGAGCATTAGTTTAGGTTAGTTCGTCTTCTCAGATCTAAAGGGTTCGTTCTTCACTCAGAAGCTGTGTCCTCGAGTCCTAGTCTGTCCTGCAAGTGGGAAGATCTTGTCCATATCTACTGTATCCAGGCCTCTCAGAATTCTATAAGTTTCAATGAGATTCTGCTTCATCCTTCTAAACTCTATTCAGTACAGACCTAGAGTCTGTAACTACTATTCATGTGACAAGCCCTTCACTCCCAGGATCATTTATGTGAACCTCCTCTGGACCCCCTCCAATACCAGCAACACCTTTCTTTAGATGTGGGCCCCAAAACTGCTCACGGTATTCAAAATGCCATCTGACCAGAACCTTTTATAGCCTCAGCAGTAGATCCCTACTGTTGTATTTGAGCCCTCTCGAAATGAATGCTGATATTGCATTTGTCCTAATTGCCAACTAAACCTGTATGTTAATCTTGAGAGAATCCTGAACTAGGGCTACCAAGTCCCTATATGCTTTAAATTTCTGAAGCCTATCCCCATTTAAAAAATAGTCTGTGCCTCCGTTCTTCCCACTTTGCCATGTTGTATTTCAACTGGGACTTCCTTGCCCACTCTCCTTATCTGCCCAAGTCCCTGTGCAGCTTCCCTGCTTCTTCGACACTACCTGTCCCTCCACCTATCTTTGAGTCATCTGCAAACTTAGCTACACTTCCCTTAGTTTCTTCGTCTAGAATGTTAATTATTAACATAAATAGTTGTGGTCCCAATACTGGATCCTGCGGAACTCTCACTAGTCACTGGCTGCCATTCTGAAAAAGACCCTTTTATCCCCATTCTCTGCCTTCAGCCACTCAGCCAATCCTCTCTCCATGCCAGTACCTAGCCCCTAACACCATGGACTCTTATTTAGCAGCCTCCTGTGTGGCACCTTGTCAAAGGCATTTCTGGAAATCCAAATAGATCATGTTTACTGGCTCTTCTTTGTTTAACTAACTTGTTGCCACCCCCAAAGAATTCTAGTGATTTGTCAGACATGACCTTCCTTTTGAAGAAGTCAAGCTGACTCAACTCTATTTTACCATGCACTTCCAAGTACTCTGCAATCTCATCCTTAATAGACTTTAAAATCTTACCAATGAACAAGGTTGGGCTAACTGACCTACAGTTTCCTGTCTTCTGCCTCTGACCCTTCTTAAACAGCGGAGTTACTTTAGCCATTTTCTCGTGCTATGGGACCTTACCTGACTCTAATGATTCCTGAAAGATTACCATCAATGCCTCAACAATCTCTTCAGCTGTCTCCTTCAGAACCCTGGGGTGTAGTCCATCTGGTCTGGGTGATTTATCCACTTTCAAACCTTGCAGTTTCTCCAGTGCTTTCTCCTTAGTGATGGCCAGTGTACTCACCACTGCCTCCTGGCTCTCTTGAAGTTCTGGTATGCTGCTGGTGTCTTCCGCTGTGAAGACTGATGCTAAGGTACCTATTCAGTTCTCCACTATTCCTTTGTTCTCCGTGACTATTTCTCTCCAGCCTCATTTTCCAGCAGTCAAATGTTCACTCTTGCCTCCCTTAAACCCTCTTACCATTTATATATCTAAAATTGCTCATGTAATCTTCTTTTATATTACTTGTTAGGATATTCTCATTGCAACTTCTTCCCTTCGCTGCCCTGCTATGTTATTGCTTTTTTAGTTGTCCTCTTCTGGTTTTAAAGGCCTCCCAATCTTCTGATTTCTTACTAATCTTCACCTCATTATATGCTTTTTCTTTTGCTTTTATGCTGTCCCTGACTTTCCTTGTCAGCCATGGTTGCCTCTTCCTCCTTGGAATAAACTTCTGCTGTGCGTCCTGAACTACCCCCAGAAACTGCTGCCATTGCTGTTCTACCATCTTCCCTGCTAGGCTCCCCTTGCTTTCAACACTGGCCTGGTCCTCCCTTATGTCTTTGTAATTACCTTTACTCAGTTGCAATACTATTACATATTACAGCTTCTCCCCCTCAAAATGCAGAGTGAATTCTACTGTGCTATGGTGACTGTTCCCTAAGAGTTCCTTCACCTTAAGCTCCCTAATCGAGTCTGCCTCATTACACATGAATAAATCCAGAATAAATGGGGAGCTGGAGGAACACAGCAGGCCAGGCAGCTTCAGAGGAGCAGGAAAGCTGAGGTTTTGGGTCGGGACTCTTCTTCAGAAATGGGGGAGGGGAAGGGGGCTCTGAAATAAATAGTGGGGGGAGGTGGTGATAGAAGGTGGACAGTGGAGCGGATAGGTGGGAGGGAAGACAGATAGGCCAAGGAGGCGGGGATGAAGCTAGTAAAAGTGAGTGTAGGTAGGAAGTGCGAATGGGGGTTGGTCAGTGAGGAGGGAGGGGTGGATAGGTGGGAGAGAAGACGGACAGGTCAAGGAGGCAGGGATGAGAGATGGGGCTGGTCTTGGGATGAGGACCTGACCACCCCCACGACCTCATCCCAAGAACAGTTTCCCCCCCCCTCATCCCCGCCTCCTTGACCTGTCCGTCTTCTCTCCCACCTATCCACTCCACTATCCACCTTCTATCACTGCCTCCCCCTCCTCTCTATTTATTTCAGAGTCCCCTTCCTCTCCCCCATTTCTGAAGAAGGGTCCTGACCCGAAATGTCAGCTTTCCTGCTCCTCTGCTGCCTGGCCTGCTGTGTTCCTCCAGCTCCACACCTTGTTATCTCAGACTCCAGCATCGGCAGTTCCTACCATCACTAAATCCAGAATTGCCTGTTCCCTAGTGGGATCTACTACAAACTGCTCCAAAAAAATCTTGTAGACATTCCACGAATTCCTTTTATTGGGATCTGCTGCCAGCCTAAATTTTCTCAATCCGCTTGCATATTTATGATTATTAAAATAGCATCTTTTTTTTAATGCCTTTTGTGTTTTCTAATTTATTTGCTGCCCCATATTCTGACTAGCGCAAGGGGGTCTGTACATAACTCCAATCCAGAGTCTTTTTTCCATTTTTTGTCCCTCAAATCTACCTACACAGATTCTGTGCCTTCTAACCATATATTGCTTCTAGCCATTGGTTTAGCTTAATTTCATACTAACAAGACAATACCACCTCCTCTGCCCATTTGCCTGCTCTTTTGATGGGGCACGTATCCTTGGATATTTAGTTCCCAGCGCTGCTCCCCTTGTAGTCATGTCTCTTGATACACACATCATATCTGCTCATATCAATCTGCGCTGCAAATTCATGCAGTCATGTCTCTTGATACACACATCATATCTGCTCATTTCAATCTGTTCAATTCATTTACTTCGTTCACATACTGCACACATTTAAGTACAACATGCTCAGTCCTGTGTTTCCTAATTTGCTGTGACTGAAGTTAGATCCTGATCCTTTCCATATTCTCTGTCTCTCCTGAGCCATTTTCCACCCCCCTCTCCCTCTTTAACTAGTCTAAGTCCTTGGGACCACTGTATTATCCTTTCCATTTGGATCCTGGTCCCAGATCAATTCACGTGGAGACTGTCCTGATGGTACAGTTATCTCCCATCCCAGGATCCTAGCGGAAAGTAAGCCAAGGAAGAAGAAATGCTAGATAAGTGGTAATGGGAGCTATGAATATGTGAAACTGGGTTGGTTGCGCTGGGTGTGGGAATAGTTGATAGACATGGAAGAAGGTGTTCATGCTGTAAACTGTTACACTTTCTGGACTCAACATCAAGTTTAAGGTTCCCAAGCAAAAAACGATAGGGTGTTGTGTTTCCGACATGCATTGAGTCTTGCTGGAGCACTACAGCTGCCCTGAAGCAGAAAAGTTAACATGGGAACATATGTTGAAGTGGCGGACAACTGGAAACTCAGTCATTTTTATGAACAACAAGTAAGTATTTCACAAAGTGGTTACCCAGTCTTTGTGTTGTCTCCCCACTGTAGAGGAGATTGCATTTTGAGTAGCAAATGCGGTAGACTAGACTGAGTGAAGCGCAGGTAAATCGCTCCTTCACTTAGAAGGTGTCTACAACATTAGATAATGAGGATGCAGGAGGTAAATGGCAATTGTTGCACCACCTTCTGTAGTTGCATGAGAAGGTGCCGTGGCAGGGGGGTGTTGGGAGTGGCAGAGGAGTGAACTGGGTGTCCCGGAGGGAAAGTCCCTGGAGAATGCTTCCGCTATGTGTCTGGTGATATTCTGCTGGAGGTGATGGAAAGGGTATGTTGTGATCCTTTGGATGCGGAGACTGATGGGGTGAGGACCAGAGACTCCATCATTGTTGTGGGAGGACAGAGAAGAGGAGAGGGCAGAAGTGTAAGCAATTGTTTGTATGTGGCTGAGGCCCCGTCTACCATGATAGCAGGGAATCCTCGATTGAAGAAAATGTTGGACGTTTTTGAAGTGTTAACTCAATTTTTCTCTCCACAGATGATACCTGACTGAGTTTCTCCCGCAGTTTCTGATTTTAATTGTTTCTTCTGTCTTAATATCACTTTTGCTGTTCACTGTAATGGCTTTCCCCTCATAACTCCGTTGATTACTCTTTTCTATGACAGTTCGACCTTAATTTGACTGCTAATACCTACTTGTTGAACTGTTTATTAAGGTAAATGTTATGAATTCCTGTAATGATTTTAAAACTGCTGTCATGTTGCTGTAATCCTCTTAACCCTTCCTGTGAATAAGATACAACTTTCGTTACCAACGCTTGACTCTGAATAATTATATGTATCTTTCCATATAGCATCAATTTATATAGTACTTGCGGTGGATCAGATTATTGCCTTCTGTAGTTTAGATTGATTTGTATTTTGTCGCTGCCAGTGCAATCTAGCATCTGGCTTTTTCATTTCTATCTATTCTTAGTTACTAAGTAAATTGTTTCAGTGTTTTACTGTTTTTGAATAGACATTTCTGCTCAGTGTCCATTTCTGGCAACATTTGTATGATGTACGTTAGAAGATTTTACAATTTTAAAATTAGTATTAATTTTCCTGATAGGACTCTGGAATGTAGACTTCAGGAAGAAAAAGCTCCATGATGACATGAAACATCCAAGCCTTTACAGGTGGCGCAGTTTTGTTGCATCAGGGGAGCTGACCTCTTACAGAGGCCACTCAACATGAAGTAATAAGAAGCTACTTGCTTCTGATTAATCCTCAAGAGTCTGGAACCTTGTTTGCTAATACTCCTGATTGGTCCATCTTTAAACCATTCCATGTCTCAGCTGATTGAAAGCATGTTGGCCAACATGGTACAAGTGCATTTATACAGTTTTCTTTCTCAAGGAACTGTGAAGAATGTCCTGTGTTTGCATATTTTTTCAGGAAGGGAACACCTGAACAAAGGTCAGTATATATCACATGTGAACTCGCAGTGATTTGGCTCAGCATCCTTACCGGAGCCTTACTGAGCTTCTTTTCTCTTCAATCTTGAAATAAGTTTTGTACATTAAGGACAAGGAATGAGGCAGAGGCCCTGTTTAGTTTTTCTGAATTAGATTCTACCTAATGCTTCCCGAGAAGGCGGTGTTCCTAACTGTCTAGGTTCTGTGATCCTCTTGGCAGGATATCTTAGTGATTTTCTACTGTGCATCACCCCCTTGGTCTCAGTTATATAAGCGGTCTCGTCCTCCTTTTGGAGGGCCAGTTACATGGGGCTGGATAGCTTGTGATTGCCAGTTCTTCAGATATTGGCAGATTGTGAATGAGAAAGAAATTGAAATGCAATGCAATGAGAAATCTGTTGAGTGGAATGATAAAGCAGTGCCAGTATTACATTAAGCATTAACGAAAACAGAAATTCTTGGAGAAACATGTCAGGTCTGGCAACATCTGTGGGGACAAAACAGGGTTAATGCTTCAGGTCCAGTCCTGAAGAACGGCCATTGGATGTGATAGATTAACTCTACTTTGTCACCACAGACGCTTTCAGACCTGCTGAGTTCACAATTTGTTTTTTTTTGCTTGATTTCTGGCTTTTGCAATTCTTTATTTTGTTAATTAAGCAATATTGTGTTTACTGATTAACTTAATACCTGCTAAGATGGTTAGATGTGACTTCTCTCAGGATTTCAGTTGCTCGGAGGAGAGAGTCCAATCCTCAAATAGTGTGCTCAACATGGGTTATGGTGTTTAAAATGTTTTGTATTCTCACCACTTTGAAGGAATGTTTCAGGAATGCATAGAGTTACAGAATGATTCAGCGCAGTAACAAACTATTGAGCCTAGTGTGTAAGAACTGTATGACTTGTCCGATTACCCCTCTTTGTCTTGGTTGTACTACACTTTCTTTTACTGTCAGGTTAATGTGCAGTTCCCTTTTGAAATCCATGATTGAATCTGCCTCCAGAATCCTTTCAGATCTTGGTGCATTAAAAACATGTTTTTCCTCATGTTGCCTTTTGTTCTTGCCAACCACCTTAAATTGATAACCTCGAGTTTTCAACCCTTCCACCAATGAGAATTATTTTCTCTGCATTTGCCTTGTCTAGACTACTTATGGTTTTGAACATCCCTATCAAAGCTTCTCATAACCGTCCCATCACCTCCAGTCTATCCTCCCTGCAACCATTTCCATGAATCTTCTCTGGACCCTTGCTTAAACTTGTGCATCCTTCTTAAAGTGATCAGAATGGGACACAATAGTCCAGATCAGTCCAAAACAGTACTTGAATTCTATGTACCATCTCACTGCCTGTAGCCTTCAACTAATTTTGTGCACTTACAGCCGGACCTCTTAGTTCCTGCATCCCCTTTAGACTTGTACCCTTTAGTTTATATTGCCCCCTTTGCTCTTCCTAACAACATTTATCACTTTTCACTTCTCTGTATGCCATCTTCCATGTGTCAGCCTATTTTGTCACCATGTCTGTTGTCTTGAAGTGTCTCACTATTCGTCCTCATAGTTCACTTTACTTTCAAGTTCTTATTATCAGTCCTTTATACTGGAGACTTGGCCATTAATATATATTGGGGAAAAGTCTTGATTCTAGTTCTGACCCTTGGTGAAATGCACTGTATACCTTTCTCCTGTCTTGTCATTTAATTAGTTTCTTCTTAATGCTGCAATTGTCCCTCCGATTCTGCAGGCTACAACCTTGCCTTCTACTTTGTTATGTGGTATAATATCAAATGTCTTTTGGAGGTACATATATGCCACATCGAGAGCATTATCTTTCATCAATCCTCTCAATTACATCAAAAAACTTAACCAAGTTAGTTAAGATTATTTTCCTTCATCACATCTATGCTGCCTTATTTTCATTAAACTTCACTTGTCCAAGTCTCTGTTAATTTCTGTTCTGGATTATAATTTCTAAAACTTTTCTACCACTGAAGTTAAACTGATTAGTCTGTGGTTGCTGGGTTTCTAGTTAAATCATCTTGAAGGAAAGAAAGGATCAGTTGCAATTAATCAGCCTTCTGGCATTACCCCCATATTTAAGGACGATTTGAAGATTATTACTTTGCAGTGCCGGTTCTTCCTTTTCTCAACTTCCTTTGATGCTTCCATGTAGTCCTGGTAACATATCAATTTTAGATGCCACCAGTTTATCTAATACCTTTGTCATTAACAATGTTTAACTTTTCCACTAAATGATTAAGGATATGGAAGACATCAGAACGTGATCACAGGTGTCCAACTGCAGGGGATTTTCAGGTTGCAGTGTGATTTGGAATTTTATTTTTTGCCCAAGATAGTATCAATTCCAAAACACTTTCAAGAAGTGCTGAGAATTCAAACATCAAGTCCATAGTTCCTTAGCACCTTAAACTGGGTGTCCCTGTCAGGGCCTACATTGTTCTGAGTGATTTGGTTGATTGACTCTATAAAATCCCTCAAACACTTCATTTCCAAGTATTTTGAAAGAAATTGTGTGCTTGAATTTTTTGTTTCACAGGATTTTATAATCAAAGTATTAGTTTGTGTGATGAAATCTCCTAAAACTGGTATGTAGCTACCAGACAAAAAAGTTTTTGATCCTGTTTATTGCCTCACAAAATCAATGACCAGTGTTCCAATATGAAACACATGTTCCATAAATTTGGACCAAAAAGTGGTACTTACCAACGAGTTGTTGAGTTGCAATTTTTATAAAGTTGACTTAATTTCACTCTGGAGTTCAATTGTGGCAGCAACAGTTTCATTTTCAAGTGTAGGTTGCCAGTGCAGTGTTCACATGTTGGTCTATTCCGGGCTAATAGTTTTTACAGTGCATCTTTCAGTAAAGAAATAAACAACAACTTGCCTTTATATAGTGCTTTTCATGATCAACTAAGTCTCAAAACACTCAACAGATAAGACAGCAAGGTGCAGAGCTGGATGAACACAGCAGGCCGAGCAGAAAGGCTGACATTTCGGGCCTAGACCCTTCATCAGAAATGGGGGAGGGGAAGGGGGTTCTGAAATAAATAGGGAGAGAGGGGGAGGCGGATAGAAGATGGATAGAGGAGAGGATAGGTGGAGAGGAAACAGACAGGTCGAAGAGGTGGGGATGGAGCCAGTAAAGGTGAGTGTAGGTGGGGAGTTAGGGAGGGGATAGGTCAGTCAATGTGGTATCAATGTGGATTTCACAAGCTTCAAAATCTCCCCTCCCCCTACCGCATCCCAAAACCAGCCCAGCTCGTCCCCGCCTCCCTAACCTGTTCTTCCTCCCACCTATCCCCTCCTCCCACCTCAAGCCGCACCCCCATCTCCTACCTACTAGCCTCATCCCGCCCCCTTGACCTGTCCGTCCTCCCTGGACTGACCTATCCCCTCCCTAACTCCCCACCTACACTCACCTTTACTGGCTCCATCCCCGCCTCTTCGACCTGTCTGTTTCCTCTCCACCTATCCTCTCCTCTATCCATCTTCTATCCGCCTCCCCCTCTCTCCCTATTTATTTCAGAACCCCCTTCCCCTCCCCCTTTTCTGATGAAGGGTCTAGGCCCGAAACGTCAGCCTTTCTGCTCCTATGATGCTGCTTGGCCTGCTGTGTTCATCCAGCTCTGCACCTTGTTGTCTCGGATTCTCCAGCATCTGCAGTTCCTACTATCTCTGATTCAACAGATAAGACCGTACTGTTTTCTTGAAGGGTAGTTGTTGGGGGGCAGGAAAAACAGTAACTAATTTTGCATATGTAACTCCTACAAATAGCAATGTGATCGTGACCAGGCAATTTGTTCTGATTGAGGGATAAATATTGGTCAGGACATGCGGGATAGCTCTCTTGCTCATCTTTGAATCTTTTATTGTATCTTTTATGCCGGTTGAAAGTGCAGACGAAGAATCGGTTTAATGTCTTTTCTGAAAAATGGCACCTTTAACTGTGCAACATTCCCTTAGTACTGTGCTAGAGTATCAACCTGATTTTTGTGCCAAGTCTCCGAATGAAAGTTGAATACATAAGTTAGTGTCTCAGAGGCACAAGTGCTACCAACTGAGAAATAACTGACACTGCACTTGCAAACTATTTAACATCTGTGTCTCTGACAGATTTTTATGTACTTGTCAATAAGCAGCTGGTTGTTCTAAGCTTTCAGCCAGCACTCTGCCTGGAGGCTGGTCAAGTACGTTGAAATGCACTTTGCAGAATTTGGCCAGTTGAATGATATTGCAGTCTGACATTGTTTTTTAGAGCCAAAATTTTCTGCATTCAAATGCAGGGAGCGTTGGGGCTTGTTTGTTTGCTCATGGACCTAGTATCAATGATTAATTCCTCTAACGGGTAGTACCAGTTTCCTGCAATTGTGCATGGCCTTTTTTAGAGCTTGCTAGCTTAATCGGGTACTGATGTTTTGAAATATCCTTGTTCTTGTTATGTTAATGAGAACAGAACATTAATGTAAAATCTTTGCTGTTAAAGGTCAACAAGTCTAAAATTTCTTAGACGTGGTCTGTTGGAGTCTCAGTTCTACATTGAAATGAGGCTTATTCTTATTACAAGCAATGTCATGGCCAGCTTATTTTAAAAATGCCTTGACAAATTTAACAGCAGCCCATGTGGATTAGGTATGCGGACTTTCAGAACTGCTTTATTTGCTGTTGTTGCAATAATATTACATTCAAATATTTGAAATTTCATTCTTGGTCCTTGATTTGGTGAGAGTGAGCAACTCTAGGACAAAATTAGTACAAAGTCTATCTAAGGTTGATTCAAAGAATATTCTGCAGTTGAAGGCAAACTTGTTGCATTTTTGGGAAATGTTTAGAATAGTTTCTCAAATAGGAAACATCAATGGAAGTGGACATTTTTTCTAGTTTTGAACTCTATAAACAAAAATGTTAAGGAACACAGGGTCAAGTGAGATGGAGGAACCGAAGGAAATCTATTTAGCAGGGAAATGATTTTCGGGAAATTGGCTTGAACTATCTGTACAAGCAAGGTGTCTCCTATGAAGGATGAGTATCATCACTCTACCACAGCTGATGAAATGCGTGTTAAATCAACTATGTGAAGGTCACTATGGTATTGCTGGAAGAACAGAGATAGCCAGAAACTAGTTTTGGTAGCCAGGGCTTGACTCCAAAATTGAGGAAAAGGTGGGAATATGTGCAGTTTATTCAAAAGTTCATAACCTATCTCCATTAGCACCAATTTATCTATGGGAATGGCCAGAAAAGACATGACAAAGAATTCATATTGACTACTCACCAAGCTGGCTGGTTATAGTTCAGACGTTTTGACGCCATGCTAGGTAATATTAGTGCAGCCTCTGATGAAGCGATGTTGTTCTACTCCGTTTAGTATTTATATGATCCAGTCTGTTGAGGTGTTTTGTGTCATTTCCAGTCCTTGTTTGCGTATGTAGTCTAATTCCACATGTTTATTGATTGCATTATGGGTGGAGAACCAGGCCTCTAGGAATTCCCGTGCGTGTCTATGGTTGGCTTGAGGTAGAATGGTCATGTTGTCCCAGTTAAATTGATTGCCTTTGTTGTCCGAGTGTACTGAAATGAGGGAAAGTTCGTCGCATCGTTTTGCTGCTTGCTGGCGTTCATGTATTCTGATGGTTAGTTTCCTTCCTCTCTGGCCGATGTAATGGTTTTGGCAGTCCTTGCACAGTACTTTTGTACACTGTTGGTCCTCCATGTCATGGGTATGGGGTCTTTGGTTCTTATAAGTGTTTGTCGTAGTGTGGCTGTGGGTTTATGTGCTTTCCTGATTCCTAGTGGTCGTAGGAGTCTCGTTGTCAGTTCCAATATGTTCTTCACAGACAGTAGTGTGGCCAGTGTATTAAGTCATATTGTGTCCTTTTGGTGTTGTTTATCTAGTGCAACACACCTGAACTTCGCAAGTGTGGGAGAGGGGTGGTCATTTTAGCCACAATATCTGGGATTCTTCTGATTGATAACATGGTTGTGTTGAGCTCTAAAGTGAGTGTTTCATGATGAGGGAAGGAAGTCTTTATTTAAAGCCATTAAAGCATCAATTAATCTCTTTCCATGTTAGCCCCATATTAATTCATTTGAATTTAACTGTGAATCTTGCTGTGTAACAGTTTCTGTATATATTCATTATACCAAAGTCATTCTATGTGTAGGTGAGAATAATGTTTCAGATGTGTTTAATGTTCAGATTTTAGAGGAAAAACAATCACATTTATATCATGCACGTCATAACCTCAGGATGTCTTAAACTTGCTTTATAACCATCAAGGACTTTGTTGAAGTGTAGCCACTGTTATAGTGAAGGCGATGTAGCATCTAATTTGTGCAGAAATTTGGACAAGTAATAAAGAAAACATACGAGCAAAGCAAAAGTAGTCCTTCAAGTCTGCTCTGCCATTCGATATGTTCCCGGCTGATTTGATTTTAACTTCAGTTAAACTTTCCTGCATTTCCCTGAAATTTTTTTCAGTTGATAATCAACTATCTCTGTCTTAAAAATGTTTAAGATTCTGCATACACTGCATTTTGCCTCAGTGAATTCTAAAAACTTGCAACTCTTGAGAGAATATTTTCCACTCATCTCAATCTTAAATGATAATTATCATTTAGTTTGTTTTGGTCCTGTTTGTTGGAGGATAAATATTGACCAGGACATGATATACACAAGTGAAGTATTTGAAGTCATTGTAGGTTATGTGTTTAAGTTCTCCATGACTGGGCTTGAACCCACAAACTTGGATTGTAATCAAGATTGTTACCATTGATTAGTGGCTGACATATTCACATTCAACAATATTCAGTTTTAAGTATGTATTGAGAACTCTCTGAACAGAAATGATATGAATCAATGCATCCTACGAGAATATTAAGTTGAATGTCATTCAGAAAATGCCATTCTTCCTAACTATACATTTACCTGTCTTTAAAAATGCTAAGCAACACCTTATAAATTACTCTGATCCATATTTATTTCTGATGGACAGCATTGCTTTTTATCTTGACAGATTTGAATATCATCTTCATTGCATCCTACAAGCCTATTTATTCTAGTTGTCTTGTGCGTTATCAGTGTCCATTTTCAATGTAATAGACGAGCTATATATTTTAATGCCTGCCTGTGAATATATGTTTTCCAATTGCCTGAAGTATTTAAAAATGTTATTCATACTCATCATCATTTGAGCTTTTCTTTGAATTTCAAACTATCAGGGTCTTTCTCTCTTTTCTTTCCCTTTCCCTCTGTTTTACTGTACTCTTGAGAGATAGTGACAATAAAGCTGCTTCTAATTCCCTCCCCTTCCCTTCCACACCGCCCTCTCTCTCTTTCCCTTTTGTGCAAGTGTTGATATCCAAATTCGTACATTCCAAACGTCACTTTCTTAGTGACCTGTACAAGGTGAGAGTAATTTGTATTTTTATACCTACAGCTATTTAAGGTGCAGCCAAATTACTGATTGATCTAATTTTATTGTTATGCTGTTATTGGTCAATAATTGCTCCTAATGCTTTGACTTTGCTCGTTCCCTTCTTGTGTGCAAGCTTCCTTTTCTAATATGTAATGGTTAATTATTTTTCTACATCAAAATCCTCTACCTTCCCTTAGTTTATATGCTTCCTATGCTTTTTCAATATCTTACTGTCATCTGAGCATCTTACAATATTATGGCAAGTGTTCTTGGAAACAGTCACGAATAAAAACACAGAATTTGTCTGTCACTGGTTTCCAGGGCAAAGGGAAATCTGTTAATATAAATGTTACACACTTGTGAATGAAATTGTGAGCCAGTTATCTAGGATAAGTTTTAAAAAAAAAACTTTTAGGCATATGTTGTGTGTGTAGTAGACTTTAAATAACAAATATCGTATTTTTCTTGCTTCAATCTTTCCTTACACATGCTGCATAACAAACTACTGCTGTTTCTCATTTCTCTGCTCTCTCTTTACAGAAATCCTCGTTCCCTCTAATTTCAGATGTTTAAAATGTCTGTGTCTTGCTGGCACTAAATGAAAACTCACTGTCACAATATTATCTTAGCATACACCGGTGCCTGTCAGGCAAAGGCTGGAAGAGATGCCTTCATGCTCCGCTCTACAGGAGTGGTGGGGGGCGGGGGGGAATTTTGTTTGGTGATGTAGGATGCACCTATGAAATCTATGATCCCTAGTGCTGAGGGCAACAGCAGCAGATGCATGTGAACATCATCACCTGCAAGTTCCTTCCTGCATCGCACACCATTTTTATTTGGAACTGTCACTATTCCTCTATGTTACCTGGGTCATAAACCTGGAACTCCTTCATTAAAAGCACTGTGGAGTGTACAAGCACTTCATTGACTGCCGCAGTTCAAGAAGGCAACTCACCACTACTTTTCTCAAGGGCATTTAGGGATAATACAACTGCTGACGTGGCCACTAGTGCGCACATTGTGAAAAGGCAATAAAATGTGTCGATTTAGAAGATTTCATACTAGCTCTTTGCAGGGAACTTGGTTGCAGTCCTTTTTGATCAGACAAGTAAGATGGATCCTCTCCACTGCTCATGTTTGCGGTGTTTGGTAGACTTCATGCCTTCATTCTCTTTCCTGCTAGTGATCTACAGGGCCTCCTTGGTCAAGTAGAGGCAAGCCAGTTGATCTACTAAAGAGAAGACTGTCATTTTAAACAGGATGTAGTTTATTGCTTGAAAGCAACTATTTACAAGTTACACTAATAAGACAGATCTAACATTTAAATCTTCCTTCCTCAAGATCCTAATCTCTATTCCCATCAAATTTATATGATATCAGAGTGGATGGTGCTTGAAGCACTCCGTATTGAGCCTTCCAGCATTTTATGCAACGATAATGACATGGCAGTTATTTGGCACTATTTAATGTAGTGATGCATCACATTGTAAAGGAGGAGGGAGAGTTGGGGGCATTTAGAGGGGGAGTTTGAGCTTAGGGCCTAGACTAAGCCCCATGGATGTGTTTAAAATCAGGATGTACACGAGGCCACATTTAGGGGAGTGCAGAGATCCTAGAAGCTATAGAGTCGGAGAGCATTACAACGAGCGAGCATGGAGGGATTTGAAAAGAAGGAGGGGAATTTAAAAAATCAGGTCATTGTTAGACAGTATAAATCAGCAGGCAAGGGCATTATGGTTGAATGAGAATTGGTGTTAGCATGGCTTATATTCTAGGCCACCTTTGCAGCTATGTCTGGATTTTGATGGGGATTAACATCCATGCTCAGCAGTCCACCTGTGAACTGATGGCCTAGTTGGAACATACGGAGCATAGAGGACTGTTGCTGTATACCATTCATGATGCACTTCTTGTGGTTGCAATCAATGGAGATGGCAGCTGGTGGAGAGCATTGAAGGCACTGTGCATACAGTCCATGACCCTTGTGCTCTGAAGAAGACTGTGATGTGGGTGTAACCTAGTACGCTCTCATTCTCTTTGCCATGTTCATTGAGAAATATTCTTGCAGATATACAGAATCCTGGTACAGTAGTGAGCAGAAGACTGGAGTTATTGTTGATGTTGCCAGCAGCAATCTGTGATAACCCGTTGGCATGAAGGGAATCTTTGCTATATAAAAATTGTATGATTAAAGCTAATCCGGTTGTTCTCTACTCAGCCCAAACTCTTTAGCAATTGAGAAGACTGATTCTCCAAATTACAAAATTAGACAGCCATAAAATAAGCAACTGACTTTTGCTCCAGAAGAAGAGACTAAAAATGGGCATTAACCTATCACTGTAAGAGTTGTGGTTTCTTGTGCTTCCTAGCATTTGAGTGAAGGCTTACTACTAGGTCATTGTCTACAAAGAGTGAAAGATTATTAAATATTCACTGCAGTGACTTTGGCCAGGCATCCCCCGCCCACCCCAACCCATCCAGCTCCCTTAGTGTTTGTCCTTATGTGGTAATAAGCTCCAGGACAACTGATCACTGGAGGTGATTAAGCACTACTTGATAAGCATGTTTTCTTAGTTCTTGATTAAGCTGCTAGACAAAATTATTGATTGTTTTATTTTCCAGATGCATCATGCTAACCTGGCCCAAATTTACATTGTTTTTATAATACTGTTGAATCATTGATTTACTCTAGATTTCGTTCTTTCCTCCTGTCTGTATGGTGGTACACAGTTTGTGTGGAAGCTCAGGAGCAACAGATCTGAAGGATAGAGGGAAAGCAACTTTCGAAGAATTGAGAGGACCTCAGTTTCTGAGGAACCCAGCATAATAATGAAAATCAACAAGCGCCCACAATTGTCTGGAAAATGTGGAAGTGTAGGTAGATTATTGAATATTGTTGAATATAGCTGTGTTCATAATGGTCCGAGCCATTGGAGGGCTATAAGCCATCTCCTGTGCCTTTGGCCCATGGATCAGGAGCCATTTACCTTGCTATAGGGGATCCATCTCAGGATGCTTGGCCTATTTCCATGCTGCTAAATGATTACCCAAGGGTGATTTTTAGTTTAATGCCGTTTAATGTAAAAAAAAATTCCATAATATACAAAAGGATTTTTTTAGAATTGGTCTTCATTTGCGTATTAGTACGAGGAACACTTGCAAGTTAATAATATTGGGCAAGTGTGGATCAGTGGTGGAAAACCTGGTTGTATGGTTTGCTGAAGAGAATCCCTCTTCACTGATTTATTGACAGACTTCGAGTTCTGACAGCTAGTAGCACATTGTCTTCCTCACCATCCTCTGTTTCCTCATCCATTACTGTGGCAACTGCAAAGCTTTGCTACTTTAAATGGCAGAGTTGCAGAACATGCCACAAATCACAAATCCACAAAAATCTGGAGATTTGCTTGGAGCTGTTTTGTTCTGGGTTGACCAGTCACTGAGAATGATTTGTTCAGTGGTGGCTGTCTTTGAGTGTTGCTGTAGTTGTATTTATATTTGACATTTTTGTGATGCTTGTGATGGGTGTCATGACAATGGTGTGGAGAGATATGTGTTCAAGATCTGGTCTGTGTTAAAGGCAGGGTGGGTTTCAAGACTGGCATTATTTCTGTTGTCTGAAACCTGCATAGGGACCTGCATTATCTGCTGTGTATGCTTGTAGACTTGTTGAATATTCAGGGAGTTGAATATCTTGCACTTACAAATAGAGCTGGTTTGTGGTAGGAGAATGCATTACAGTCAATATGACCTGTGGAATCTCAACAATACAGAAAATCTCAGGTTCTCTCCTCCTGATCAGTCTTGATTAGATGCATAACAAATCATATTTATTTTGTGAAGAGGTTATATTTAAAGCAAACTGATAGTTAACATAAGCAACAGTCATAACATGTTAACTTTCTTGCTCATTAAGTAACAGGCAATGCTTTGTCTCCTGATGTTTGGCCTCAGTTGCTTTTGCAAGAGATGATGCAGTTAAATCATTGCCTGTTTGCTAAAGAACCTCTTCCTCATACACTGCTCCCCTGTCATGTCATGAGATATTGTATGCTGACTGGGTTCCTTTACCTTTTTTGAACATCCACAAGTCTTTTCTGCCATTTTTGCCCAAGTTGCTGCTCTGTTAATACAAGGAGCAGTTAACATGACTTATAATTTAACAGGATATAATTGGTATGAAGTCTTCAATCTTTTGAGATGACTTTGAAAGCATAACCCATATGTACTACGCAGTACCTGATCTGTAAAAATAATTGGTTAAGTGCTGAAAGAGCTAATAATGTAGGTGCAGCCAAAAAAACTTGGAAAAGAGAAAATATTTCTAATTCCTCATATTATAAAATATTACAGTCCACCATATTTTTGCAGGTAGAAATTCAGTTTGTTTATTGTTTCATTGTGCCAGTCACTTGGTGTTCCAAGTTTTACAGAAGGATGACCTGTTCCAAGGACTGTACACAATTCATTCATTTTCTCATACCCATCTTTGCCCATTCTTTCACTTATTTTTAATCTCTACATTTAACATGAGATATTAGTTTTACCATTAAGGTCCCATCAAAATAAATTTAAAAAGAATAAAGAATTGCAGATGATGGAAATCTGAGACAAAAACCAAAATTGTTAGAGAAACTTGGTAGGTCTGGCAGCCTCCATGTAGAGAAAGCCAAGTTAACATTTTGGGTCCAGTTAGCCGTCAGAACAGGCAAGCCTTGCAGTTGCCACAGCAGTGGATGACGTTCTGAAGAAGGGTCGTTGGACCTGAACAATAACTCTGCTTTCTCTCCAAAGATGCTGCCAGACCTGCGGAGTTTCTCCAGCAACTTCTGAAATTATATCAAATATTTGCCTGACCTAGTGTAATACAGTAAAAGTGGACTTCTCAACAAATGATTCGCAGCAGGAAATGTATCCAGTCAGGCCATTTCATAATATACCTAAAAATTAGTTAGCATAGATTTCCCGCATACTCTGAAATCATCCTTTATTGATTAGCTAAAGTGATCAATCAGGAACAACAAAGTAGTGAGTATTCAATTTTAAAGCTCAGGAATTGCCAGTGACTTTTTATCAAAATGGGCAGTCCCAAATAATGCACAAAATCTGAGAGCAGAATGAAAGTTGGTAATTGTTCAAAATAGTTCAACATGCCACTTCTCATTCTACACACTGACTCATCGTCATTGATAATCCACTGATTTGAGGATGGTGCCCATTCAAGATTGTTGATTCTTGACCCACAGATATTTAGGCACGAGGGCACGATGTCCCACATTGGAGTGAGATCTGTATTGCAGGATTTACTTTGTTTTCTTTCCTCGTCCATGATCCTCTGCCTCACCGTGACAAATTTTAACTCAAAGTCTGAAGTAGCTTGATGGACAAGTTGTCACTTTTTGGAGGATTGGTAGTGAGCACCTCTGTCATCAATTTCAACATGACCACACTCAAAGGAAAACTTTTGAGTAGCTTTGAAGCATTTTTCTTTGACCTCTGGAATGTTGACCATTGGGAGTTGAGAAAACAGGACCTGGCAGGGAAAATTGTTTTCGGCATCTTGGTACAAGTATTCAATCCAGCAAATTTGATTGTACAGTAGTTTTGTCCAAATACTTGTGGGATTGGCTTCAAGAAGAATACAAATATTTGTTCAATTGTCCTCTTGTTTAATCCAGGTGATGCAATGGAAGCATTGCTGATGGAATTTCTCCAGCAGCTCTTTTGTATCTCGGTTTACACAGCTCGGGTTTCTCTGCAGCATAAGCATGTTGGCATAACTGTTCTGTACCATAGGACTTTGGTTGACTTGCAGAAGTTTTTGTTGTCAAACACTAGCTGTTATTTCTGGAACGCTGAGATAGTGTAGCTGATTCAGTGCTGGATTTCCTCATCAACAGTGGCCTTTTGGGAGAGGTGGCTGCCAAGGAATAGGAAGTCCCCAACATATTCCAGATTCTCTTTCACATATGGTCAGTCAAATCAACTCTTCGGTGTGTGGGTTGATAGTTTTGAATTGACAACAGTCAACTTGTAGAACTGAAGAAATCAGAAGTGCTTGTAAGTCTGGTTCAGAGTGAGCAATGATACTGTAGTCATCCACACACTCAAGATCGTGTACAGTGACCAATTTAGTCTGGCATAAAGGAAACAGAAGTTAAACAGTTTTCCATATTAAGGCTTCAGAAAAGATTTATAAGGATGTTGCCAGCGTTGGAGGGTTTGAGCTATAAGGAGAGCTTGAACATGCTGGGACCTGGAGCGTCGGAGACTCGGTGACCTTATAGAGGTTTGTAAAATCATGAGGGCCATGGATAGGGTGAATAGTCCAAGGTCTTTTCCCCAGGGTAGGGGAGTCCAAAATTGGAGACATAAGCTTAAGGTGAAAGGGGAAAGATTTAAAAGGGACCTAAGGGGCAACGTTTTCACGCAGAGGATGGTGCATGTATGAAATGAACTGCCAGTAGAATTGGTGGAGACTGGTAAAATTACAACATTTAAAGGGTATCTGGATGGGTATATAAATAGGAAGTGTTTAGAGAGATATAGGCCAAATGTTGGCAAATGGGACTAGATTACTTTAGGATATCTGGTCAACATGAATGAATTGAACCGAAGGATCTGTTTCTTTGCCGTACCTCTCTGTCTCTATCTTCAATTATTTTTAATTAACTTGTTTGAACGTGTGGGACAGTTTAGTTTTGCAGAGGGTGGTTCATGTCTGGAATGAACTTCCTGAGGAAATGGTGGATGTGGGCACAGTTACAATATTTTTAAGACATATAGATATGTACATGAATAGGAAGGGTTTGGAGGGAAATGGGCCAAGAGCAAACAGGTGGGGCTAGTTTAGTTTGGGATTATGTTTGGCATGGACTGATTGGACTAAAGGGTCTGTTTCCGTGCTGTATGACTGTATAACGTTATGTTATGACACATTCCCCATCCAACGCAGGTGACCTTGAACCCACTCCTCTGGCAGAGAGGTAGGGTCGCTATCACTCTGCTCCAAGATCTCCAAAAGTATTTGGAAGTAAAGTTGTTTTTTAGATATGCATGACACTCTGGGGCAGTGGTACTAGAAACTGGACCTTCCAACCCAAAGGTAGGGACACTATCACTCTGTCTGAAGACTCTAGGTGATCATTAATGTAGACACCAGAGGATAGTTGATTTTGATCAAGTGAATAGCCACTGAAAGGTAGATCGTATATAATATCGGGGCTATCACACAGCCTGTTTGACCCCAGTTTGCAGGCATCTGTTTCAGATCTCACACTCTTAAGAAGTTGCAGTTATGTTATCATGAAGCAGTAGTAAGATTATACTGAATTTTCTTGAACATTCAAATCTCTAGAGCACAGTCCACAGAACCTTGCAATTTACTGAGTTCAATGTTTAGCTTAGGTCAATGAATACATTGAAGACTTCTTATGATATTCTCAACCTTAATCTTGTAAAAGGGATGATTTGTCTAGCAACAAATATCATGTTGGAAATTCCTCAACAGGTCTAAAGTCCAGGCCTAAAGAATTTCCTCAGGCACAGGAAATAGTCAATTCAGGAGATTATATGTCAGAATGCTCTCTGCTATGGACTAGAGGGAATTACCCTGATAGTTTCAAGAGCATGACTTATTTCTCTACTTGAAGATGGTTGCAACTATTACATTCCTGAAGGAGAGGTAGTGAGGAGGAAGAGGATTCCTTTTGCTCCCAAATCCATAGGATGAGTGCATGGAGTGAGCCAAGTCCATTGGCTTTGAATACCTCAGCTGGAATTCCAAAAAGGATAAAATTAGTCAAAATAGTCATTTTATGTTGCTGAGTACCTTCATTTGTGTTTGAAAGCTTTTTAGAAAGTAGGTTTGAACTTATCTCATTTTTGTTCGCTACAACCCTCGTTCTATACGTAGAAGGGAACTCTTGCAATTTGAGTTTGTATTTATCAGTATGTGTCAGTGAAAATCAGAGAATGTAATTAATGAAAATCTAAAGATGTTTGTGAACTTTGAATTTATTTTCTGTTACATTCCATGTTTCATCATCAATTGCTTAAAGTTTAATTTAGTGTGTTCGAACTATGCCAGCAAATGTATTTTATTTTGTTAAAAGTCAAAGACTTTATTGATGGTCTTTGAAAACATTATTAGTTGTTACTTTCCTTGGGTGTCATTCCTTGTACTATTAAATTATTTCTCCAGTTTCTTTTGAGTAAAACCAAAGTGGAATGTAAATCTGAAATCTTTTCAGATAAATAAAGAACAAAAAAAATACAGCACAGGTACAGGCCCTTCAGCCCTCCAAGCCTGCACAATTTGCCCTTCCACAGTAAAACTGTGGAAGTCTTCACTTACAGGATCCGTATCCATCTGTTCCTTCCTATTCATGTATTTGTCCAGGTACTTCTTGAATGCTGCTATTGTGTCTGCTTCCACCATCACCTCTGGCAGTGTGTTCCAGGCACACACCGCCCTTTGTGTGAAAAACTTACCTCACATGTCTGTTTTAAACTCCATCCCATCGCCCCACCTTGAACCTGTTTCCCCTAGTAATTGACCCCTCCACCCTGGGAAAAAGTCTCATACTTTCCACTCTATCCATGCCATTCACAATCTTATAAACTTCTAACAGGTCACCCTTCGACCTCTTGCATTCCAGTGAAAACAACTTTTGTTCATAGTTAAAATCCCCCATACGAGACAACATCCTAATAAACCTTTTCTGTACCCTCTCCAAAACAGCCACATCTTTCTGGTATTGTGATGACCAGATGCGATATTCCAAGTGTGGCCTAACAAAGTTCTATAAAGCTGCAGCATAACTTGTGCATCCTTATACTCAATGCCCCTTCCACTGGAGGCGAGCGTGCCATAGGTCTGTTATTTTTAATACCTTGCCTACCTGTGCTGCCACCTTCAGTGATCTGTGAACCTGCACACCCAATTCCCTCTGCAAATCAATGCTCCTAAGGGTTCTGCCATTCCCTGTATAATTTCCAACTGTACTTGACTTTCCCAAATGTATCATCTCACATTTGTCTGGATTAACTTCCATCTGCTATTTTTCTGTCCATGCCTCCAACTAATCTATATCCCACTGTGTCCTCTGACAATCCTTCTCACTATCTGCAAACATAGTAATTAGACCAGGTACAAATTATTTATCTCAACCATGAACAGCAGAGGTCCCGGCACTGATCTCTGTGGAACACCACAAGTCACAACCCTGAATTCCAAAAAGCATCCTTCCACCGCTACCCTCTGTCTGTCTCCTATGACTAAGCCAGTTCTGTATCCATCTTGCCAGGTCACCCTGATACCACGTGACCTCATCTTTTGCACCAATCTGCCATGAGGAACCTTGTCAAAGGCTTTCCTGAAGTCCGTGTAGACAACATCAACCGCTTTTCCCTCATCAATCATCGATCAAGTTAGTGAGGCAATACCTCCCCCACACAGAACCATGCTGTCTATCACTAATAAGTCAATTTGGTTCTCGATGCATATAGGTCTTTTTCCTGAGAATCTTTTCCAATAATTTCCCTAACACCAGCCTGAGGCTCACAGGCCTGTAATTTGCTGGATTATCCCTGCTACCGTTATTAAGTAATGGGACAACATTGGCTATTCTTCAGTCATCTGGGACCTCTCCGTGATCAAAGAAGATGCAAAGATATCTGTCAACACTCCAGCAATTTGTTCTCTTGCCTTCCTCAATGTTGTCCAATAGATCCCATCAGGACCCAGGGACTTATGTATCTTAATACTTTTTAAGATGCACAACACCTCTTCCTTTTTAATCGCAACTTGGCTTAGAAACTCAGCACTCCCTTCCCTGAGATCATACTCCACCAATTCTAATATATATAATGCCTTGGGGTTCTCCTTAATTCTGTTCACTAATGACTTTTCATGACCATTTTTGGCCATTCTAATTCCTTGTTTAAGTTCTTTCTTACTTTCCTTACATACTTTAAGGGCTTCGCAGCTCCTAGACTTTACATATGCTTCCTTTCTCTTTTTGACTAAGTTCATAACATGCCTGGTCATCCAAGGTTCACGTAACTTGCCATATGCATCTTACATTCTCGCAGGAATGTGCCGCAGCTGAACTCTTATCAGCTGCCATTTGAAATACTCCCACATGTCCGATGTGGATTTACCCTCAAACAGCCGCCTCCAATCAAAATTCTCCAGTTCCTGCCTAATATTATTGTAATTTGCCTTCCCCTAATTTACGTGAGGACTGCTGTGTCCCTATCCATGAGTATCTTAAAACTCCCAGTATTATGGTCACTACTCTCGAAATGCTCCCCCAGTGAAACTTCACTCACCTGACCGGGCTCATTTCCCAAAACCAGGTCCACAATAACCCCTCCCCTGGTTGGTCTATTTACATACTGTGTCAAAAAACCCTCCTGAATTGTCCTTGCAAATAAATGTTTTATGAAGTTGAATTATGTGAAACTGTGATTTGTTTTACTTTGAGATCCAAAAAAAACCCTTTAATTAATAATGAGGCTGATTAAAGGAAAGAAATCTCAGAACATTTTCTGAGCAAGGTATTCAGGCGAAAACTGTTAGGAATGTTCTCTGGAGTGGAAGCCTTCATAACTTAGTCAGCTTCTGTGATGGTCTCACCAGATCTGGGACAGAGGACTAGGTTCTGGTCCCACATGCCCTGGAGGAGGAGTGTGTTTTAGGTTCAATAAAACTATCATTTTTAACCCAATGTTAAGGATTAAGTGTAGCCCCGCATACAGGCTGCTATAACCTGCCATATCTTGCTCATGCCCAATACACACTGCATACCACCTTACATTATGTCCTGGATAGTACATATTTTGATTGATCATTGGTCGTGAACATGTGATAATAGAGAACTAGCTTACAGATTTCCGTTTTGATATGTTCACCATGACTTGATCATGAAAGCAGATCTGAAACTCTTAAGATGCTGTGCAATCAATGTAGCAGCCATGGCTCAGAGATCACTGTTTCATTTCTGTCAAGACTTCAACATGTTACCTGGAAATCTAGGCGGGCACATCAGTGCAGTACCAGGGAATGCTGTAGTATTGAATATGCTTTCTATTCGACAGGATGTTAAACTGAGCCTTGTCGCCACATGCACATACGTATACAAACACTCTTCCCCCAAAAAACCAAAACTCTAGGTCCTATTTCAAAGATGAGCAGGAGAATTTTCCTCCATTGTCCTGATCAATGTTGATCCCCCAAAAATTATTGGTAAAGCAAGTTATTTGGTCATTTTATTAATTGCTGTTTGTGGGAGCTTGCTGTGCACAAATTGACTGCCATGTTTTGAAATAATTTCATTAACATGAATATTTAATCAAAATTGCTACCACTTGAAAACCAGTGCACTCCTGCTTGAGCAAAAGGAAATAATAACATTTGTGTGGAGGCATCATAAACTATTAACTCTCATTTGTTGTGACTGGAGTAATGGAACATTCTAAAGTTTCTTTGTTCTCTCAGCCATATCTGTAGGTAGATTCCACATCTGTTACATAGCGAAATTGTCTCAAACTCCTCTATTTGTTGTTATAATAGTGTCATCCATCTATTAGATATCCTGTTTCATGTAGATGTATCACTGATCTTTCACAAACAAGTGCAAGAAACCCAGCAGATCTGGCAGCATCTGTGGAAAAAGAAACCGAGTTAATGTTAATTATAGTGATTGTAATGCGGTCAGCCAGGTGGACCTCGGTAGAATGAGTTGCCTGATTGGACCAGATTAATAGCCCCCATCAGGGAGCCCTGGCTGACAGATATAAATAGGAGTGTCAGACATCCTGACCTCCGAGAGCTGGCTCTGAGGGAGCTGGAACAGTGTCACCACTTTCAACATGTAACATGTGGAGTTATTTCAGCAATGATGAAAGTAAAGCATGCTCAAGAATAAATTCATTTACAACAGTCATCTTTTAGTTAGGATAAGTATTTCTAGCATCATGCTGTTATCTGGGAAGCTAGACTTGTTTGATCCTGTCATGGAAGATTGGGCCCAACATGTGGAAATAATTGTTATGTAATGGGTTATTTTTTTCCAGGCAAATGACATTGGGGCAGATGAGGACCAATGAGTAATTCTCCTGACAGTTTGTGGGCCTGCAGCTTTCTAGGTTATTAGAAGCCTTACTTTCCCTGAGGCACCAGATTCTAACACTTTTCAAGTGTTGACGGATTTGGTTAAGGAATATTACAATCCCAAGTCCTCTTCTAAGCTGACATCGTTTTTACTCGGTAATTCGAGAACAAGAGGAATCCATATTGGAATTTTTGACTAGGTTCAGACGCCTGGCAGAGGCATGTAACTTTGGTTTAACCCTTAATAAGATGCTGAGACCCCATTTGCTATGTGAGATTAATGATGTAACCATGCAAAAACGCCAACCAACTGAAGCCCAAGTGGACTTCAAACAGGCATTACAACTGACTTCATCATTGGAAAGATGAAATCACAATATAGGACAGCGTATTGTTATGGGTAGCAAGAGTAATTGTCCTGAGCAAAGGTCGCTGCCAGATACTGGCTAAACTCGACCAGGGTCATCCTGGGGTTCCAAAGTGAAGATGTTGGTGAGAAGTTATGTCTGGTGGCCCCAATTGGATGCAGACATAGCCACGTTGTGGGGCAGTGACCAGAGTGCCAACAAGGATGGAAATTACCACCAGTGTCTTCCCATGTTCGTGGGAATAACTGGGTAAACTCTGGACTCAGTTACACATCGACTGTGGGTCCTTTCATGGGCTCACTGTGTTTAGTTATTGTGGATGCCCACTGAAAATGGTTGGATGTACATAGAGCTCATTTGTCAAACATGGGGATCATGTTAGAAAAACTGCGCGCATCTTTTGCAATACATCAACTTGACAAGTGTTGGTCATGGATAACTGGCCATCGTTTTCCAGCAGGGAATTTGATTATTTCCTAAAGTTGAATGTATTCATCATATAAGGACAGTTCCAATGACCTGGCAGAAAGAACAGTCCAAAACTTTGAAAACAGGCTTAAAGAAATAGTCTGCAGCTTCACTAGGTACCAAACTGTCCAGGTTCCTATATGATTTTAAGACCACCCCTCATGCAGCTATAGGATAGCCCCCAAAAAATTACTAGTTGGGCGAAGACTGTGCAGTAGGTTAAATCTGATCTTTCTGGACCTAGTGGGGGAAAGAAGGTGAAACAATGTCAGGAATGCCAATGCCAAAGGCAAGACTCTGCAAAGCGAGAAAGAATGTTTACTGCTGGGGATGATGTTTGGCATTGGAACCATAGGACTGGCCTTGCATGGGTCTGAGGCATGGTTGATGTGAGGTCAGGTCCAGTGACAAATAAGGTTCAGGTAGGCATGACGATCCGGAACAAGCATGTGGACCAAATGAAAGCTGCAAATTTGCAAATGGGGTAGGAGCAAAACATGCCCTGCTCCTCAGAACATTCGGAAAATCTGTTGGAACCTATAGGTTCTCCCTGTCCATCAAGCATTGAAGATATCTTTGGAAGCTGAGATGGACACGATGGATGTCACCACTTTGACGCCTGTAGAAAGGAATGAATTTCTTCCGAGACGCTCTGGCTGCAAGAGGCGCACTACTGTGTATTACACACCGGCCATATCCGAAGCAAAGTTGGAGGTACCTGACCTGGTACTAAAGTGCCCCAGGAAGAGGTACAACAGACAAGAACCAACCTCTGCCCTTTGACTCAGAGGGGGAGAGATGTAGTGTTTGTAACAAGGTCAATCAAGTGGACCTCATAGAATATGAGTTCCCCAATTGGGGCTGTTAACCTGCTCCAATTGGGGGCCCTGGCTGACAGATAAAAACAGGAGTGTAAGACATCCTGTTCACTCTGAGGGAGCTGGATCAGTGTCAAGAACTTTCCATGGGTAAATATAGGGTGACTTAATGATGGGATACCGGCCTCCGTGGTATTATATCATTTAATAGTCCAAAGATTCTCCTTTGCTTGTGATCTTGCAGTTGAAGACCTGTTTTTGCATTTAATAAGATTATTTCTCAGTCTGAAAGTAATCATGCAAAGCAAAAGCTATGATTGGCCCAATTTAATTCAAACATCTGGAAGAAAAGAATGTATTCCTTTGGAAGAATTTGTAGGAGATGATGGGTGTGGTGGTAATATCACTGGACTAGTAACTCAAAGGCCTGGAGACATCAACTCACAATCCACCATGACAGCTGGTGAAATTTAAATTTGATAAATAAATTTGAAATGTAACCTAGTCATAGGAATGGTGACTGTGCCAACTGTCATTGTTATAAAAACCCGTCAGGGAAGGAAATCTGTTGCCCTTATCCTATTTGCACCGCATGACTCCTGACCCACAGAAATATAATTAAGCTAATTGCCCTCTTAAATGGCCAGGACAACCACTCAGTTCAAGGGCAATTAGGAATGGGCAGCTAATGTCAGCCTTGCTGGTGACGTCCACGACCCATGAAAAATAGAGAAAAGGACCTTTTCAGAATCATGGGACATTCCAAATCACTTCACAGCAAATTAAGTAATTTTCTTTCAATTATAGTCACCATTGTATTGTTTAAAAAAATGACAGCTAGTGTGCACATAGCAACCCCCCTCAAACAGCAATGTGATATTGACCAGATAAACTGTCTGACATAAGGGGCGAATAGATATTGGCAAAACACTGTGTAAAATTTTTGTTCTTGGAATTGTGCCACTCATTGAATGAATCCACTTGAGAAGTTTAATGGCTCATTTGATAGCTTGCAACTCCAACATTGCATCACACCCTCAGTATTGCATTGATGTGTCATCCTAGGTTGCATGTTGAGGTTGGTTGGCTTGCTGAGCTGGTTTGTTGTTTTGCAGATGTTTTGTTACCATGCTTGGTAACACCCTCAGTGCAGCCTCTGATGAAGCGTCGGTGTGTTTTCCCGCCTGGTTTTTAAACTCTGGGGTCCGTTGAGATGGATTGCCTCACTTCCGGTTTTCCTTCGTAGTGGAATGTATATGGGGTCGAGTTCAACGTGTTTATTAATAGCATGCTTCGTGGAACGCCATGCTTCCAGGAATTCTCATGCTTGTCACTGCCTAGCCTGTCCCAGGATCTTGGTGTTGTCCCAGTCGAAGTCGTGGTTCTCCTTGTCCATGTGGATTGAGATGAGTGAATATCGGTCGTGTCTTTTTGTAGCCAGTTGGTGTTCATGTACTCTTGTTAGTTTCCTTCCTGTTTGTCCGATGTAGTGTTTCTCGCAGTCTCTGCAGGGGATCTTGTAGACGACATTGGTCCTGTCCATGGCGGGGAGGGGTCTTTAGTTCGGGTGAGCAGTTGTCGTGGAGTTGACGTGGGCTCGTGTGCCACTCTGATGCCCAGCGGTCGTAGGAGTCTTGTGGTGAGTTCCGACGTGTTCCTGATGTAGGGTAGTGTGATGACTGTGTCGGGGCGTGTAGAATCTTCCTGATGCTGTTCCTGTAGGCATCTCCTGACCCAGTTTTTTGGATATCCATTATCCTTGAACAGTTGGAAGAGGTATTCTTCTTCCTCTTGGCATAGTTCTGTGTTGCTGCAGTGTTGTTGCCCTTTTACGAATACTATTTAAAAGGGCAACAACACACTGCAGCAACACGGAACTACGCCAAGAGGAGGAGGAATACCTCTTCCAAGTGTTCAAGGATAATGGATATCCAAAAAACTGGGTCAGGAGATGCCTACAGGAACAGCATCAGGAAGATTCTACACGCCCCGACACAGTCATCACACTACCCTACATCAGGAACACGTCGGAACTCACCACAAGACTCCTACGACCGCTGGGCATCAGAGTGGCACACGAGCCCACGTCAACCCCACGACAACTGCTCTCCCGAACTAAAGACCCCTCCCCGCCATGGACAGGACCAATGTCGTCTACAAGATCCCCTGCAGAGACTGCGAGAAACACTACATCGGACAAACAGGAAGGTAACTAACAACAAGAGTACATGAACACCAACTGGCTACAAAAAGACACGACCGATATTCACTCATCTCAATCCACATGGACAAGGAGAACCACGACTTCAACTGGGACAACACCCAGCTCCTGGGACAGGCTAGGCAGAGACAAGCACGAGAATTCCTTGAAGCATGGCACTCCACGAAGCATGCTATTAATAAACGCGTTGAACTCGACCCCATATACATTCCACTACAAAGGAAAACCGGAAGTGAGGCAATCCATCTCAACGGACCCCAGAGTTTAAAAACCAGGCGGGAAAACACACCGACGCTTCATCGGAGGCTGCACTGAGGATGTTACCAAGCATGGTAATGAAACGTCTGCAAAACAACAAACCAGCTCGGCGAGCCAACCGACCTCAACACCCACAACCCGAGCTACAGATCGACTCCAAAACCTTAGGTTAAGTGCTTAAAGTGGGGACTAAACTTCTGACTTGGCATGCTACCACAGAGCCAAGGCTGACTATCTTTGCAATATAATGTATGTGTTGCCCTTCCCACATCAGTGAAATTTTTTTTATTAATTTACGGGATGAGGGCGTCGCTGGCTAGGCGGTATTTATTGCCCAGAGGGCAGTTAAGAGCCAACCAAAATGCTGTGGGTCTGGAGTCACATGTAGGCCAGACCAGGTAAGCATGGCAGTTTTCTTCCCTAAAGGACATTAGTGAACCAGATGGGTTTTTCCAACAATCGACAATGGATTCATGGTCGTCCTTAGACTCCTATCTCCAGATATTTATTGAATTCAAATTCTATTATCTACTGTGGTGGGATTCAAACCTGGGTCCCTAGAACATTATCTGGGTCTCTGGGTTAACAGTGCAGCGATGATACCAGTAGGCCATCATATCCCCAATAATGCTTAAATAAATTCCAACTTCCTTCCTGTATTGCAACCTTTGCAACATTGTAAAATTGTACTCTAGCAACTTCAAATCTGACAATTTCTATTCCTATCTTATCTTTGTGTGTTGGTCACTAAAAGGCAGGATCAATGACAGATCATCCAGAGACCAGTTAGGTTCCAACACAATGAGTTTTTTCAATTAAACGGACAGAATAACAAATTGTGTATTCTTAACAGACTTAATGCTTAATAACATTTTAACCATTTTTTTTGTTTCAGTCCTGCTTAAAATACAATTTTTGTGAATCCTTGGCTTTAATCTCCTATCTAAATGTGGATATTAGTGCTACTCTTTCTGTGTAACGAAGAAAATGCTAAACAAAATCCTAAGTATGACAGAATCATCATTAAACTACTTTCAACTGGACGGATTTCTTGTCAAAATCAGTGATAGGCTAAGAATAAATGAAGCAATTATTTCCAGAATTCAATGAAAATTAAAGCTCGGGAAAAAAAGAGCAAAAAATTTTAAATTTAACATGAGCAGTTTGAATGTGGCACAAATTGATGATTGGAGGCACATTCTGTGAAATAAGTTTGGGGATGCTGAACCTAGTGCCACGTTTGCTTGGGCCTACTTCACAAGGCTGCCTTACTGAATGTAATAATAGATGATGTGGGCAAAAAGGGGAAAACCATTACCCTTGTTTGGTAGTGAGTGCATTTATTTTTTAATCAACTTGTTCTGACATAGGACACACCTCTGGGACAGGTAGGATTTGAATGTGGCCCTCCTAGTCCAAAGTTAGGAATACTACTACAGCACTACAAGACCCCAAATTGGTTGCACTATTTGGCTGCAATAATGTGAACTTTATTTTGTAACTCTCTCCTTAACAGCACTGTGGGTCTGCCTACAGCAAATGGACTGCCACGTTTCAAGAAGGTAGCTCACTACCACTTCAGGGCATCGAGAGGATGGCAATAAATGCTGGCCAGCCAGCAATGCCCACATGCCATCAGTGAATATATAAAAAAAACAAATCTGGTTATGTTGTATCTAAAGTGGGAATGCTTCAGATTGATGTGTGATACCAAACATTGGAAGCATTGCTAAGCCTAAAAAAGCATGGGAAAGGTTTGTTCCAAACTATAGCATTTAGTAAGAGGAATGTTCTGAATCAAATATTGATTAGGCAATTCCTTAAATTGTTCTACTACTGGAATAATGTTCTTGAACACTACAATACTTAATATATTGTTGAAATAATTTTAATGGAATTTTTAACAATTATTTGGAACAAAGTGCTATTGTGTTGCTCGTCGTGATGGTGAGGGAAAACAGCCTAATTCACTGGATGAGAACTGTGTGATGAGAACAATATATCCTGTCAGTGAATGTGATATAGAAATTGAAATCTTTACATTTGAATGCTGAATCCATGTGATATATCTAATCCACAAGAGAAACTTTAAATTGAACTTTCATTTTCTTTTTCTCTGCATGCATAGCTACCATGTTTGATTCCAATCTTTCTTTTCTGCCCATAGAGTTCCTTGAACTGCCGACCTAAGTCACCAACAAACTGTACTATTTCTGGCTGGGACTTAGGTGGTGTATATTGGACTGCTTCACCATCCAAATGGCAAATCCTTTCCCTTGAACAGGAGTCAAAAAGGTCTGCGGGTCATGACAGATGGAGCAATTGCAAAACCAGCCCTGAACAGGAGGCTGAGGAGGAAATGGAGGATCAATTTGACGATGTAAGAAATACACAGTAACAAAATTATTGAGTATTATTAAGTGGGGTTGTATATGATGTGATAAATTACAGAGTCAAGAAAAATTCACATTCTATACTGAAGTACAGGCAAATGATTAGCTTGCCTGAAACGCACAGGTCACCCAATTACATATCTGAAAATGACACTTAAAATTCTTACTTCATGTAACCTTTGACCATGCTAATATTGTTAAAGCTGCTTGTTACCTCATCTATTTGCCTTACCATTGTATCGCTACACCTCCATCAAGATGAAAAATATTTGCCTAAAAGTTATGTTGCAGATTTTAGCATTTGTTAGCATTTAATTTGTTTTTACGAATGTTAATCATAGAAGCTTATTATTACTACGGTAGTTTATTGTTATCCTGCAGTTTGTTTAAAATCCCTAATTGAACTGTGAGAAAGCAAGAGCTGCAGATCTAGAGTCGGAGTCAATACACGAGTCTTGATGAAGGGTGTAAACCTGAAATGTCGACTTTCCTGCTCCTCTGATGCTGCCTGACCTGCTGCGTTTCTCCAGCTCCACACTGTATTGACCCTAATTGAACTGCGTCGTGTTCACTTTATTCAGATGCATTTGTCCAGTAACATTAGGAAGTCCAGTCAATCTGCTGTTGCATCATTTTCCACTTTAATAGTATCTGATGGCATTCATTAAATTGGAAACATCAGGGCTATCTCGCAATAAACTGAAATAAGTCTGATACACAATGGTATTTTGACTCCCTGGGATACTGCACTGTAAACTGAGTCTTGCTATTCCTGGAGTTGTGCTAAATGTTAAAGATTTACACAGTACCCCAATTTACCCGATTTTTCAGACCAAGGTTTCTGTACTAAACTAGAATTGTTATTTATTGTAAGTAATTTCGCAATAGCCACAAATAAACAGATATTAACCATTGGCATATAACACTGCAAACTAAAACTCTGATCCTCCTACATGCTCTCACACACTTATTGATGGACGTAGAGAAAACCTGGAAAGTCCGTTTGGCAGTTGTTGTTTCCTAGTACCAATGTTGAGATGAATCCGCTTCGGCTTGCCAGGCCTTTGGTGTTCAGTTATCTTTCTCTGGAAACTTACACTGGTTTTTAAGAAGTATAGTGACTGGTTCAATGTTGATTTGAATTTATCAGTTCAAAACTCACAGATCTCTGCAACTGCTGCAAGAAAGGCAACTGGTCTTCTTCAAGTTTACGCTGAGTTTTTTTTGCTACAGAGAACAGGCAGCTTCTACTGGGGACAATTCGAACGTACCCTTCTGTGTCCTCCTCTGCCTTGGGGTCTCTGTCCCTGTAACGTGTTTTCAACCTGCTCAGTTTATGAGAACCAGTCAGCTTCATATGTAAACAACTCCTCAGCTCCTAATCGTCTGCACTTTGCAAGAACTCCCCCTGTCATAAAAACAGAGTTCAAAGTAGATATTGAATTCCTTGCTGTGAAGTTATGCAGTCATCCTGGTAAATCCCTGTTTTTTTAAAAAAAATAGTGCTTTCTCCTTGCAGTCCAAAGTTTTTAAAGATATGAAAATAAAAAGACGCTCTTCTACAGCAGCAAATCATAAATAGTGCATTTAATTTAATCCATGTAAAAAAGATATAATGTGGATTATAAACTAAATGTTACAATTTTAATAGAGCTGTAGGGACAGAAACCTGTGCTTCACAAACAAATCTTTAAAGGAGATTAGGATGAATTGATTAGTTTAAGAAAATAATGCAGAATTCTTAGTCTGAAAAGTAGAGGCATGGAGTATAAAATTTTAATAAATTAAGTCATACCTTTGCATCTTTATTAGTTCAGCTTCAGTTGGCAAATTATATCCAATTCAGGGTGACACACCTTCAGGAAGGATATTAAGGCTGTAGAGAGGGTGCACAGGAGTTTTATTAGGTTAATACCAGGGAATTCAATAATTGGGAGGGACAGGAGAAACGGGGATTATTTTGTTAGTTTACAGAGAGATTTACAAAATTAATGGAGGGCTCTTATAGAAGAAAATAAGAAGAAACTGTTCCTGCTGACCAGCATGTTGGTCACGAGATAAGGTAGATTTAAGACAGATGGCAAAAGGACAAGTGGGGAACTAAGAATTTTTTTAAACCTTTTAATTCTTGTGATCCGGCATGTTCTACCTGAAAGGCAATTTGGGGAGATTCACTGATAACTTGAAAAAAATCGAATCAATTCTTCAATGGTGAAAAATAATTACAGGGATTTGGGGATAAAACAGGGGTAATGAGACTAATGGGTTAGATCTTTCAAAGAGCTAGCAAAGACACAATGGCTCAAGTGTCTGTCTTCTGTGCTGCACAATTTTACGATAATATTTTGTCAGAAAATCAACAGTAGAGCTCAGTGAATTCCTGAAAGTACCTAATTCAATGTTTAAGTTTAATCATGTATGAAAAATTCTTAGACTGAACAATGAAATTGTGTGAATTAAAATCCAAAGAAATGGCCAAAGTCTGCATTCTGAACGTGAGTTTAGATGTTATCAGCAGATGAACCATGGATACAATCATATTGTAAACTCTACTATCAAAGTAGGAAAAGTAACACTGTGGTGGGTGAGTCCATCATGTCCAAGGTTCCCCTCCCGTGGCACACATGATCTTGACCCCGCCATGTATATAATTGTTCCTTCATCCCAGCGCTTCTTTGTAAATGCTAACACACAAGTAGCATCACCCTTTGGCTTGCATTGTTTCATGAGGTTCACCGCCATATTCTCAGTGCAACTTGGAATGGACAATAGTTGCATCCTCTGCAGCATCAACCTGTGGCAAGGACAAATAGAATAAAGTAACTAACGTTAATGGAATGATTTCATTATGAACTCAGTGGTGCATTATTATGATGCACATATCTGGATTTAATCAAATACTTAAGCATAATGAAATATTAATCAGGTAATTGCTGATCTGTTTTTTTATTTGTTCATGGGATATGGGCATCATTAGCTAGGTCAGTATTTATTGCCCATCCCTAATTGCCCAGAAGACAGTTAAGAGTCAACCACATTGCCTTGGCTGTGCAGTCACATATAGGTCGGACCAGGTAAGGTTGACAGTTCCCTTCCCTAAAGGGCATTAGTGAACCAGATGTTTTTTTACCCCTGACAATCGGTAATGGTTTCATGGTCCTCATTAGATTTTTATTTCCTGTTTATTATTAAATTCAAATTCCACCATCTGCCATGGCGGGATTTGAACACATCTCCAGAACATTACTTGGGGTCTCTGGATTAATAGTCTTGTGATAGTGCCACTAAGCTATTGCCTACATATGTGAACAGCAGATAACTTTGCCAGTTTTGCTTTAGTGATTGCATTCTCATCTCTGTCAGACGGCTGTGGTTCAAGTCCCACTTCAGAGATTTGAGTATCTAATCTAGGCTGGCTGTGCAATTCTGAGGGAGTACTGCAGAGTTAGAGAATTGCCTTTTGGATGTTAAACAGAGTCCCATGTGCTCTCTCAGGTGGAAGGTAGGGATCCCATGATTACACTGAAAAGAGAGCAAGCAAATTCTCCCGACCAATGCTTATCTTCAACCAAACCTAAAAGTGATTGTTTCTTCATTATCACATTGCAGTTTGGGGAGTCTTGCTACTCACAAATTGACTGCTGCATTTCATATAATACAGTAGGGACTAAACTTGCGATGTCAAGTAGTTGTGAGATGCATGATATAATGAAAAGTTGTTTTCTTCAAGTGGAACTTTTCTCAATATCTTCTAATTGTTTTTTGGTTTGTCACATTTCTAAAACTTCAGGAACCTGTATCCAAATTTTCTGGCAGCCTGTTTGACACAGAAGAAGGTTTTCAACGGAATCGCCACATGAGAGCTTTTCTACATGGTAATCAAAGGCAACTTAACATACCAGGTAGCTCGGACACCAGCAAGCAACAGGTCTGTAAGTTGGCAAACAATACTGGTGGAGATGTTAAGTGTCCAGAGAGAAGTAATTGCCAGCCGACACTTTTAATATCCACGGGATTCAAAGAAACTTTGGCAAAGGTAATAGCAAAGTCTTTTCTATCATTTCCTATTTGAATTAATTTACCTACTTATGTGGTTAGTATTAGCTGTGCCTGGTTAGTAGTTTCCCTCACTATGAATCAGGAACATCATTAAGGACTTCAGCACATGACTAAGACTGCACCCTTGTGCGTTATTGAGGGAATGCTGTCTTGTCTGAGCTGCTTTTATTTTTCAACTATTCATTCATGGGATGCATGCAACATTGGTTAGGCCAGCATTTATTGTCCATCCCTAATTGCCATTCAGAAAGTGGTGATGAGCTGCCTGCTTGAACTGCTACAGTTTGTGTTGTGAAAGTATGCTCACAGTGTTGTTAGTGAGAGAGCTGCAGGAATTTGACCCAGCAAGAAGGAGTGGCACTATAGTTTCAAGTTAGAATGATATGTGACTTAGAGGGAATTTGCACGTGGTGCTTTCTATCATCTGCTGCTCATGTCCTTCTAGGTGGTAGAGCTCGCAGATCTGGAAGATGCTGCCTAAGCAGTCTATGTGAGTTGCTGTAGTATATGTTGTAAATGATGCACACTGCTGCATTGTGTGTTAGTATGGACAGAGTGAATGTTGAAGATGTTAGAAGGGATTCTAATCACGCAGATTACTTTGTTCTGGACAGTGTTGAGCTTCCTGACTATTGCTAAAGTTGCACTTTCACCGAAGAATATTCTAGCATAGTCCTGACTTGTGTTTAGTGAATAGATTTTTGAGGAGTCAGGTGGGGAGTTATTCACTGTAGAATTCCCAGCCTTTGACCTGCTGTTGTAGCCATAGCGTTTATATCGCTGGTCCAGTTCAGTTTCTGGCCAACCGTAACCCCCAGGGCGTAGCTGTGGCGGATTTGGTGATGGTTCTGACCATTTCTGGAAAGGTCAGTGGACTTGAAACATCAACTTCTGTTTTCTGTTCACAGATGCTGCCAGACCTCCTGAATTTCTCCAGCATTTTCTGTTTTTGTTTGAAGCGAAATTAACTCATTTATCTCATTTGCTGTTTTGGATCTTTATGTCTATAATGTAGTTATCTGTGTGAGTACTATATATGCTTTGAGAAGTAAATTCTTGAGTTGTAAATTTGCAAAGAAACATACTGGGGTTCTGATAAGCTGGAGTTTGAATTTAATTTATTATACCTTATTCATTAGACCTGTGAGATATTTATTTGGCTGTAACATGTCTGGAACTAAATTGGGTGCTGATCTTTTTGTATTGGCTCAGAAAATATATTCCTCCTAACTGAAAGAAATATGGATTGGGGAAAAGTCCCACACTTAAACTAATTGCATTGTAGAGTTTATTTTATCTAAATGGTTCTAGCCACTATTAACCTTTTGGAATCTAGTGCTGTATTCACAAGATAACAATACATAGAAAAACAATAGATATTTTGCGCAATTCATTAAGACTATCCATATATTTTCTTTGATAGCATACTGGTTTTCAAGACTGTTTCCAGACATATCCTGCTCATGTGCTCTGGATTTGAGTTATGGTTGAGTAACAGATCCAAGAAATTCTATCAGGACTTTGAGTTGGGGATTTCCAGCTCAATTTGAGGGCCTGACCTACACGTGCACATACATATATACAAGTATCATGGATATTATTCAATGTGTGAGAGAGAATGCCTGACATGGAAGTTACATCCTGCTCCATTTACATTCAAATATTGCACTTTGACAATCTGTATCATATGCTAACCAAGCGGAACATCAGCACTTGCTAATCGTAAGCCACAGATAAAGTAAAACACATTTGAGTTTTATGTTGTTTAACCAGTAATTAAAAAAAAAATGATGCTGGATGTTACTTGCATTATACTACGTTACTTTATACAGGGTGACTGGTATTTCTTGTTGGATAGAATTTGGTGATTACATTTGGAGCCATCAAGGCTGGTACTGTAACGAATGCCCTCCCATGAGTTACTAAATGACGAGAACCTTGAACACATCATTGGAAAATCCCTAACCTCTTGCAGCCAGAATCCTCACCAGTGATGATACCTTGACCATTGGAAATAATTAGGAGAAAAATTATCATTCCCTGTGATATGAATAACTGGGAAGAGTTTTGGGACCTGGCAAATAGAGTGATCAAAATACTTTTTTATTGACCAAATAAATCCACTGCTGCAGAGCACGAATATTTAATATAATATATAGTTATTTCAGCTGATGCTGAGAGATTTTGGGGAGAGAAAAACGTTGTTACTCTCATTCAAAACAATATTTCCTAAAGTGGGAAGTGCAGATATTATACACTTCCCTTTCTGAGTCTGTTAAAGGCTGATTTCAGGTGAGCTTGTTCAGTGATGGTAAAGCACTATTCTCACAAACAATTTTTCACTTATTCAGTGTAATGTTTCAAATATGTGAAAATGTTATCAATCGAGCAAACCTGTTTAATGGAAACGGCATCTATTGAGTATGTAGTTATTTTAACTCAAAGTTCCTGATTTGAATTCAAATCCCATCACAATTCACAGGTTTATATATCTTTCTGACAAAGAGAATACTTTTCTACAACCCTTTTTTTAAATCATAAAATTGCCATTGTAAAATGACAAGATTTGTATGTGTGCTGAATGGGTAAAATTAAATATGATTGATGAGATACACAGCCTACAAAGATGACTATGCAAACAGTGTATAGTTTCATGAATAATAACCGCCCTTGGTACATTGTTGATGTAAAGAAGGGTTTGATATACCACAGTGCTTTTAAAAAGACTTGACAAGTTGATGAAGGAGAACAACTTTGGGACATTTAAAAGGTTACAGATTAGTCAAAAACAAAAACAAAGTTGCTGGAAAAGCTCAGCAGGTCTGGCAGCATCTGTGAAGGAGAAAACAGAGTTAACCTTTCGGGTCCGGTGACCCTTCCTCGGAACAGATTAGTCAAGTTGTCTAATGAGGCACCATAGGTAAAAATTTTCGATTCACACAGGTATTAGCATTACTGGTGATGGGGACGGGTGGTGTAACAAAGTTTCAGTGCCTAGTTCATATGATGGCTAATGATTAGGATAATGGTCTTTCCTGTCAGTCTCCTTCACATTTGTCCGTATTTGTTATCTATAACACTGACTGTATGACTTTAGGCTTATTGTTACTGAACGTTCACATGCCAACTTTCAAGTGTTGAGAGCAAAATCTCTGATTTTGCTTTCCCTTTCTGCATGAATCTGTGACCACATTTTCAGTAGATGAGCTGAATGTCAAATCAATATCAAAAACAGTGCTAGTTCTGGTTGTGTTTTTTTTTTTAGAAGCTCAATATTACAGTGCACAGTCCGATGGGAAGTCTGGGGATCAGTATTGCTGGAGGAAAAGGGTCAACTCCATATAAAATCAGTGATGACGTAAGTTTTTATATGTTAAACATGATGAACAATATGAATTTAATTGACTTGCCATCTCAAAAATGCTTTTGATGGTGAATTTTGAGACATAGTTTTGAATAAATGTTATCACTGACAAAGCAGAAATGTGTTGTATTATGTAGCTGATTGGTCAAAAATATTCCCTGTTATCAACCGCATTTCCACAAAGGTTTCTAGTATCCTTAAATGGAGCTCCAGAGCTCATTAATGCACACCCATGAATCATGATGTGTGACTAGAATAGAAGACAAAACAGCTAAGTTGTTTATAATTTCTGATTATTAATATTTTAGATTAGGTTTTTGGAAAAATACAGTTTCATGGATAATTGTTGAACTACACCTGTTGTGTAGCTGATTTCTAGAGTTTAAATCAATGGCCACGTTGAGAGAAAAGTAAAACTTAATGGTTCCACTATCATATATATGCATGGAAAAATTGAATTTGTAAGACTAAATATTTAGTCAAAAATTAGGTGGTCAGCTTTTACATGAGTAACATTTTTAGAGGTGCTGAATTTCAGTCTCTCCTTATGTCTTGCTATTACGGTGTTGCCATGTTGAATATCTTCTCCAATCATTCGGTCGTTCTACTCATTTCGTGTGTTAACCTTTTGAAGGGCTTGTTTCGAGTGATATGCAATGGTTGAATAAGGCTGGTTTGATCATCAGGAATCACTGCAACATTACTGTTTTGTGATCTAACTTTAGCAACAACATCAACAAGGTTTGATTTGAACATGTCCCGGATGAGAAGATCTTTATCTTTACACAATCTACCTCGTTGAAAACATCAAATTTTCTTCAGCTATAATTTCAACGCACCTTCATCCATCTATTCTTTATTGTGAACCTAGTTGTCTACATTCCTTCCGGGAATTGCTGTTTCAAGAGGAGTATTCACATGAATATCGCCATTGGCTTAGGCTTTGTCCTGTTTGACATACATGGCAATGCAATAGTGAATTTTCTCTCTTCATGGCCAGTTGTCTTCACCAACACTGTTTTCTGTCCAGTTTTGCTGTTTGTTTCTCTGTTTTGCCTATCAAAATTCATGGGAATCTCAGCAGTGTTCTCAATAGAGATCAGTCTGCATCCATTTTCTTTGTCAATGTTTGATTATAAGCTGTTGAAATACAATAAGCATGCTATCAAATTCTTCTGAAGATGCTGTGAAATCTTGGTCTTCTAATACTGTACAAAATTGTCTCCCTTCATAAACTTGATAGAAAATATTGAGCTGTCTTTGAAATTTGTAAATCTTCTTGTTTTTTTTAAATATTTGTTCAAGGATGTGGGTGTTGTTGTTGCCCTTGAATAGGTAGTGGTGAATTGTCTTCAACCATGTAGTCCGTGGAGGAGGGATACGGTCACGCACAGTGCTGTTATATAGGGAGTTCCAGGATTTTACTCCAGCAAGAGTGAAGGAACTTGTTTCAGGCTGAAGATGTGGATAGATACTAAGGAAATTGAAACTATTCTGACAATTTTCATTGATCTGTATTTTGCAACTTCATTTCTAATGGCAGCCTCATGCTAGGCTTTCTCCACTTGAACACGTGCACGAACTTGTGGATAGCTTCCTCTAATATCTAAATTTCTTCTTTGATATTCTAGATTCTCGAGCTTCTGTATTACTTGTCTGTTGTACAATGTCAATTACTTTAAGTTTGAACTGGGCTGTGTATCTGTTTTTCATCCTTGATACTATATTGCTATAATACAGAGCAGGATTGGTGGAAATGCCATGTGACCAGTAATGTGGTAGGCTTAACAGCATGTGTTGTATAAGGAGCTGAATAGTGTGTTATTCTATTATTTAATCAACAAGGTTTGCATCAGTTTACTTTCAATGGTGAGCAGGTGGTAAGTGCAAGAGTTTAGAGTTTCTGGCTAAATACAGAGGGTTATCTTGTACATGAGATTAATTTTTACTTGGAAGCAGATGATATTTCTTTTTTTTTCCTGATTTTGATCTGCCTGCATTGGTTGTTATTTCTGGTTGAAGAGAGTTGGTGAGAAACTTGTGTTCAGACCTTTTTAAGTATTTGAAGTGTAAGATCTGGGTGCATGGATTTTCTGGCTGTAAAAATTCCCAAGGCTGTTCTCAGCTGTCTTCTCAAAGGAACATCTTAGTCTCTTATGAAGTAAACTCGAGCAATTTTCCTCAACTGCGGTCTCTATATGCAAATATCCATCCAGTTGACTTTCAATTTCTGTTTCTTTATTTTTCATTGGGACTTTGACCCAGGCCAAGTCCTGTTCTTTCCACAGTTGATTGGTGGAGAAGTGTCTTGTCTTGTGCTAAATGCTAGACACATCTTCAAAGTTGAGAAATGGACGGAATGCATTGCTTTAAAATAAAGTTGACTCCCTGTCTACTTGTATAAAATCTACAAATACAGGGCAGCTTTGTCATCAACAGAACAGAGAATTCTATCATTTTGGGTATAGAACCCTTGTATGACCTTTCACTTGAAACATGAGCTTATATTTTCATTTTATACATGGTGGCGATATTGCAATGTTAATGATTTACTTTGTTTTGTGACAGAAACTTTGGCAAACAACTTAAATTTTTCTCATGAAAAACATTTAATGTATAAAAAAAATCCCTTAGTTTCAAGATGTGAACGGAAAATAACTTCAGAGGCAGGTCCAGAAGTTAGAATCCATTTAAATCTTAAAAAAAAAATTGTTCAGATGCCTACTTATGATTTCTGTTGTCAAAAATATATCCATGTTTAAGTATAACAACATCTATGTATAAAATTGCCACATGATTAGTTGGAATTTTAATATTTCTCGTCAATTTCCCAACAGATTTTTTTTGTTGAACAGGTGTACATGTTACGTTAGATTGTGCTCCCTGCATTGCATTCCGTTGCTGCATTATTTTTGTTGAGTCTACTCCCATTGCTATTACTGTACACTTGAAGCTGCAGGAAAAAAAATAGAGGGTGGAAATTGCTGAGGGAGTTTCACTGTCAGTCCACAATTCAGATGAGAAAGATTAATTTGTGTGGATGCATCAAATGTAGCTCACTGACTTGAGGTCTCTGGACTCTGAGTACCCCAACTCTCAGATGCATTGAAGGTCAGTGACCCTGCAACCACAGCATGTCTGAAGTCATAAGTTTCACCTGAGAGAATATCACAGTGAAGTCATCTATTGCAGGGGTGTCTAATATCTGTGAAAGTTACCACAGCAGTAAACTTTTACACTCTGATCTTTGAGTTACCACAGGGAATATCTGCCAGGTTAACCAGTTAACAGTCATGGATGTATCAAGAAAATGCCAGATCTGTCTTTAACTCTGTTTCATTAGGTAGGTTTTTAATTGGTTAAAATCAGGCTGTATTTATATGTATGCCAATTGTTTTCACTTTCAGAAGAAGGCATTACTTGAGTATGTTGCTCTAGAGTGCAGGGTACAGTGGAAGATAATACATGTTAGTATTGGGCTTTCTTCGCCTCAACCCTACAACCAACGTAATCAGTAAAGTCCTATTTAATTAATACTCAGCTGTTTTCTGACCATAGAAATTTCATAATTCAAGTGTATGTCGTTGCAAATAATTCAGCGCCTTAGTTATGTTCCCTGCAATGTTTGATGGCAAATACACTGTAGAATCAAAGCAAAATACTGTGGATGCTGGAAATCTGCAATAAAAACAAATTCCTGAAAATGCTTAGCAGATTTGACAGCATCTGTGGACAGAAACAGGAGTCAGAATTTTCCAGTTGAAAATAATTCTTCTTTAGAACTGAAAGAAGGTAGAAATATGATGAATTTTGTCATGTGAAGTGGGGGAAGGGGAGGATGAGCAAAAGGGAAGGATTGAGGATAAGAGAGATTAAATGACAATGCTTTGCTTCTTTACTACAAATGTTACCACTTCCTTTGCCTTTTGTTCCACGACAGGTTTGTCATTTAACCTCTCCCAAACCCAGACCTCTCCTTTTGCTCTTCATCCCACTACTCTCTTTAAAATGCAAAAAGATTACATTTCTACCTCTCTTCAGTTAGAGTCAAATAGGACTCTTCTTCAATGTTAACTCGTGGTCATAGTTTAAAATAAGGCGGTGCCCATTTATAACGGAGATGAGGAAACTTTTTCTTTTCTCTCAGAGGATTGAGAGTCTTTTGAATTCCCTTTCTCAAAAGGCAGTGGATGCAGAATCTTTATATATTTTTAAGGCAGAGCTGGATTGATTCTTGATTACCAAAGGGATGAAGGATTATTAAGGATATGCAAGAATGGAGAGTTGATCAGCCATGACCTTATTGATTAGTGGAGCAGGCTTGAAGGGCTGAGTGGCCTTTCCTTCTTCGTTTGTTCATAACTCTGTTTCCCTCTCCATGGATGCTTCCAGACCTAATAAGTATTTCCAACACTTTTTCTGTTTTAAGTACACCAAAGAATGGTCACTGTGGACTACAACAATGATGACAGGGGCATCAAAAATATCCTGAATAGTGAGAAAGTAAACACCATGAGGCAAATACCTCAAACAGAATTATGTAAAGCAGACCAAAAGAATGGTAAAATTGACAGTCATGCAGGCAGGGTGCAAAAGACCTTTCAGCAGGATGAAGGAGGACAGAGCAATAGTAGAGCAGGAATAAGTGTAGATGCGGCCAGAAAATAAGGACTCATTGATCACTGGTTCAAGTGATTCCTACCTCCTACACAAGTATTGCAACTGAACGGAATATTTTAGCTGTACAGGTAGACAACATGCTGTACTTGAATAAAATCAAAATACTGTGGATGCTGGAAATCTGACATTAAAAACAGAAAGTACTGGAGAAACTCAGCAAGTCCAGCACTGTCCGTGGAGTCAGGAAACAGAGTTAATGTTTTGACTCCAATTATGTATTGTCTTCAGAAGAGTCATACTGGATTTAAAACGTTAACTCAATTTCTATCTCCACAGATGCTGCCAGGTCTGCAGAGTTTCTTCAGCCCTTACTATTTTAATGCAGTATCTGAAACTGCCAGCTTTGTCCCAACATTCATTAGATAGTTCTTGCAGGGCATGAGCGTGACTACCTACAACTGAGGAGAAATTAAATGATCGGAACTTATTAGATAAAAGAAAGCAATGCAGGGGCCAGAGTCTAACAACATGGATGGTTTTTCAAAAGTAAGATTATTATGACTTTTCCCCAAAGAAAGCTAATTTTCTGGCAGTCATTAGGATGTTTGGTGCCCTTCATTGCCATGAATAAATCTAAAAGATGTGTTTTTCCTTTCTTAAATACATCTACATACTGCTTTAGTATGTTGCCAGATTATATCAAGACCATTGTTATGTCCTATTACCACAACAGCTGAGATCTGAATGGAATAGACTGGTGATAGGGTGTAGAACTTCAATGCCCTATATGGCAGTATTAGTTAAAAATGTACTGATAGCAACTGTGTGTTTAAAATCTTCTAATGGAGGTAACTAACCAAAAATTTCAAAATGGAAACTTTGAAACTTCTCCCTCGTCTTAAATATGACTGGGCATAAATACTCCAGACATCTGAAACTAAAATCCAGAGAGAAATTTCACACAATTGTAAAATCGTGTTTGTATTGAACAGATGCTAGGTATTAACATGCTGCTTTTGTTACATGAGGGAAATATAGAGAAAAGGTCTTTGTATTTTGATACTTTATATCATTTTTGACTTCTGCTGTACAAAATGCTTCCCATGTTTACACAGAGGGTTTCACTATTACCTGTAATTGTAGTCTGACTCGGAGTACAATTGTTTTCTAACATCTGATTTCTAAAATAAGATGTTAGTGTAACAAATAATGATTCATAGTGTTGTCTGTGCCAGAGAATCTTCATTTCTAAAGTATCGAAGGGGGGTCCTGCTGATCTTGCTGGTGTACAAGTTGGCGATCTAGTACTGGAGGTAAGTTCGTGCAACTCCTTGTCACCAATTCTCAATGATCTCTTTTCATGAATATAAGAATTTGAGAAACACTTGCTGATCTCTCTATGTTAAGATGCCTCTTTGAATCCATCAAAATAATCTGGCAAAGATGAAAGGAAAAGGAAAGAAAGTGACTTTTATAAATTCATGATGCCCTCAGGGCACTTGACAGCCAATGAAGTACTTTTGAAGTGTGGTCACTGCTGTAATATTGCAAATTCAGCAGCCAATTTGCACACAGTGAGCTTTTTTAATGACTAATTAATGAGCACTCAGAGTGAATTCTTGAATTTTTCTAACCCAGAGGGCTGTAGAAGCTCAGCAATTGAGTTAATTCAATTTAAAGAGATTGGTCAATTTTTTTGGATATTAAGTGAATTAATGGGCATGGGAATAAATGAGGAATGATATTAAGGTAGAAAATAAAAAAAAAACGACTTCATTGAGCGATTTTTTGCAACATGGCGACAGACATCCAAATCAAATCAGCTTCTTATTCCTGTATTCACAGTAAAATTAAAATATTCAATGACCCTCAATGGTTACTAACCAGACTTTGTGAATAACTGATACCAGACACTAGGCTTATTGCTTCAACAAAAGATTTAACTATTTATTAACAATACAGTAGTTTTATCAAAGCAAAGTTAAATCATAGATAGTCTAATTAATGTATATCATTTAAACCCAATCATTTTTGATTCTATCCCTGACTTGCACACAAAGACAGAGAGCCAAACAGGCAGTTAAGAGATAAATTAGAAATAAAAGAAATAAATGAGATGTAACTGGCAGGTTCACTTAAGCTGTCTCCACAAAGAGTAATCTCACTAGCACATGGGATTGTACATTGCTTGCTTTCTGACATCCCTGATACATGGAGGTAGCTTCCAGTAGGCTCTTAGGAATATGCATTTAATTCTATTCTCTGAACTTTTAATATGTTGATGATGAAAGGTTAACCCAGGTGCTCAGGACCAGATGCAATATTCCAGATGAAGTTGAACTTAAGTTTATATGGTGTTACAACCAGTGATGAGGGGTCAGCAAGAGATATGGTCAGTGTGAGGAAACTTCAACAGTGTGAGATAAATACTGAGTGACCTGAGTATACCATTGGCAAATTGGTTCAAAGTGGAAAGTTGCTGCAAAAGGGGACAGAGGCTCTCTAACTAGGGTTTACTGCAAAATGTAAACCCTCTGGACTGAGAGATGAGTGGAAGAGGATAAAAGGTGTGGAACAACTACCTGCAGTGAGACTAGTGGTGGAGAGACGTCACAAACTATGATGTGACATAAATGTGGGGCAAAAAGCTGATTGATGAGTAGGAATGCTGAACATTTCTAGTCTTTAAAATAAATTCTTCAGTTTAGGTCTCCAATGCTTTTTTCTTCTCTCTTTAAAAAAAAAACTGGTTGTTACTGTTGATTTTTTTCCTCTTTAGTTTATGAAAATGAAATATTGCAACAAAGCGTAAAGCCCAAGGAATTTAGAGCAAGTAAATTAAGTCAAATGTGTTGGTAGGCAGGTGATGTGTTGCTGCTGCAACATGTGGAAGCAGCTGGACACTAATATGATCAAGAGCAAATGCATCTGTAGTAACTGTTTGCAGTTTGAGGAGCTGGAATCTGAGCTACAGATATTGCCTCCACTATCTCTTTAGCTCCTTCCTCTAGAACCCCTGGGAGTAGGCCATCAGGTTCTGGTGACTTGTTTGCTTGAAAAGCAGCATGTTTATGTACTTTGTGTCTACAGAAGGCAAGGTTCTCTGCAGCTGTAAATATTCCTATAAACGGTGAATTGAAATAAGCGATGAGAGCCATTTTGTGCAATTTGTGAGGCGTTCCTAACTGGTTTCATTGCTTTTGGATAACGTGTTAATTTCGGCTTGGCTGCTGTTGTCTAATCCAGACTGATTTCCTGAAACTTTGCTACTTTTATGTGGTCAAGTGATGCCTTGGCCATTTTAAACTCAGTGTTTTTCATTCCTTTTTAAAACCATTCCAGTCCAAGGAAGACCCAGGTATTAAATTGAACGATGTTGTCCAAAAATATGTAGTCCATATTTAATATAATTGTGATAACAGGTTTACAGTAACTTTCTTGCTTTTGTACCCTATGGCCCTATTTATAAAGCACAGGAACTTCTATGCTTTTTCACTTGTGCTCTCAACATGCCCTGCCACTGTCAATGGCTTGTGCTTCCAATTCCAGCTGCTCTTGCACCCCTTTAGAATTTGGCCCGTTATGTTGTCTCTCCCTATTCTTCCTACCACAAAGAACGTCTTTGCACTTCTATTACATTATACCTGTCACTTGTCTGCCCATTCCACCAATCTGCCTATGTCTTTTAAAGTTTAGCACAGAAGTTGGAATTTAGGAATAAGAAGGGAGTTCAGACAAGGGGCACGGGATTTATAAACGATTCCAATGGGCTGAAGGCAACAAGATCCTTTAATGGAGAAAGGAAAGAACAAGATGTGAGGAAAGGGTAACTGGTGTTCAAAACAACGTAAATGACTCAAAGGTCTATTGTTGAGCTTCATTGTACTTGCAATGGACCTCATCTGTTTGTTCCTACTTAGGAGGAATGAAAGTTTCCTCGTTATGTCCGGACATGTTAGCACATATGCAGGAGGTTCCCCCCACTCCATTGCTTTGAGTGCCTTATAGTTTGGGTAGTTAAGCTATTGATGAAAGCTGTAGACGTGGCTTTGAAAGTTCCTACTGCCATTGTTTAAGGGGCTTGTTAGTTACTTTATTGAATTGAGCACAGCATAAAGAATGCATTTCAGTCCATGGGCAGGTTCCCTTGCAAAGCTTGAAATTTGATTCTTCAAATTTTTACTGACACAATTAAATGATATTCACAGTCATTAGATTATTCATAAAATAATAGTTAAATAGTGCTTAAAGGAAAAGTAAACATTTGCTCTAAGAGTTCCCTCTATAGGGCATGTCATTCACTTTTGATGTCACTGCTGTTACATAACTGCAGATTCATTCGAAGTAAAGCTCTACATTAAACTTTAACAACTTTTGCCAGTGCTTGAGCCCAGAATAAAATTCAGCACATAGCTATTATCTCATGTACATGGAATGTGCCGTTTATTCCAGCTACAGTTTGAGAGACAACACCCACATGAAATCACTATGTAATGAGCTGCTGGCAGAAACAGTCTCCAACTACTGTCTGCCGGCTCCCCTCACCAGTTCACTAAAACACCTGTAGCCATGGCAATATCCTTGCCATAATTGCCACTAAGTATTGTGAAACATGAATAGGCCAAATAAAACCTGTTTTTGTTGCTGTTGTTGAGTGCCCATGGCTTTTGCAGAAACAAATGTGGTACATAATCCACATGGAACTTAAAACATGAGCTTTTAATAAAACTGAACTAAAGAAACCTGCACAAGATCATATTGTAATAACAATTATACATCTTTGACTCTACTTCAACATTTAGTCATCAACTTGCAATATCACATATATTGGATCAGTATCCAACTCTAAATATCCTGAATAGTTATTTCAAACTACTTATTATTGTCCTTCATCAACTTTCACACAAAAGTTAAACATCAACATTAAGATCCTGGAATGATGCAAGTGAAGTTGTTGAAAATTGTTCTTCAACAAATCAGGAAACCTGTCTAACTCTGTTGTGATGTTGGGTAGAGTACTTGTGGAATAAGAGGCAAGAAGTTAGAATTTGGTGTTTGTAAAATCTTACAGTGGAAAGCATTGCATGGTCCCTTTAAAAGATGATGTGCCTTTTCTATGCTTGGTGAGTTAAAATAGATGTCTATGAGCAGCAGCTTGAATGTTTGCAAGTATGCAGAGAGCACCGAATTCAAACACTTGTATCAAAAGGCCATACAGTTAGCTGGCCAAGCAGCAGTTTTTACCAAAACAACAAGTTTTGAATTTAGCCAATCAATTTGAACCAGGCAGTTAGATACCAAAAACCAATTAAATTTAAAGGTTTTGTCAATATAGGACCAATCTTAGTGTAAGAAATTGATATGTCATCAAGAGTATAAAAGAGGAGGGCAGTTGGACAAAAATAGGAGAGCTAACAGCCATCTGCCAGAGTTAATAGCCCTCAGCTCTCAAAAGTCAATCACTGGCACTCTCAGTCTCCTCTAAGTCTTAAAGAAAGCACCATCTAAAGTAAAGGTACCAATGGCACAACTAGTTAACATTCCTGAGAAGCAAATTGATGGAGAAGGGATTCCTGACAGAAGAATTGAGAGAGAAGGCACAGAGCATTCTGGAAGACATGTAGCTTGGCTATATTTTTGAGAGACTAAATTCTTTTTTTATTTTTAGGTAAATAGGATTTGTTTTTATTGGAACAGCATACCATTAGACTCTTGCTCTATTTGGGAATAGTCCCTAATTAGAAGGCATTTATTCGGTTTGTTAATAGTTTAGTTAATTTCTTCATTGTTAGAGTTAAATAAATTGTTACTTGTTGATTTTAAAGTGAGTGTCAGGGATTCATTTTAATTAACCACTAGAAGTTACTGAAAAGCAGTTTACCCTAGTTTTCACACTCTTTTTGCAGATTATAGGGCGAGGTGCTCCACTTTGGTGTTAGTTCTCAGAGGAGGGTCAACCTCTGCTTTATATCAATTCCAATATTCCATAGGTTTCCTTCATGATTAGAATAATTACTCTGTGGGACATATGTGGGCTTGACTATGTTTACTGTGCAAACCAGATGATGTTGCCTGTGATGACCACAATGAGGCTCAGAGACCTGATCTGTTTTTGATTGGACCCCATAAGCATGCTGCCAAGCATATGCGAGTGCTCAACATTGCTTCAAGGCAGCTTGTGATCACAGAAGCTGGGTAATAGGCCAAGTCCTACTCCAGGCTTGCCAATGTTATAAACCAGTAGGATTGCAGGAGAGGAATCTGAGAGAAGCTGTCTAAAGATGGACCATAAGTACATTCCTGCGCCTTCCGATGGCACAAAAATGAAGTCAAAGAGAAAAAGGGCCTATTTTTTGCAGTTCTGCAGTGACCCCTTTAAAGACACCACTAAGGCTGCTGCACACCATAGGTCAATGAGTGAGGCATGTATGTATGACATCAATTGGTCCATAAAAAATAATATTAGGGATGTTGGACTTGATTTAAATATGGCTTGCACAGGATTGCTGGCTGCCTTGTTCAAGGTCCACCCAACAGAATTTGAGCAGAATCTGAACCTTGTTGATAATTGTGCAGCTGCTTCTCTGTTCTTGCCAGGAAATGGGGTGGAGACTCTTTGAAAATTGCCCAAATTGTTTTTAATAATACAACATTCACTAACTTCTGCGTACAGGGTCTTCCAAAGTTAATAATGGTAAATGTCAACAAAGTCTTTTGTTTTGCAGGTCAATGGAATAAGTCTGCAAAATGTTACCCATCATGAAGCAGTGAATGCCTTGAGGAATTCAGGGGCTGTAATTAAGATAATAATTTTGAGGGACAGAGATGTGACAAGTGATGCCACAGTTACTTCTGACTCAAACAATGGTGAAATAGATATCATAAAACCTCATCAGACTGAGCAGTCCTGCTTTATAACTCAGCCATCTGCCATCCACCAGCAACTCAAAATTGGCAATTTCTTTCTTGAAGGAAAGGCAGTATCTACGTGCAATGCAAATAGCTTAGTAAGTAAAGTTTGTGCATCTGAATGAAGTGAACTAATTATGACCTTGGTGATGTTATTGTTCCACCCATTCCATTTCCTCTACCATACATACCCTTATCTTTTAAAGGTTCATTGAATACAACCAAATGAGCATTGGTGTGCCTTAGCATATACACATATGAATCTCTTCATATGCATGCTGATTTTAGGGAATTATTGAATAATAGTTGAACAGGGAGTTTTCAAGGACAATGTCACAGAAAACCACCTTCGCAGTACATAAGAACTGGGAGCAGGAGTAGGCCATCTGGCCCCTTGAGCCTGCCCTGCCATTCAATAAGATCATGGCTGATCTTGTTGAGACTCGGCTCCACTTGCCCGCCCGCACACCATAACCCTTAATTCCTTTACTGTTCAAAAATTTATCTAGCCTTACCTTAAACACATTCAGCGAGGTAGCTTCAACCGCTTCACTGGGCAGGGAATTCCACAGGTTCACAACCCTTTGGGCGAAGAAGTTCCTCCTGACCCCAGTCCTACATCTGCTTTCCTTTATTTTGAGGCAATGCCCCCTAGTCCTAATTTCACCTGCTAGTGGAAACAACCTCCCTGCCTCCACCTTATCTATTCCCTTCATAATCTTATGTGTTTCTATAAGATCTCCCCTCATTCTTCTGAATTCCAATGAGTATAATCCTAGCCTACTCAGTAAAATCAGACAGTTCAAAGAATGAATAAAAACCGAAAGAACTGCGGAGGCTGTAAATCAGGAACAAAAAACAGAAGTTGCTGGAGAAGTTCAGCAGGTCATAGAATCCCTACAGTGTGGAAACAGGCCCTTCGGCCCAACAAGTCCACACCAACGCTCAGAACATCCCACCCAGACCCATCCGCCTCTCACCTACCTAATCTACACATCCCTGGACACTATGGGCAATTTAGCATGGCCAATCCACCTAACCTGCACATCTTTGGACTGTGGGAGGAAACTGGAGCACCCGGAGGAAACCCACGCAGACACAGGGAGAATATGCAAACTCCACACAGACAGTCACCTCACGGTGGAATCGAACCCGGGTCCCTGGCACTGTGAGGCAGCAGTGCTAACCACTGAGCCACCGTGTTGCCTGTCTGGCAGCATCTGTGAAGAAAAAAATCAGAGTTAACGTTTTGGGTCTGGTGACCCTTCTTCAGAACTGATGGTAGCTGGGAACATGTTGGTTTAAATGCAGAATATAGGGAGGGGGGTGGGGTAGGGAGTAAACGATAGGATAGAGCCCAAAGAGAGAGAAGAGTAGTTGGATAGATAAAGGAGTTGATAACGATCTGGCTAGGAGGGTGAGTAGTTATTAATGGGGACTGTTAGTGACTAACAATAGGTAGTGTGTAGTGGCAGTCTATGTGATAACAAAGCCTGGTGTGTAGCGTAGGGGGCTAGGACATGGGAGAGTTTCGACCTTAAAATTATTGAATTCGCTATTGAATCCAGAGGGCTGCAGAGTCCCCAAGTGGAAAATGAGGTGTTGTTCTTCCAACTTGCGCAGTGCTTTGCTGGAACACTGCAGTAAGCCTGAGATGGAGAGGGAACAGGGCGGCGTGTTAAAGTGGCAGGCAACAGGTAGCACAGGATCTTTTTGGCGAGCGGAACATAGACGTTCTGTGAAGCGGTCACCCAGTCTACGCTTTGTTTCTGCAATGTAGAGGAGACCACATTGTGAGCACCGAATGCAGTAGACTAGATTCTGGGAAGTGCAGGTGAAGTGTTGCTTCACCTGGAAGGTATGTTTGGGCCCTTGGATACCGGGGAGGGAGGAGGTAAATGGGCAGGTGTTGCACCTTTGCTGGTTACAGGGGAAGGTGCAATGGGGCTGTGGGTCGGAGGTTGGTGTTGGAGGTGAACAAAGAGTGGACCAGACGGAACGATTTCTACGGAAGTTGGACAGGGGAGGGGAATATGTGTCTAGTGGTGGCATCTTGCTGGAGGTGACAGAAATTCAAAGATTTGAGTTTGTGGTAACCTGCTCTGCACAGCTTGAAGTCACGTTTTCTTGTCTGATGAGGGAAACCAGAAATAGTGAGGTTGTGAAAGAAGAGTTCCACGCAGTTCAATAGATAGGTACAATTGTACTTCCATTTCCTAAATCCGAGTAAAACTATTCTGTGGTAGCCCTTTGAGTGAGTTTTCTTTTCTGTTCATTCTTTGCCAAATCCACAAGGTGGCGCTGTAGACAGTCCTGTCACTCTTGGGTTAGTCCCCTTGCTATAACTCTTCAATGTATGGACAAAATGAGAAAAAGTCGGAAGAGATAAGGTCTTCAATTTCATTAAATTTCATCAAAGAACAATTTTCTTTTACAGACTCTGACAAATGTATGTGTGTGAGACAGATATATAAATGCCTCATTAACTTTTCCTTTAATATTTTAATGTCAGGAATCTGAATCTGTAACGTTGAAGAACCACACCACTAAATCTGCAAGTGAGATGCCGCTAAATAACACCTCGTTCTGTATTGTGAACCACGCAATGCCAGTAAGTAGCAACTTTTTCCTACAATTTTGAGGCATCAAGAAAGAAATGGTACAAATGTTTAAAATGTTAATAAAGGAAGCAAAAACGACATAAGGTAAATTCATTCTCATGCAGTGAGTGTTTAGCAGCCTGGAATAGACTTGTTTGAGTGCGTAGTGGTTGCAGGTTCAACAATCACATTCAGAAGAGAAGTAGATGATTATTTGAAAGGGAGCACTGTGCAGGTTTATAGGGAGAAGTCAGGAAAATTGTGCTAACAGAGCAGCTCATTTGGAGAGACAATGCCGACAGAATGGCTAAATAGCCTCCTTCTATAATGTAACAATCCTGTGAATTATAGAAATATCCCACTATTAGTAACGACTATAAAAGCTCTGACTTTGTGTTTTGGAAGACCAATAATTTAAAAAAAATTATTAGCCTAGATCTTAAAATATACAAGTATACTGTATACAGTGTTAGGTCATTGTAGGTGCTGTATCAAAAATGGTTCAAGGCATAATTATCCCCAACAACAATTTCTACTTTTGAATCAGTTGTTAAATGATCTTCGTAGTCAAATATGGCTCGTGCTCTTTGTTTCAAAATTTTCAGCAGTCCTCATATGAGCTTAAACTGTACTTGGCAACATGGGATACTCTAGCCAAATCTAATCAAACCCTTAAACATGGTGCGTACGCTAAGTATATTTCCACTATGTGGACATTACAATCAAATTCGATGACTGAAATGGAAGTAGAAAATTGAGCATTAAAAGGGGAAAAACAAACTATGCTTTCAATCTAACCAGCAACACCACTAGAAACTGAAAAGTCAGTTAGCATCATTAGAATTGGAAAATAAATCAGAGAAAAATTACAGCAGAAGAAATATTAAAACAATTTAAAAAATGAAGAAAGCAAGGACTATAGCAATTTATGACCAATGGTGTATTTTTGGCTGCCTTGTTCTTTTGTGAGGGAAATTTCCCCATACAAAATAAAATTGTAAACTTGTTCATTACAGTTTTATGCATTTGTTGCATGAATTCCTCCATTGCTATCTTGGGATAGGACTTTAAAATTGTTCTCAAACAGCTTTTAAAGTGTATTATTAATAATGCAGTTTTCAAACAAGGCAAGTCAACACTTTGGGAGACGAGTTCCATTTTCCTTTAGTCCAATGGTTAGTTCAATTCATCACCAGTTCCTAGCACAACTCCCAGTCCTTGACCAGAAATCTTATTCAAATTAAACAATCTCACTTAAGCGGGTAAAGTATGGAGAAGGAGTAGAGAAATTGAAACAAGCATAAGTCACATAGGGTGACAATAATAGGATTGGCTAGACTAATTTCTCTCTTCCAACTGAAGAAGTTTACAACAAATGGGGGGAACCAATCTAATCACCACCTTGCTCCCTGGCCAACATCTCTGTCTCCGGCTTGCTACAGTGTTCCAGTGAAGCCCAGCGCAAGCTGGAGGAACAACACCTCATTTTCCGCTTGGGGACCCTACAGCCCTCCGGACTGAATATTGAGTTCAATAATTTTAGGGCCTAAACTCTCCCATGTCCCAGCCCCCCACCCCACACACCAGGCCTTGTTACCACATAGCCTGCCACTACATACCCCCTGTTGTTAGTCACTAACAGTCCCCATTAACAACTATTCACCCTCCCAGCCTGATCGTCAGCAACTCCTTTGTCTGTCCTACTGTCTCTCTGTCTCTTTGGGCTCTATCTTATCGTTTACGCCCTACCCCACCCACCTCCCTATTTTCTACATATACACTGACATTTTCCCAGCCACCATCAGTTCTGAGGAAGGGTCACCGGATCTGAAATGTTAACTGTGTTTTCTCCTCCACAGATGCTGCCAGACTTGCTGAGCTTTTCCAGCAACTTTGTTTTTGGAACCAATCTAATGTTTGTGATGTAGATTTCTTTAACTCTAAATTATGAAATTAATAACAGTAAGAATCTTGATATTGCTGATGCATTGCTCTGTACTACTTAGATGATTTTCTATGTTAGATGAGTTTTGCCATTCTAGGGGATCTGGAACATATTAAATGAGAGCAACATTGTTTAAATCTTAAGTATAGAGATCAAAACCAGTTTGAATTGAGGTGCTACAGTTTTTGCTTGGCAGCTATAAAGTCTCAGTCCAGGTACTATTTTGGAGTAGTTCATAATGAAAAATTGTCCATAATTATATCCAATCTGAGTAACCTTGCACAAGGTGGCCATGAGGGGAAGAATAATTTGCATCCAAAGTGTCTGTCAAACGCTAGACTTGAAACAAATTATTGGCGCTATCCAATGAGAGCTCTGAACTGGAATTCCTCTGAACATACCTGATTTGTGTAATGGTTATTGAGAATCCTAGATGGATAGAGTGGATAGCAAAGCATTCTTCAGCATTATCCATCCATACTTGATGAAACCAATTCAAAATCACCATCCTTTCTGCACTGTTTGTTGTTTGTTCAGATGACCTTAACCAGTGAGAAATTTATGTGACTTTGTGGAGTGTAACGTATATAATAACAAAACGGTTTATTCCCTTTAACTCTTTGAGGTGAGAAAATGGCTAAATGATTTGAAAACTAATAATATAATAGGTGGGTGTGAACACTGAATTGATCTATCGTTATTGCATTCTCACATAACTATGCCTTTGCTCTGAGCTTTTCATCTTTTTTAGATTGATTTCAGGCTGTGTCCCTACGATCTCCAGCCTCCTCATTAAATCCCTCAAGGAGGGCAATTAAGAATGGAGATGCACATTAGAAAAATATTAGTGTACAGTAAACTGATTTTAAAAGCTGTTGTTTGAAATTAATTCAAATTTGTAGTATTTCTTCATTGCCTTCAGTTGTGTATAATTACTTAATTATTTTAGATATCTGATTATTTCTTTCTATTACATGTTGTTTAAATATCACCACCTTGATTTTAATTTTTTGCTTTCTCCTTTTGTGTATTTCATTTTGTTCCCTCATATTTGTTCCTGATTTTCATGCTTCATCACTTCCTGTCTTGATCCTAACTCTGCCCTCAAGATGCCACGCATTATCCTTACTTGCCCTTCTTCTTCAGATGAGGAATTGGAACAGTTAACACGAGAGCAGGGTGCCTACGGCTTAGAGGAACTTGAGAACTCAGACAGCAGTGGCTTTTTAGGCATTTTATCCCCTTTAATCACTTACTGTGAAGAATAAACATTTCCCCCAAACATGCACCATTTTCAAGTAGACCAGATGGCCTTACTACTTCTATACATCATTAGTTAAAGGGGCCTTTCTGCAGGAGGCAAAATTAGCACTTGACATATAATGGATGGTTACATTGTTGCACTTCAATCATGGTTTTTGTTTTCTGGAAATTTGGTTGGTCATGTATTAAAGTAACAAAAATGGAAGCTGGCAAATTAAATCATGTGACTGACTGAAAAATGGTAAAGTTCAGTTTGTTTTAACTGAAGTGCCCACGAACTACTTAAAACAATTAAACCCCCATGCATCTCCTGGTTAGGAAACACACTACCTTGTTTGTAACTGTGGCATATAGGCCTGGAAGATCCTTGATCCTTGTTCACAGCTCAGGCCCGAGCTGAGATGACTTAGTTGGTCTTAGTTACCAATGTGTAAGAGAAAATTTGTCAAAAATTCTTCTGGTTGTTTACTGTCTGTTGATTTTTTGCTGGAAACCTGTGCTTTGTAGCCATAGTATGAGGTCAGGATTACTTCTGACATTCGCTACCCCGTCACCACTGCCAAAAAGCCTGCGAAATTGGCTGAACCTTCCTAAAGAATGGATATTGTAGAGATAGGGAGAAAATTGGAGTGAAAATAAATTCAGATCACAAGATAAACTTAGCAGTTTTAATCAATAAATCACAAGCAAAATATAAATATAATGGGAATTACGGACTATCTTTCATTTCTTTTATCCTGGGATGTCATTGCCCTTCAATATTGCACCAAAATTGAATGTCTTTTTCTTTCAATAAAATATAAATGCCTAAAACATTGACTGTGCCTTCAGTGTGAAGTCATTTGAAAACAATTTCTTTTCTCATTAATTTAAGATTGATCTCCCTGCCACCTGTACAGTAAGCTCCTTTTCTACAGAGCTGACAAAGATCCATTCAGAGAATTCATGCCTGCACGCAATTAATGTTGTTATGGTTCATGATTTCAAGATAAAGAAGGGAGACACTAACATGGAGTAAACAGCGACATGTTGCAAAATCAGGGAGGGAGAATTGAAGTGTATGAGATTATAAACTAAAGTGGAATTGAACTGAGTTGGAGTCTTGACAGTTGCACCACAACTACTAACTAGATTGAGGCATTTAGGAGGAAACTGGACTCATTCCTGTTTCATCAGGGTGTGGAAGAGGGAAAATATGAAAAATTAGTCAGCATGTGTCCTGAAACAGGAGCTGGAGGAAGGGGCAGAGTGGATGGTTTGAATTAGCCTTTCTCATTCCTCTGCTCTTATATTACAGTTTAAATTCACCTAGTAACCAACCATGTATACACAAACAGATGTTGGCTGCACTAAATAGCTCACCAGATTTTTCTTTTGAGTTCTAGGAATTATTTTCATTGCATAAAGAATGTCATGAAGTAACTGAGAATGAAGGTAAGGCAAATGTCCTTCCCTCCAGGTAAATATACAGGCCTGATGTGCGACTGCACCATGCGGAGCAGGCCCAAAGTTCAACTTCTGGTTTCTGCTGATTTAGCTGATGTCATTGCCCAATTGGAAAGACAGGGAAACGGAACCAGGCAATTTGTTCTTTGTGCATGTATGCGTGTGGATCTTGAATGTGGATGGATTTGGATTGAATTATGGCAGTTGGATAGACTGCAACCTTTCCTGTTGGTGAGTACAGTGGTCCTAGTGGAACTGCATCTGCACAAGTTAGTTTCAATGGCAGAATAGTCGAGCCAATTGCATTTGAATTTAAAAAAGCTCTAAGAAAGTAACTAAGAAAAACCTTTTGCCAACAGAAAATCCATTAATTTGATTGTGATCTTGAAGTTGATGTTAGCAAAACAAAAAACTTTATTCTTGAATGTAAAGGCCAGTGCGTGCCTGGTGTTGTGGATTTGGGCAGTTACAATGCATATTGCATCCTTATCTCCCCTTTGTGTCATTCTTAGATGATATCTTTTTAATCTTTTACTTAAAATGTTTTCAATAAAACATAACCATTGAAAACAAAGTCCAGCCATTTTATAAACTGATTTTTAAAATGACCTACTCTTGCTTTGCATTTTTCATTAGTAGCTGTAGTAAAGAGGTACAATTTGCAAAATCATTACAAGAATCAAAAAATGGAGTTATAATCTAAAGATGCTACAAGTGAAATTCAGCTTGGAAACTTCTTTGGATTCTGTTTAATTTTTGTGTGCAATGATTAGGTTGCAATAAATAGATAAGAATTCAATTCATTCCTAAATCATCAGAGATATGAGAGTGGGACAGGGAGAGATGGAAAATTGTCATGTCTGGAAACATACGGGGATCAACCTGTTCCTCTTGTTTATATCCAGTTCATTACACACAATGCATCCAAAAGCAGATGTTGGCAGAGTTAAATAGCTCATCAGATTCTTTTTTTATGATTCTTGGAATTGTTTTTCATCACAATGAGAATAACATGAAATAACTGAGAACAAAAGCAAGGTCTTTCCTGTTGGTAATCATACAGCCCTAATGTGGAACTGAGCCATACTGATCATAAAGGACATTGCTGCAGACCCAATCTAGCAGCTGGTGATGAGGGAACCAACGCCAGGGAAGAACATATTTGACCTCTTCCTTACCAATCTATCAGCTGCAGATGCATCTGTCCATTGCAGTATTGGTAAGATGACCACCGCACAGTCCTTGTGCACATGAAGTCCTGCCTTCACATTGAGAACAACCTTCATCGTGTTGTGTGACAGTATCACCATGCTAAATGGGACAGACTTTGAACAGTTCTAGCAACTCAAGATTGAGCATCCATGAGGTTCTGTGGACCATCAACAGCAGCAAAATTGTATTCCCCAGCACAGCCTGCAACGTCATGGCCCAGCATATCCGCCATTCAATAATTATCAATTAGCCAGGGGATCAACCTTGGTTCAATGGAGAGTGCAGGAGTGCATAGAACATAGAACAGTACAGCACAGTACAGGCCCTTCGGCCCACCATGTTGTGCTGAACTTTTACCCTAAACCTAAGGTCTATCTAACCTCTACCCCTACCTTATACTATCATCCATATGTCCATCTAATTGCCGCTTAAATGCCCCTAAGGAGGCGGACTCCACTACCCTCTCCGGCAATGCATTCCACACCCCGACCATTCTCTGAGTAAAGAACCTACCTCTGACGTCGCCCCTATATCTATCTCCACTCACTTTAAAACTATGCTCCCTCGTAATAGTTACGTCCACCCTAGGAAAAAGTCTCTGGCTGTCAATCGACATCCATAGGTGTGCAATGTTCAGGCAGAAAAAAATCCTGTGTCCTTAATCATCTTTCATCTAAATCAGCAGAGTCTGTGGAGCCCTGGCTGCTGATCTAGAAGATCTGTGCCAAGATGGGTTCTTACCAATCAAATACGAAACAGAACTCAGCTGATGACAGCCCTTTATTTCATGCTGAAAATTGCTGCTTTTCCTCATTCGAAAGCAAAGCTTGCCTGGAGGTGCAAACAGGTTTCATCAGTACCCAACATCAGAGGCGTTTCAATCACAAGGCCTAAAGAATTAAATCTGCATAGCAGTAGAAATATGAAACTAATGCAAAGAATATAGATCTAATTTGCTTTGAAAATGTACAGCTATAGAAATACTTTGTGTTAACGTTATTCCCACTGAACTTCCCTCTTCTGCCTTAACAAATCAACTGTTAAGTAGGAGTTAAAATAAATATATTAATTGTTCCCTACTTCATAAGGAAGAGTGCAGATCACACTTCCCGAGCATTTTCTAGGGATAACAAACAAACTGGTCCTGGGAAGATAATGTTTAGGGCCTAAAGGTTGCACAGCTGCTAACCAAGATGATGTCCTGTCCATCTAGTAGGCAGTCCCTTCAGATTCTGTGTATGTTGTATTCTGGTTTCCATCAGCACCAGTAAATGTCAACAAAAGATTGTTCTGGATAGATATGCCAGGAGCAGTACCAGGCAGACTTAAAAATGAGGTGTCAACCTGGTGAAGCTATCAAACAGGACTACTTGTATGCCAAACAGTATAAGCAGCAAGTGGTAGGCAGAACTAAACGATCCCAAAACCAATACATCAGATCTAAGCTCTGCAGTCTTTCCACAACCAGTCATGAGTGGTAGTGGACAATTAAAAAAACTCACTGGAGGAGGAGGCTCCACAAATATCCCAATCCTCAATGATGGAAGAGCCCAACACACAAATGCAAAAGATAAGGCTGAAGCATTCACAGCAATCATCAGCCAGAAGTGCCAAGTGGATGATCTATCTCAGCCTCCACAAGTCATCACCAGCATTATGGATAACAGTCTTCAGCCAATTCGATTCTGTCTATGATATATTAAGAAACAGTTTCAGGTACTGGATACTACAAAGGCTGTTGGCCCTGACAACCTTTTCAGCAATAGTACTGAAGACTTGTAATCCAGAAATTGCCATTCCCCTAGCCAGTGTTCCAGAACAGATGCAACATTAGCATCTAACTGACAGCTGGGGAGACGATGGCCTGGTGGTATTATCACTGGACTGTTATTCAAGAGATCCAGATATTGTTCTGGGGAAGTGGATTCGAATCCCCCTGTGGCAGTTGGTGGAATTTGAGATCAATTAAAGAAAAAAATCTGAACTTAAGAGCCTAATGAGGACCACGAATTCCACTGTCAATTATCAGGAAAAAAACACCTGATCTACTAATGTGCTTTTAAGGAAGGAAACAACCATCCTTACCTGGTCTGGCCTACATATGACTCCAGATCCACAGCAATGTGGTTGGCTCTTAACTACCTTCTGGGCAATTAGGGATGGGTAATAAATGTTTCCGAGTCAGTGAAGCCCTCATCCTGTGAATGAATACTGAAGCAAAAATATCGAAAATTGCCCCGGTATGTCCTGTACACAAAAAGCAGGACAAATCCAACCCAACAATCACCACCCCATCAGTCTACTCTCAATCATCAGTAAAGTGATGGAAGATGTCATCAGCAATACTATCAAACAGCACCTGCTCAGTAATAACCTGCTTAGTGAGGCTCAAACATTTTCACTGATGACCTTCCCTCCATCATAAGATTTGGCTTCCGCCAGGGTTACTCAGCTGTTGACCTCATTCCAGCCTTGGTTCAAACATGGTTTATAAAAAAAGCTGATTTTCAGAGGTGAGGTGAGAGTGTTCGTTCTTGACATCAAGGCTGCATTCGATGAGTTTGACATCCATGAGCCCCAACAAAACTGGAATTAATGAATATTGGGAGCAATCACTTTGCTGGTTAGAGTCATACCTGGCACGTGAGGTGGTTGTGGTTGTTGAAGGTCAGTTACTCAGCTCCAGAACATCCACTGCAGGAACTTTTCATGGTGGAGTCCTAGGCTCAAACATCTTCACTAATGACCTTCCCTCCATCATAAGGTCAGAAGTGGGCATGTGCAATCATTGGTGAACAATATCCAGTACCATTTGCAACTCCTCAGATATTGAAGCAGGTTATGTTCAAATGCAACAAGATCTAGACAATAATCAGGCTTGGGCTGACGAGACAAGTAACATTTGCATCACACAAATGCCTAGTCATGACCTTCTCCAATAAGAGACAATCTAATCATCACCCTTACCATTCAGTGGTGATACTTTCACTGAATCCCCCACTATCAACATCCTGGGGGTTACCATTGACCAGAAACTCCACTGGACTCGCCACATGAAGACAGCGGCTACAAGAGCAGGTTAGAAGCTCAGAATACCGCGGTGAGTAATTCACCTCCTGACTCCTCAAAGCCTGAACCAACTAAATGGCACAAATCAGGAGTTTGATGAAATATTTGCCTGGATGGGTGCAGTTCCAACAACCCTCGAGCTTGACACCATTCAGGACAAAGCAGCCCGCTTGATTGGCATCAAATCCAATCCCTCCACTACTGATGCTTAGTAGCAGCAGTGTGTACTATCTATAAGATACTCTGCAGAAATTCACAAAAGATCTTTAGACAGCACCCAATAAACCCACGATCACTTCCACGTGGAGGGTCGAGGGCAGAAGTTACATGGATACATCACAGCTGCAAGTTCCTCTTGTCGCTGGGTCAATATCTTGGAATTTCCTACCTAAGGGCATTGTGGGTCAACCTACAGCATATGGGTTGCAGCAATTCAAGAGGCAGCTCACCTCATCTTCTCAAGGGCAACTAGGGACGGGCAATAAATACTGGACAACCAGCAATGCCTGCATCCTACATATGAATACATTTTTAAAAAAAGAAAATCCCAGATGTTCAACCTCTGGTTTGTGCTGGTTGAGCTGATGTCAGTGCAGCGGGTGTGGGGCAAGAATGGAAGGAAAAACTGAACTAGAGTAGTTGAATTTTGAACAGCAAACACTGATTCTTACTAAACTCTGCACATATGTGTGGATTTTGGGTGAGGATAGTACTTAGCTCCATTGTGACACTTGATGCTTGCATTGTCTACATTCTTTACAATGGAGTCTCTCACACTAGCAATGGCCAATTGGGCAAAGACAGCATCCCCTATGAGGGCTGTGAACCTGAATTAGCCACATGGAACTACTAAATAATCTAGACAATTGCAGTTTTAGAAATCTTTGACACCAAAAACAATTTTTCTGCTAACAGAAAATGTAGAATTTTTCACAAAACAGGCATTGACCATGCCTTGGCACAATTATAGTTGCTGTATCTTGTATGTTAAGCCAATACTGCTATCTTCATCTTGAAATACTAGTATGGAGTATTTTTGAGCTGTAGGTCTACAAATATACTAACGCCAAGGTTGCTTGTTCCTATACTAAAGCTCTTCAATTCCTTATGTATGGTAAGAATCCTTTGCTTACAGCAATATGTAATTCGTTTTCAAATACATCTCTCTAGTATCATATCTTAGACCTCTCTTCACGTGAATTACATCAATCCCATTATACCACATCAGCCCCCTCCCCTAAGTGTTTCCTCCAATTTTCTACATTATTCCTATAGTTGACTTACTTGCATCATCTTTGCAACCATTATCATCATTATTAGCATTATCACTGTTATCACCATCATCCCCATCAGTGCCCTACCACCTCCAAATCTTCTCGGTTACAACGATCTGGAACTCTGACTGGACGTTCTGATCTTGTTCACTTGAGTTCGTAACTACACTGATGGTGTTGTACTAAGGTTAGAATAATTTTAACCTCTTTACCTTGTCTGATGTAGTATATCTGTGATAATTGTGCTCAGTCTCACTTCTTGACCCAAGTCAAGTCAATATTTTCCTGTTCCTCCTGAGTGCCCCTTTAGGTGGTTTGACACTTATACCATCCTGTATGATCTGTTCCTCTGATAACAGTGGCTTTTGACTTCATGTCACCTAACCAGATTCTCTTCCCTGGCTTTAAGGTTAGCTGGGTTTTCGTCCTGTGTCTTTAATTGTTCTATCTCTGCTGAGTTTTTCTGTGGCTTTTCTCTAGTTGTTTTTCCTTCCTGTAGAGGTTTTGTCTGGCTAACAATTGTGTTCTGAAACTAGTGCATCTGTCTTTAACCTCTTTATCATTAACAATTCCATTATTACTCTGAACTGCTAGATCCACTGCTGCCCGTGAGAGCACATATGCTGTTACTTGTGCCTTGCCTGGAACATAGACAATGCTATTGTCATATCGCATCAGTAAAAAACTGAATCTTTGTGTGAGTAGAGGCATTTTTGAGATTTTCTTTCAAACCCAATAATATGGTCTGCCTCAGTATACAAGCCTATTAAAGCTCTGTGTAACTGTTAATACTTCCCTATGTCACATACTCCTGTTTTGTCTCAGTCAAAGAAATTGACATGTAAAAGACTGATTTTGCACCTGAAAAGAGTGTATTTCACTGCTTACATACGTAAGTGCTGGAAATTCACTGATGCCCCTTGTCTTCCTTGGGTGCACCATGATGCCTTATTCTTGGATATTGTGTCCTGTGAATGTAATTGTCATTCCAGAGAATTAACATTTCTCATTTTGTGTCAGACCTGCATTCTATAGCCCATCCCTTTAACTAATCCCTCACGCTCTGTTTGAGTTCCTCCTTCACTTTACCTTGCACTGAGATATCATCCATATGGCAAATGATTCTAGCTGTTGCACATTGTAAAATCTCAGGTGCAGAGGAAACCCCACATACCACCTGAATTACATAAAAAATGTAGCTAGCACTCTTGATCTTTAGTCTAAGGGTATCTTGCTGCCATTTTGTTGCCACTTTTACCAAACTATTATTGATTGAAAAAATAGGATGGGTTTCCTTTTTAACTGAGTGAGATTCACGCAGATTCATAGAACATCGGAGCAGGAGTAGACTATACAGCCCCTTTAACTTTTTCTGCTATTCAAGATTGCAGCTGATCATCTATCTCAACAGCATATTCCCCAGGCTTTTCCCATTTCCCTTGATATCATTAGTAACCAAAACTCTATCAATCTATGTCTTGAATTTACTCAATGACTAAGGTCTCACAGAATGTTTCCAGAGAATTCCAAAGATTCGCCACCCTCTGCATGACTAAGTTCCTTCTCATCTCATTCTCAATAAAAGTCATTTAGGACTATGTCCCATGATTCTAGACCCCAGCCAGGAGAAACATTCTTTCTGCATATACCCGGTACCTTTTAAAAATTTTGTAAATTTCTATGAGATCACTGCTCATTCTAATAAAGTCCCAAGAATCCAGTCTACTCGATCTTACAGGAATGTATTAGAATTGATCACTAAAGCATTTATAGCTGCACACTTACATGTTTCAGAAGGCCTGCTTGATTTCATCAAGGGAAATTATGTTTAACTAATTTATTCACGTTCTTTCAAGGAGTAGCATATACTGTGAATGAAGGCGAGCCGGTAAACATACTAGGATTTCTGGAAGGCATCTAATAATGTACCATGTCAAACATTAATGTGGAAGCTAAAGCCTCAGTGTAGCGGGCTAACATGTTAGCATGGATAGAGGATTGGCTGGCAGGAAACTATGCATAAACGATGTTTATCTGATTGGTAGGATGAGACAAGTGATCTGTGCTGGAGTATCAACTTTTTACAATTTACGTCAATGACTTGGATCACAGTGACACCAGATAGGTAGGAATGTTTGTTGTGAAGAAGAGAAAAGGAACTTGCACGTGGATTTGGAGAGGTTGAGTGAATGGGCAAAGACCTGACAAATGGAGTATAATATAGAAAAATGTGATGATTTTCATTTTGGCAGGAAGAATAAAGAAGCGGAGTGTTACCTAAACAGAGAACATCTGCAGAATTCTGAGGTGCAGAGGGATTTGTGTGGTCTGGTGCATAAACCACAAAAGGTTATTGTGCATGTACAACATGTAATCTAGAAGACTAGTGGAATGCTATGCTTTATTATGAAATAAATTGAACATAACAGTGAGGATGTTATGTCTCAGTTATACCGGACGTTGGTGACATCACGTCTGCAATACGTTGTGCAGTTTTGGTCTCTCTATTTAAGGAAGGATGTAAATACATTGAAGGTAGTTCAGAGGTTTACTGCATTAATACCTGGAATGAGTGGGTTCTCTTATGTGATTAAGTTTGACAGGCTGGGTTTCTTTCCATTGGAGTTTAGAAGAGTGAAGGATGACTTTCTTGAAGTGTATAAGATCCTGAATGGTCTTGGCAAGATGGAAGAGGAAAGGATGTTTGTGCCAGTTCAGTACTAGAGGGGCACTGTTTTAAAAGTGGGGGTTGCCCTTCCAGGATGGAATGAAGAAATTTTTTTTCTCCGAGGGTTGTGCAGCTTTGAAACTCTCTGCCTCAGAAGGTGGTAGAGGCAGGGACATTGAATATTTTTAAGGAAGATGGATAGAGTCTTGTTCGACAAGGGAATTAAAGGTTATTAAATGTGGAATTTGAAACTCAAAGATTAGCCATGATATTATTGAACGTGGAGAAGGCTTGAGGGCCAAATTGTGTACTTCTACTCCTATTCCTTTTATTCTCGGGTAGTCTCACCATCCAAGTTATCAATCTGGGAGCTTCTCCTGCACTACTTCTATGGCAATTTTATCCTTCCTTAGGGAAGGGGAACAGAGCTGCACGCAATACCACAGTTGTGATATAATCACTGTTCTATACAATTCAAACAACACTGCTTTGCTTCTATCCTCACATTAGCTTGTGATAAAGGCTAACATTTTGTTTGCCTTAAAATTGCTTCCTGCACTTGCACGCTAGTTTTTAGTGACTTATGAACGAGGATATCTATATCTCTTTGGACATCAACACTAAAATTTTTCACCATTGAAAATATCACTGCAATTCCACTGCTCATAACAAAGTGTATATCTTCACACTTAACTACATTATAGTCCATATTGCGTACTCTTGTCCACTCACTCGGACTGTATAAATCCCCTTGAAATTTCTTTGCATCCTCCTCATGACTCTCATTCCCACCAAGTTTTGGATCATCTGCAATCTTGGAAATATTATATTTGGCCCCAATGTTCAAATGATTGATAGATTGTGAACAGCTGGTGCCCAAACACTGATCCTTACTGTATCCCACAGGTTGAAGCTGACCAACCTGAGACTGATCCACTTATTCCTACTCTCTGCTTTTGAGGTCCTGTCTACAGTCTCATGCATAGCTCCCTAAATCCTATTTTCTCTGCCTCATCCCTCTTACGTTATTGGTGCCAATGTGGACCATGGTCTGTGAGCTGTTCACCCTCATGCTAAAGGATATCCAGCAATTCCTCTGTGGCATTCTTGATCCTGGAACTAGGGAGGCAACATAGGAGAGGCACAGTGGATCAGTGGTTAGCACTGCTGCCTCACAGCGCCAGGAACCTAGGTTCAATTCTACCCTCCTGTGATTCTGTGTGGAGTTTGCACATCCTCCCCGTATATGCGTGGGTTTCCTCCGAGTGCTCCAGTTTCCTCCCACAGTCCAAAGATGTGCAGCCTAGGTGAATTGGCCATGCTAAATTGTCCATAGTGATCAGGGATGTGTGGGTTAAAGTGGGGGATGGGTCTGGGTAGAATGCTCTGAGCATCAGTGTGGACTTGTTGGGCCAAAGGGCCTGTTTCCACACTGTAGGGATGCCATGATAGCATCCTAGAGTCACATCTGCAGCCATAGAAATGCCTGTCTATTCCCCTAACTACTGATTTAACTACCACTATTGTCCTCAAACTCTTCTTCTAAAACCCCCAGAACCCCGCGAGAGGTGAAGCTGAGCCATTTGCAGTGCCACAGCTTGGCTATTAATATATTCCTCTGCTGATCCATTACCCTCGCCAATAATCAAAGTGGAAAACCACTTAGTGAACAAGGTAGACTCAGAGGATTCCTGCACCACGTGACTGGTCTTTGTAGACTGCTAATGGTCACCCATTCCCTTTCTGCTTACTTGGTCTTAAACTGTAGCATGACCACGACGTTAAACATTCCACCCACATAGTTCTCAGCTTCACAGATGCACCACCGTAACTTGTGCCATCCTTCGAGTTATCCATTTGTCTTGTGAAGTTACTAGTCCTGAGCATCATTATGTGAGTTCTGTCACTGGTGATGTGACTTCACTTTTAATCATGCTGTCTAACTGTGATCGACCTTTCCCTTTTAAAGGATCAGGAATTTTTCTGGGAGTTTTCAAGCAGATGGGTTCAGCAGAATGTAATTCTGCTTCAATTTGTGCAAACCTTTGACTAGCTTTAGAAATCCTTGCTGAATTGTCTCCATCTTTAGTGTGAAGTATCGACTCTCTCTCTGAGAGACCTTGATGAATATATTCATTTCTTCTCAACAATGAGGTATTCGTATTCCTTGAAAACGCAATCTTTCATTGACATTTTGTCCAGTGGGTAAGCTATATATGATTTGCCCACATACCTGAATATCTGCGCCTCCTGGACCTTGAAAGTTTAGATCAGCTAGTCTGATTTTCACAAACTTCAACCATGGCAAGCTGTCTGCCAGTCTTGTCATAGCATCTCCTGTGTCGCATTTAAATTTAAAAGGAAGGTTCTGAAACGTTTAAGCAGTTTTCTTTCCACAGATGCTACCACACCTGCTGAGTTTCTTCAACAATTTCTGTTTTTGTTCTATATATAAACAAGTTTTTCTTGCATTTTTTTCTGGATTGTAAGGGTCAGCTGTACAAATTTGACATGAAAACCAAAAAAAAGGGATGCTGTAAATCAGAAACAAAAACAGAAATTGATGGAAATGTTCAGCAAGTCTGGCAGCATCTGCAGAGAGAAATCAGAGTTATCGTTTGGGGCCCAGTGATCCTTCCTCGGAACTGAGGACCCTTCTGAGAATGGGTCAACGGACCTGAAGCATTAACTCTGATTCCTCTCCACAGGTGCTGCCAGACCTGCAGAGCTTTTCTAGCCAATTTCTGTTTTTGATATGAAGTTGGCTTTGAGAGATTTGGGACAGTTCGAGTTTTGTACTTCCTTCCTGTCTTATCATTGAGATTTTTCCTCCTTTTTTAACATTACATTTAAACTGTTTGTATTCTCTTTAATAATTAATAGCTATCTAAAACTTTTTGCTTTAATATAGACATATTTTAAAATGAATTCCAGTTCCCAAGTTTGTTTGGGAGCTCTTCCCATAACTGGACAGTAAACTCTCTTGGAAGAGGTGGCCAGTGATGTCGTATTCAAGTTTTTACAATAATTATGTGAAACATTAACAATAGATGAACAGGTATACATTGCAAATTCCAGATAGAGGATTCAAGGAATGAGATTATAAACTTGATGCAACATGATTAAACGTAGTCTAGTATTTTTTCCTTCCTCTCTCTAACATAAAAAAGTGCTAATCCAGATGTTTCAAAAAGAAGTAGAGCATTTTAGACTTATTTCACCTTGTTCCTATAACTCCAATAATCTTATTCAACATTATCAAAGGCATTTGGGAATGCTGCATAGAAGTTGGAAAAGTTGACCAGAACTTAAAAGCAAGACTAAAGTCAATGAGAATCGGAGGGAAAACCCCACTGGTTGGAGTCATACCTAGCACAAAAAACAGTTGGATTGTTGGAGGTCCATCATATCAATCCAAGGTCATCATTGCAGTAATTATTTAGGGCTGTGGCCTGGCCCCAACCATCTTCAGCTTCATTAACCTTCCCTCCATCATAATGTCAGAGTAAGGATGTTTGCTGATGACTGCACAATGTTCATCATCATTCATGACTCCTCAGACAACCATAGCATAGAAACTAATGATGAAGTAGCCATAGACGTACTGTGGCTACAAGAGCAGGTCAGGGGTAGGAATCCTGACTCCCATCACTGGCATCCCTTCACTGCTGCTGGACCAGAAGCCCCTAGATGCAAGGCCCGCCCTTCACTGCTGGACCCAATTTCTCCCACCCACCATGCTCTAAAAACTGTATCTCTTAGCTGGCCCCCGTGCCATCTTGCATCTTACCAAACTACTTTGTGTACTTTTTTTTTGTTTAACGGCAGCTTTAAGGTAACTGTCAGGACCTTTAAATTTCAGAGTTTGGTAGCTGACTGGGATGAAAAGATCTGGAGCATAGGAGGTTGAGGGGTGATCTTGTAGAGGTTTTTAAAATCATAGATAAGATGAATGGCAGGTGTCTTTTCCCTATGGTGGGGGTTTTCAAGACTAGGGCATATTTTTAAGGTGAGAAGAGAAAGATTTAAAAAAAAGATGAGGGGCAGTTTTTTTACAGTGAGAATGCATGAAGAATGAACTTCCGGAGGAAGTGTTTGATGCAGGTACAGTTACAACGTTTAAAAGATATTTGGATAAGTGCATGAATAAAAAAAGTTTGGAAGGATATGGGCCAAGTGTAGGCACGTGGGATGAGTTCAGTTTGGGAAACTGAAGGGTCTGTTTCCGTGCTGTATGACTCTGACATGTTTTTTGTAATGATTGTAATGAGGTCAGCCAGGTGGACCTCACAATATGGGTTTGCTGATTGGAGCTGTTAATCTGGTCCAATCAGGGAACTCTAGCTGACAGATATAAGCAGGAGTGTCAGAGGTTCTGGTCACTTTGAGAGCTGGCCCTGGAGAAGGTGGATCAGTGTCAAGGACTTTGCATGTGTAAATAAAGGGTGACATGGTGACAGGATACTGGCCCATGTGGAGTTATTTCAGTGGCGACAAGCAAGCAAACATTCTCCCGAAAAAATTCACTTGCAACAGTCTTCTCTGAGGTGGGGTAAGCGTTTCTGCATCATGCCATTATTTCAGAATCTTAACTCATTCGATCCCGCCTTCGAAGACTGGGCCCAGCATGTGGAAAGAATGCATTATTTTTCTGGGCAAATGACATTCGAGCAGATGAAAAGCAACGAGTAATTCTCCTGGTAGCTTGTGGACCCACAGCTTTTCGGTTACTAGGAGTATAACTTTTCCTTGAGGCATCAGATAGTGAAATCTATCAAGAGTTGACAGATTTAATTAAGGGATATTATGATCTCAAGCCTCCTCTAATTCTGAGATGCTATCAGTTTTACTTGGCAATTTGAGATTTGAGAATATTGGGATCTTTGGTTAAGATGACTGCCAGAGGCATGTGACTTTGGTTTAATCTTTAATGAGATGCTGAGAGTCTGTTTGATAAATGGGATTAATGACGTAACCATGCAAGAGCACCTACCAGCTGAAGCCCAACTGGACTTCAAACAGGCACTGCAACTGGCTTTATCATTGGAAAATGGGGTGGTGGAGCATATAAATTGCAGGATATTCCAATAGAAGCGAACACCATTGCCAGTCCAACTGAGCTTAGGGAACATCACTTGGATTGCATAACTTTACTCGGGATATATCCTAAACAGAGGGACACTAGGTAAGCCCAGAACAAAACCTCAAAACAAAGGCAAGCCTCAGCCATATCGTTAAAATTTTCTTCAGGATCCATTGTAGTTGCTGCTGGCATGTGGACTTGAGACAGTAAAAGAGTCCCACTAGACCTAAATGGAGTAAGAGAACTCATAGGCCATTATCCAGGAGAGTGCACACCCTGGAAAGTCTGTTTACTTTTGGTTTGGAAATGTTAAATTGCTGAGCAACATTCAAATCAGAACCAATCAAAATAAGCATTTGGTTAAGTGGTCACTTGGTTCTAATGGAGGTCGATACTGACATGGCTGTTTCAATGATCGCAGAACCAGTCTTTAATAAAATTCATGCTGGACTCCAACTCTTAAGTTTCTGCAATACCTCGGCTAGACTGAGATCCCATACCGATGAACCTTTACAGATTAATGATATAACCGTGGTTCTGGTCTCTCTTGAGAAGCAGCTAGTTCAGTTACCACTGATTATAGTAAAAAACTTGAGGCACAAGCCTGATGGGGTAAAATTTTTTAAGAAAGATTCACCTAGATTGGCTCCACATTTTTCGATTAGAAAATGGCCGCCTTAGTGAAGTCCTAATTAAATACCTGGAAATTTTTCAGGATGATCTAGGCACTATCAAAGGAGCCAAGGCCAACTTGCATATTGACCAGGAAGCAATTCTGCAAGGCCTGCCCCCTGCCATTTCCGTAATGGGCAAAAGTAGAGGCAGAAATCAGAAGGCTGGAAGGCGAAGGAATCATCAACCCAGTCTACTTTATGAAATGGGCAGCACCGCTTGTATCGATTATGAAACCCAGCGGGTCAGTTCGACTTTGTGGGGATTTTAACCAAATGGTAAGCTGCTTCTTGCAGCTGGATAAATACCCAATTCCTCACACAGAGGATTTATGTGCAAAGCTGGCAGGTGCCTGTCCTTCATGAAGCTGGACAGGACCCATACATATTTGCAATTTGGTTTGATGAGGATTCCGAGAGTTATGCTACAATTGAAGCGATATAAGAGACTGCCATTTGGGGCATTGTCAGCCTGTGCAATTTTTCAGAGGAAGACGGAGAACATTTTGCAATGTCTATCCAGGTCACCATTTATCCAGATGACAGGCTAATAACCGGGAAGACTAATAAGGAGCACTTAGAGAACTTGGACATAATCTTTAGACATTTGTTCCATGTGGATGTGCGCTTTAGAAGGGAGAAATGTGTGTTCCAGGCACCCCAAGTGACTGACTTGGGCTACAGAGTTGACAGGATCAGGTTTCTTCCGTTGGAAGATAAAGTGAGGGCGATCAAAGGTGCCCCGGCTCCTACTACACTGTTATGGACCTTAGGTCTTTCCTTGGGCTGATGAATTATTATGGAAAGTTCATACATAACCTGGTCCCCATTCTGGCATCTTTGCATCAAGCCTTCATTAAAAAGGGTCAGCCTTGGAAATGGTCATGTAGCCAAGCCGTAGCTTTCAGAGAAGTGAAGAAATAGCTACCATCCTCAAAGGTGTTGGTACTCTAGCATCTCAAGCGAGATCTGGTATTAACATGTGACGCCTCTCTGTATGGTGTCGGGTTAGTATTAGATCATAGTGGCCCAATGGAGAGGAATGCCCAATTGAGTAAGCATTCAAGACTTTGGCTAATGTAGAGCGTAAGTATGCCCAGATAGAGAAGGAAGATTTGGCAGTCATATTTGGAGTCAGGAAGTTCCTCCAATAACTTTACAGATGTTAAATTTGTAGTAATAACAGACCACAAACTCCTGCTAGGTTTACTTAGAGACAAGGCAGAGCCACCCATCGCTTCAGGTTGAATTCTGCAGTGCACTTTCATAATAAAGGCACACAATTACAAGTTGTATCACCTTCCAGGAGGCCAAGTAACAAATGCAGATGCATTAAGCTGCCTCTCCCTGGAAGATGCACCACCGGTGGTGCCCCTGGTGGAAGAGTCCATAATAATTTGAAATTTTCTGGACACACTTCCAGGCACGGCTGACAATATCAGACTTTGGACATAGAAAGCAACCACAGAAGGTTAGTGTGCATGTACAACAAGTAATCAAGAAGACTTGTGGGATGCTGTGCTATATGATGAAATGAATTGAACATGAACATAATGAACAAATTGAGGATGTTATGCTTCAGTTATTCAGGGCATTAGTGATGTCATATCTGCAATACATTGTGCAGTTTTTGTCTCCTTATTTAAAGAAGGATGTAAATACATTGAAGGAAGTTCAGAGGTTTACTAGATTAATACCTGGAATGAGTGCATTGACTTATGTGGTTGGGTTTGATAGGCTGGGCTTCTTTCCAGTGGAATTTAGGAGAGTGAAGGATGACTTGATTGAAGTGTATAAGATCCTGAATGGCCTTGGCAAGGTGGAAGAGGAAAGGATGTTTGAGTCGGTTCAGTACAAGAGGGGCACTATGTTAAACCTGGGTGTTGCCCTTCCAGGATAGAGATGAAGAAAGTTTTCTCTCTGGGATGGTAAACTGAAACAGCTGGTGGTAATGGGGGAAAACAAAGGGCTGTCACAAGCAGAATTGAAACCTTTCTGGATCCGGAGAGACCAGATCACAGTAGAGGACAGCATAGTATTATAGAGACCAAGAGTGAATATCCTTAGCAAAGTAGCTGCTAGATACTGGTTGCACTCCAGGGTCATCCAGGGGTATCCAAAATGATGATGTTGGTGAGATGTTATGTCTGGTGGCCAGGACTGGACACAGACGTAGCTGCATCAATGAGGCAGTGCCCAGAGTGCCAACAAGGACAAAACTTACTGCCAGCAGCTCCCCCACATACATGGGACAGTCCAGGTAAACCTTGGACTCTGTTACATGTTGACTATGCAGGTCCTTTCATGGGCTCAATGTTCTTAGTCACTGTGAACGCTCATTCAAACTGGTTGGACATGCATAGAGTTCATTTGTCAACTAAGGAGAAGATGATAGAAAAACTGCATGCGTTTTTTGCTATACGCAGACTCCTGGAAGTGTTGGTCACAGATAATAGGCCATAATTCACCAGCAGGGAATTTGAGCATTCCCTGAAGTCTAATGACATTTGTCATACAAGAACAGCTCCATACCATTCATCATCCAATGGTGTGGCAGAAAGAGCAGTCCAAACGTTAGAAGGCAGGCTTAAAGAAACAGCTTACAGCTTCACTTGATACCAAACTGTCATGGTTCCTATTTGGCTGTAGGACCACCCTACTGCAACTATGGGGATAGCTCCAACGGAGTTAAATCTCATCTTTCCAGAGTTGGTGGCGGAGGATGAAACATCACCAGGAATGCCAATGCTGGAAGCAAGACTCTTAAGTGAGAGAGACAGTTTACTTCAGGGGACGAAATTTGCTGTAGGAACCACAGGAATGGCCTGTTTGGGTAAGAGCAATGGTTGATGCAAGATCAGATGCAGTGACATGTAAAATTCAGGGAGATACGGTGGTCCCGAACAAGCACTTGGACCATGTGAAAACTGCAAACTTGCAATTGGGGCTGGAGCAAAATGTGTCTGGCTCCTCAACTGCCTTTAGACTTTTTGGGAACTCATGATACCTCAGAATCTGCAATAGTCATGGTGGATGTTGCCACCTTGATGCCTTTGCTGCATGAAGAAGATGCTGTAGGCATAAGAGGTGAGCTACTGTGCATTACACTCTGCCTGCATCCAAGGCAGAGCGGAGGAATCTGATCCAGTGCTAAAATGCCGCAGGAGGAACTGCAAAAAAAAAAACAGTCTGTGTCCTCGGACTCCGAGGAGGAGGCATGTCGTGATTGTGGACCTCATAGATTATAAATTCCCTAATCGGGCCAGATTAACAGCCCCAATCGGGGAGCCCTGGCTGACAGAGATAAACAGGAGTGTTAGAGGTTCTGTTCACTCTGAGAGCTGCCTCTGAGGGAACTGGATTAGTGTAAAGGCCTTTTGTGTAAATAAAGGGTGACTTGGTGTTGAGATACCTGCCTCTTTGCAATTATTTTTGTTTTCCTTCCCCTCCCCATCAACAGTCTGCATTACAAAAGACCAGTCAGAATAGAAGTACACATCCACATTTCTGAAAGATCCCTAATCAAAATCTCCTCTCAGAAATGCAGAACTCCCTTCTTTCATGAAAATGAAGGACCAAAATGTCAAACTGCCTAAGATTGCCACTTCTCAAGATCTGGCCCAATATTGTTTGGAATGTCTTTCCTGTTGGCTTTTTGGATTCACCAGGTGATATGGACAGCAGAAGTTCAGGAAATCAGCCAGTCACCACTTTCTCCGGGGAAATTAGATCAATAAATGCTACTTTATCCAAGGATGTCTACATTCTTTGAATGAATGAAAAAGCACACCCCGCCTAAAGTGGACATTCATACGAAAATAGGATTTGCTAAAACAGAATACGGTTCATCTACTATCCTGGTGGTCATATGCTACCATGAGAATTGACTTGCATACAACAGTCACACCCTCTCAATTAGACTAGAACACCACCAGAAGTGAAGTGAGGAAAAGTCCTGGAGAACTTTGGGAACTATTGGTGCAGAATCACCTTTCTCCTTACAACATATTAAACTTTTCCACAGCCCAAGTTTCATCTTAGTCATATGCTGTTATCTGATTTTCAGGTCACGTTCATCTCATCTGAGTTGGTGAGATGTGGAAATAATATTGTGGAAAGTTGATTATGAGCAGGACGTAAAAGAAAAATGCAGAGGCGAATTACCTCAAAATGCAGTCTTTCTTCATGAAGTTAGACCCTTGAATTTTTAGCAGTGACTTAGCAAGGAATATCCTGTCAAAACAAAGGCTTGTTTTTTTTTCCTTAGCATGAAATAAAAATACTATAAACATTAACCTCCCTTCTATTTGATTTAAGTAACATTCCCACTATTTTTCTTTGGGTTCTTCTATCAAATTTGAATTGACTCATTAAAACTTCATGCAAAAATAATGTTGCCATTTATAGCCAGTCCAAATCTCTGCAATTAGTGAAGCCTTTGTGAATCATTAGGTTAAGATATAAAGTTTAAATGCAGTTTTACACTGGATCATCATATTGTTCTCTACTTCTTTCGATTTCTTTTTGAATAGTCAATTAGAACCAGATGGCTAACAAGAAAAATTGTCCTGAGCTTGTGCACTACCTAGATCTGACTTGTTCTAAATTAATTGCTGGAAAATAAAAGATTTTAGCTAAATAATAAACAGAGAAAAAAAAACTTGTAACTAATACACTGGAAATCTATGATAAAGGCTCTCTAGGCTTTGTGCATGTGGTTCAAGTTACCGGTACCTGGCTACAAATTTACCCTCTCCCTGTTAGCCCTCTCTCCCTCCCTTGCAGTATATACAGAGCCAGTGCTGGCAGGCAGAAAGACTGACAGCACCAGCTGGACCAAGAATACGGACTGTGTCTTCATCGTGGAATAACATCACAGCTCAGGATCTGGTTTCATTCCAGTGGTAAGCAAGTGCATGGGTCAAGTTCAGATTACATGGGATTTTGTTTGTTCATAGTTATAGTGCTCTTTGAATACAACTGCCATCATTTGGACTTCTAAATACTTAGAGAAATCCATAAGTTATACAAAAAACTTAGCAATTGTACAAGGTTTTTGAGGACATTTGTAGCTTGGGTTGTTGACGTGGTTGTTGACTTGCTCGCTGAGCTGGTAAGTTTGTTGACAGACATTTCGTCACCATACTAAGTAACATCATCAGTATGCCTCCAGAGAAGTGTTGGTGTTCTGTCCTGCTTGCTATTTGTGTCTTTGTTTGCTGGGGGGTGTTGGTGACATCACTTCCAGAGTTGTTTCTTAGTGGTTGGTATATGGGGTCCAGTGTACATGTTTGTTAATGGAGCTCCGGTTTGAGTGTCAGGCCTCTCGGAATTCTTGTACGTGTCCTTGCTTGGCTTGTGCTAGATGGCTACGTTGTCCCAGTTGACTTAATGTCCCTCTTTGTCTATGTACATTTCAATACACATGGACAAAGAGGGACATCAAGTTGACTGTGATAATGTAGCCATCCTAGGCCAAACCAGAAAAGACACGCACAAGAATTCCTGGAGGCCTGGCACTCAAACCGGAACTCCATTAATAAATATGTACAGCTGGACCCCATATACCAACCACTAAGAAACAAATCTGGAAGTGATGCCACCACCCGCCCTGCCCCAAGTAAACCAAGACACACAAATAGCAAGCAGTACAGAACACTGCGCTTCACCGGAGGTGCACTGATGATGTTACTTAGTATGGTGACGAAATGTCTGCGAACAAACTTACCAACTTAGTGAGCAAGTCAACAACCGTAGTAATTGTAGCCCAACCCATCTAGCAGAAACTGGGTGATGGCACTTTATCAACAAACCTACCCACTTGGATCCCAAGTCTTTCCTACCATTTCTGATTTTAACTTGCAGGCGGATGAAGCAACTAGGCAAGAGGTGCAAAATCAGGGATCCATTATGTCTATACTCTCCTGAATGCATACTCACTGGGTTCTGAGAAGAGATGCTGAGGCTTTCTCGCCAGGTTGAAGCAGGTTGGCAGATAGAAAAGGCCCTTTCAAGGTAAGTGTGAAACTTTCCTTTATCTGCCAGGAAGAGCAGGAGAGTTCTTCCACATCCCACAAGTCAAGTCCTGGTTTTCCCCCGCACTCCCAGTTCCCTTCCCCTCACTTCCCTCTCGAAATCCTCTCCCTACCACTTAGCTGTCGACTAGTCAAGGGTCTCTCCATCTTTGCTTGCCAGCAGCCTTTCTGTGTCCTCTACTTATCTTCTCTAGATGGAAAGTTGATCAATGTAATTTGCTTGAGTCCAGAAAGTACCCAGACCAAAAATGCTTCTTTCCCAAATGGAAACTTTAAAAAAAAATGCAATCCAACCATTTGTAGATGCGACCAACTGTTTTGAGGGGCGGCAACTTGATATATCCTTTTCCAACCCCAGGCCTGATTTTAGCTGCAGACCAGTTTTTGATCGTGACAGATAACATCTGTCCTGTTGATCTCCAAATTAGGGGCAGAAAATTTTTAACTCCCTATACCCATTTCAACACTAGCATCTAACGTCTCACCTGTTTCAAGAGAGTCAGCAAAAAGGGAGGAAGAATTACACGGCTTGGAGGCACTCCTGCTCCTGCCGCTGCTGGCCTCATAGGAAAGCAAGGATACTTGCATGTTTGGGCCTCCTCTGGCTCCGAATTATTTTCCCTCTGCCTTGACCTGGCTGCAAAGGCACAATGTCTTTCCTCACTGGCTGCCCATTTAAGATTATGTCTTCGGGACATGATGAGTATATGTATTAAGGATCCTGACTTATTAGGAAATGTACTGGAATTGTGTATAACTACTGGGATATTCTTCTCCCTTCCTGAACTGAACTTCATTTCATTGAATGTGTCAAACACATTCAAATGTTTTCTGATGTCTGAAGTTAAATGGCATTTCAGATGATCTCTACTCAGTACCCTGACGAGAGTTGGCATTCTGTTATTAAAAAAAAAGGTTCTTTATGTAAGATTGACTGACACCCTTTAGAGTTTTGATTAATCCAAGAATAGTACGGGATAGTAGGGAGTGCTTCTTTTTATTACTATATTAGAGTATGGCTATATCAGAATTTATTCTACTGGGTATTTTACTATTTCTGAAGCTGGCAGCTTGGTCTTTAGCAACAGACTGTTATAAGAAATGGATGTTATAATAATCTTGGGTTGAATTACAATCACTAGCTTAGCTTCCAATTGCAGCCAACTCGAATTAAAAACAGGTGAAGGTGGAAATACTCAGGTCAGACAGCATCTGTGTGAAGAGAAACAAAGTTAATGATTTAGATTCATGATATTTTTTAGAACTGTTTTTGTTTCTAATTTAAAGTAATTTACCTTTATTGTTCAATCATTTAGTCACCTCTTTTGGGGCAATAGTGGGTAGCACATGCACCATCAAAAACGGATTTTACAGGCAGGCCTTATTGTAAGTTTGTTTTAGCATTTATATCTTCACTGTACTTGAAGATCCGCACGATGGACTTTCCCAAAATAATTCAAGGTCCAATTCACATGCAGTGGTGCTCGAAGCAGTGAAGAAATTTTCTAATATTACAAAGGGATCTTGATCAATTGGGCCAACAAGTTGAGGAGTGGCAGATGGAATTTAATTTAGATAAATGTGAGGTGTTGCATTGTTATGGGACAAGCAAGGGTAAGACTTACACAGTCAATGATAGGGCCCTGGGGAGTTTTGTCGAACAGAGAGACCAAGGGGTTACTTATTATACTGTCTGTCACATGCACCTGCAGACACTGTCTCACTCTCTCACACTCACTGTCTCACACTCACTCACTCATTGTCTCGCTCTCGCTCTCTCTCACGCACTCTCTCTCTCGCGCTTGCGCTCGGGCTCTCTTTCGCCCTCCCTTTCACTCTCTCTCTGAGATAGTAAGAACTGCAGATGCTGGAGTCAGAGATAACACAATGTGGAGCTGCAGGAACACAGCAGGCCAGGCAGCATCAGAGGAACAGGAAAATTGACGTTTTGGGTCGGGACCCTTCTTCAGAAATGGGGAGGGGGAAGGGAGCTCAGAAATAAATAGAGAGAGGAGGGGTGGGGCTGGTGAAGGTAGCTGGGATGGTGATAGATGTATGCAGGTAGGGAGTGGTGGGGAATTGGTCAGTGAGGTGGGAGGAGCGGATAGGTGGGAGAGAAGATGGACAGGTTGTATCAGGTCAAGGAGGTGGGGATGAGAGGGAGTGTTAGTCATGGGATGAGGCCAGGGGTGGGGAGATTTTGATACTGGTAAAATCCACGTTTAGGTCATTGGGCTGTAGGCTCCCGAGGTGGAATATGAGGTGCTGCTCCTCCAGTTTGCGGGTGGCGTCATTGTGATACTGGAGACAGCCCAGGATGGACATGTCACCCAGGGAGTGGGAGGGGGAGTTGAAATGGTTCGCGACTGGAAGGTGTTGTCGTTTGTCACGAACTGAGTGCAAGTGCTTTACAAAACAGTCTCCGAGCCTCCGCTTGGTCTCACCAATGTAGAGGAGGCCACATCGGGAGCAATGGATGCGGTAGTTCACGTTGACAGATGTGCAGGTGGAACCCTGTCTAACGTGGAACGTTTGTTTTGTGCCATGAATGGAGGTGAGGGGGGTGGTGTAGGGGCAGGTGTAGCACTTCCTGCAGTTGCAGGGAAAGGTGCCGGGAGTGGTGGGGTTAGTGGGAAATGTGGAGCAGATGAGGGAGTCACAGAGAGAGTGGTCCCTGTGAAAGGCGGATAGGGTGGGGAGGGAAGTATATCTTTGGCTCTCGGGTCGGATTGTAGTTGGCAGAAGTGGCAGAGAATGATACTTTGGATATGAGATTGGTGGGGTGATATGTGAGGACAAGGAATATTCTGCCTTTATTTTTGTTGGGGGGAGGGAATGTGAGGATGGAGCTGTGGGAAATGCAAGAGTTGTGGTTAACGGCATTTTCAATCACTGGAGGGGGGAAGTTGCGGTCCTTGAAATTGCAGGACATCTGTGATTTGCGGGAGTGGAACGCCCCATCTTGGGAGCAGACATGGCGGAGGCGGAGGAATTGAGAGTAGGGGGAATGCGTTCTTGCAGAAGGTGGATGAGAGGAGGTGTAATCTAGGTAGCTGTGGGAGTCAGTGGACTTGAAATAAATGTCAGTTTCGAGGCAGCCACCAGAAATGGAGAGAGAGGTATCGGAGATGGTCCAGGTAAATTTGAGTTTGGGGTGAAAGGTGTTAGCTGGAGTCCAATTCTGCTGTTGTTGGCCCACAGCGTATCATGGATGCCCAGTCTTGAGTTGCAAGATCAGTTTGAAATCCCATTTAGCATGGTGATAGTGCCACACAACATGATGCAGGTTATTCTCAATGTGAAGGCAGGACTTCATCTCCACAAGTACTGTGCAGTGGTCACTTACTGATATTGTCATGGACAGATATATCTGCAGCTGGCAGATTGGTAAGGATGAGGTCAGGTATGTTTTTCCCTCTTATTGGTTCCCTCGCTATCCACCACAGACCCAGTCTAGTAGCTATGTCGTTTAGGACCTGACCAGCTCAATCATTAGTACTGCTGCCAATCCACTTTTGGTATGGAGGTTGAAATCCCCCACCTGGGGTACATTTTGTGTCCTTGCCGTTCTTAGTGCTACCTCTAAGTGTTGTTCAACATGGAGGAGTACCAATTTATCAGATGAGGGAGGACAATACGTGGTAATCAATAGGAGGTTTCCTTGCCCATGTTTAACCTGAAGCTATGAGACTTGATGGTGTCCAGTCAATTTTGAAGACTCTCAGGGCAACTCCCTCCCAACTGTATCCCACTGTGCCACCACCTCTGCTGTGTCTGTCCTGCTGGTGAGATGGGACATTTCCAGAGGTGGTGATTGTCGGTGTCTGGGGCATTATCTGTAAAACACGATTCCATGAGTATGACTGTGTCAGGTTGTTGCTTGACTAGTCTGTGAGATAGCTCTCCCAATTTTGGCACTAGCTCTCAGATGTTAGTGAGGAGGACTTTGCATTATCGACAGGGCTGTTTCTGCTGTTGTCTTTTCCATTGCCTAGGTCAATGCCAGGTGATTCGTCCAGTTTCACTTTTTTTGAGACTTTGTAACGATTGGTATAACTGAATGGCTTGTTTGGCCTTTTCGGAGGGTAATTGAGAGTCAGCCACATTGCTGTGGATCTGGAGTCACGGGTAGGCCAGACCAGTTAAGGATGGCAGATTTCCTTCCCTAAAGGACATTAGTGAACCAGAGAGGTCTTTCAGACAATCGATAATGATTTCAGGGTCATCAGTTGATTCTTAATTACAGATTTTTTAAAATTGAATTCTAATTTCACCATCTGCCATGGTGGGATTCAAACCTGGGTCACCAGAACATTACCTGGGTCTCTGGATTAATAGTCTAGAGGTAACGCTACTAGGGATTTACAACAGGAGTGAGAAAACATTGAAAGACATTGAGATAACAAGGTGTAGAGCTGGATGAACACAGCAGGCCAAGCAGCATCAGAAGAGCAGGAAAGCTGAAGTTTCGGGCCTAGACCCTTCTTCAGAAATTGGCTTGCTTTTGAGTTTAGAATACTTGATTGATTTTGACTTTGAAAAGCCAAGAGATTGGACAGCTATTGGTGGTTCAAAGGAGAGTTGTCTAAAGTCAGATCTCAGAATAGTCTCTCTTCCACAAAAAATATTCTTCAGAACTAATAAGGAAATAAGTGACCTTAGTGAAAGTGTAGTTTCTAAAACTTTCAGCTCAAGTATCTGGTTAAAAATCTGCTTGGTTATTCAAAGCTGAGAAAGTCCAAGATCTCAGTTGTGTATGGATTCAAGGAAAAGACTTCACTGCTTACAAGGCAGGAATTGAGGAAAAAAAATTAAGTCACACCTCCTGATTGATAGCAGCAAAATGCTGCTGATGCTGGAAATTTGAAATAAAAACAAAGTGTTGGAGAACTCAGGAAGTCTGGTAGCATTGGTGGAGAGAAAAACAGAGAGTCCATTAAAAGTCTTCAGAACTGAAAAGGGTTGGAACGTTGTTTTTTTATGCTGTAGACAGAGGGGAGGAGGAACAAGTAAAACAGATCATAAGCATGCTGAATAAAAGTCAAATGTTTGCTAATGGTGGCGAAAGGAAGATGGAGGATTAAAAATGGAGCAAATGAAGGTCCGAGAAGGAGAAAACGGATCAGCTGTGCTGAGAGCAGAGTATGTGTTGTGGGTGGATTGGGAGGGGTGGGTGCTGCTGGACCATAGGGTGTAAGAAGTGTAAAGCATACAGAGGTCATGCTCTGAAGTTGTGGAATTCAGTATTGAGGCTGTCAAGGGCCTATGTGTAAAATGAAGTGGTTTCATTCTAGCTTGTGTTCTTCGTTAGAACACTGTAGCAGGTCCAGGACGAAATTTGTTTAAATGGGACCAAGGTTTATTGAAATAGCTTATGCATTAATAAGGCTTGATTACCTCCCATCAGAGTCATAGCATATCTCATAGCTCTCATGCATTCAGTGAGGCAGGCATGTCTGACAACTTTCATGCACTCAGTGGTATGCTTCTCTTTTGCTCTCTTATAGGCAGGACTAAGGTGAGCCATAATAGATGACAACAGCAACAAGCTGGCGTGAACAGGCACAGTCATATGAACTGACCCCTGTGGAAGAAATGATGCTGGTGATAATTGGGGTGGCCATCACTGAGGCAGTGGTCAGTTATGTCAATGAAGCCACCCAAGATGACAATACATTCCTACCTAATTTACCCTCTCAAATTTTATGTTACCACCATCCCATATCTTCCATGACTTCTAAGCTCTCTGGGGAACCGGGAGTAGTAGCTAAGAGCAATCATGCACCTCTTGCTGCCTGTACATCCCTCAATACAAACCTTTCCTTTTACAACAATACTTTATTAACCAAGAACTGCAGTGTGGAATGGTGTCTTGAGGCCAAAGATTTGGGAGGAGCAGAACATTGAAAAAGGAAAACTATTTGATGATTATAGCTACCAGCTCAGGTACTATAACACTGCTTGTAGCTTTTAAGTGGTATAGAGTTGGGATCTGTACATGGTGAATCACTGAGTGTGAATGGGTTGCTGTCAGACTGGTGACGGGGCGGGGAGAGTGTTAGTCTGTGTGCCAGCTCTGCAGAGGGCAAGTTTGCATGTAAGTTCTGCTGACAGGACTCTGGTAAGTATGTTGTTGTGACATGCAGGAACATGCTGATGGGAATGACAACAGTTATGCTTGGTGCATTAGCTGGCCTTCCAGCCAGTTTGTTCTCACTGCCAAGGAGCAGGAATCGTCCAGCAGAGACTTTAGAACCCGACCTTTGTGGTGTGGAAATGGTGGCCTTCTCCATGAGTGCATTTGTGGACCACACAGAGGAGGGAAAGCAGGCAGGTGGTGGAGTGAGCGGAAATGAGTGACAATCTCTCCATGACCTACAAACCATCTGTTTTCTCAAAGGATTGCTTCTGCTGCAACTTATCAGCCAGTCATCCTATGCAGTTGTTGCCCATGGCTAAGGTTGTGCTGCCCTAAGCAAGAACTAAAGTTGCCAGAGGGCATCCTATAAGGCCATCTGCTGCTTCCCCCAGTACAAGTCAATTAACTTTCACCAGCTATGCTACAGCTTCTGGAGTAACTACATAGGAGCAGTATGACAGGGAAAGCAGTAAAATGCTGGTCTGACGCAGTGGAAGAGCTTTTCTGGGACTGCTTAGAATTGGTGGACTGGACCATATTCAAGAATTCAGCAGACAACCTAGTCGAGTACGCCACCACTGTCATGGACTTCATTAGGAAGTGTGCAGAGGACTGCATGTCAAAGAAGTCAATCTGGGGGTGCCCCAACCAGAAACCTTGGATGAAACCAGAAATCCACTGTGTGCAGCATTTCAAGTTGGACGACCCAGGCCTATTACAGAAGATCCAGATATGACCTCTGCAAGGCCATCAGTGACGTCAAGAGGCAGTACTGGACCAAGTTAGAGCCCCAAACCAACCATACAGACTCCTGCTGCCTATGGCAGGGCCTACTCAATATAATGGGACACAAAAAAGAGGAGCAAGATGGCAGATAAAAACACATCCCTCTCTGATGCACTCAATGCTTTCTGTGCTCAGTTGGAGCAGAATGCCAGCGGCGTGATGTCATCTGTTCTGACAGCCCCGGATGCACCTGTTCGCTCTGTCACAGATGTCAGATCGATCTTCTGGAGAGCCAACCTAAGGAAAGTGATGGGCCAGGATGGAGTCCCCAGCCCTGTACTTAGATCCTGTGCAGATCAGCTGGTGGAGGTATTTGCTGATATCTTCAATCTTTACCTTTTACAAGCCACCACCTGCTTCAAAAAACCCCATCATTCCAGTACCAAAGAAAGCACGTGCAATGTGCCTTAATGACTACCACTCAGTGGCTCTGAGCTCCATAATCATGAAGTGCTTTGAGAGGCTGGTCATGGCCTATATCAACTCTAGCCTCCAACCAGACTCAATTCCCTGCAATTTGCCTACCGGTGAAACAGTTCCATAGTGGATGCTATTTCCCTAGCCCTACATTCATCCTTGAGACCTCTGGATAACAAGGATACCTGTGTCAGGCTCCTACTCATCAACTACAGCTCCGCCTTCAACACCATAATCCCCTCCAGACTAATGTTAATACTCCAAGTCCTAGGTCTCGGCTCTGCCCTCTGCAACTGGATCCTCTGCTTCTGACCCACAGACTGCAGTCAGTGAAGATAGAGAACAGCACCTCCTCCATGATAACCCTAAACACTGGCGCCTGGCAAGGATGTGTTCTCAGCCCTCTACTATACTCCCCGTACATCTACGACTGTGTTGCCAAATTCTGAACAAACGCCATCTACAAATTTAAAAACTGAAAGAACTACAGATACTCTAAAACAAAAACAGAAGTTGCTGGAAAAGCTCAGTAGGTCTGGTGGCATCTATGAAGAAAGATCAGCATTAACATTTTGGCTCCGGTGATCCTTCCTCAGAACTGATGGTAGCTAGAAAAATGTCGATTTATGTGCAGAAGATAGGCAGGGGAAGGGTAAGGAGTAAACGATAGGTGGAGATAAAGTCCAAAGAGAGAGAAGAACAGTCGGATAAACAAAGGAGTTGATAACGATCTGGCTAGGAGGGTGAATAGCTGTTAATGGGGAGTGTTAGTGACTAACAATAGACAGTGTGTAATGGCAGCCTATGTGATAACAAGGCCTGGTGTGTGGGGTAAGGGGTTAGGACGTGGGAGAGTTCAGGCCTAGAAATTATTGAACTCGATATTGAGTCAGGAGGGTTGCAGGGTCCCCAAGTGGAAAGTGAGATGTTGTTCTTCCAACTTACACAGTGCTTCGCTGGAACATTGCAGTAAGCCTGAGGTGGAAAGGGAACAGGGTGGTGTGTTAAAGTGGCAGGCAAATGGAAACTCAAGGTCATCTTGTGAGCAGAATGTAGATGCTCTGCGAAGCAGTCACCCAGTCTACGCTTCACTTCCATGATGTTGAGGAGACCACATTGTGAGCAGCGAATGCAGTAGACGAGATTATGGAAAGTGCAGGTGAAGTGCTGCTTCACCTGGAAGATATGTTTGGGCCCTTGGATACTGGGGAGGGAGGAGGTAAATGGGCAGGTGTTACGCCTTTGGTTGCAGGGTTACTGTGGGGCTGTGGGGGGATGTTGGGGAGTGAAGGAAGAGTGGACCAGGGTGTCCCAGAGGAATGGTCCCTGCGGAAGGCGGACAAGGGAGGGAAGGGGAATGTGTGTCTGGTGGTGGCATCGCGCTGGAGTGGTGGAAATCGCGTCTGATGATTGTCTGGATATGGATGCTGGTGGGATGGTAGGTAAGGACAAGTGGAACCCTTTTGCTATTGTGTGAGGGAAGATAGGAGGTGAGGGTGGAAGTGCGGGAGATGGGTCGGACCTGGTTGAGGGCCCTGCCAACAAGGAGGAAGAAGATGAACATTTCAGAGGCTGCCTAATCAAAGTTGGCTTCGTCTGAACACACACGACGGAGACGGAGGAACTGAGAGAATGGAATGGAGTCTTTACATGCAGCAGGATGTGAGGATATATAGTCCAGGTAGCTGTGGGAGTCTGTGGGTTTATAGTGGATATTAGTTGTCAGTTTGTCCCCAGAAATGGAAAAAGAGATGCTGGGGTCGGGGGGGCGGGGGAAGAAGGGAGGAGTCAGACAGACCAGGTGAAAGTGAGGGCAAGGTGGAAATTGCAAGTAAAATCAATGAACTTTTCCAATTCCGTACAAGAGAGGGAAATAGCACTGATGATATCGTCGATACATCAGAGAAAAAGTTGTAGGTGGGGGCCGGAATAGGACTGCAACAAGGAATGTTCCATGTACCCCATGAAGAGACAGGCCCCTGCAAGTACCGATGGCCATCCCTCTGACATGAAGAAAATGAGAGGAGTTAAAAGAGAAGTTAAGGGTGAGGATGAACTCAGTCAAGTGGAAGAGGGTGGTGGTGGGTAGGGATGGTTCAGGCCTTTATTCCTTGAAAAAACTGAGAATCCCACGACCATCATGGTGGGAGATGGACGTGTAAGGGGATTGCACATCCATGGTAAAGAGGAAGTGGCTGGAGCCTACAAACTGGAAATTTTGAAACTGGCGTAAAGCATCAGAGGAATCACGGGTGTACATGAGCAGGGACAGTAGGAAGAGATGAGTTCTGTGGGGCAGGAGCAGACTGAAACGAAAGGTCTGCCCAGGCAGTCCTGTTTGTGGATTTTTGGGAGGAGGTAGAAGCAGGCTATGCAGAGCTGGGTGGCTATCAGCTGAGAGGCAGTTGGGGTGTGGGGGTGGGGTTGTGGAGATCACCAGATGAAATGAGGTCAGTTGCCGTAGTTGATACAATGGCGTGATGTGCCATGGTGGGGGTCATGGTCTTAGGGGAAGATAGGAGGAGATATCTGAGAGCTGCTGCTTAACCTCTGCAATGTAGAGGTCAGTATGCCAGACTACAATAGCACCACCCTGATTGGCAGACTCAATACCAAAGTCAGAGTTGGAACTACAAGTTTGCGGACTTATCAAACACCGATGAAGCAAAATATAGGAAGGAGATAGAGTACTTGATGTTGTGGTGCAATGATGACAATCCCTCTCTCAATGTCAGCAAGAAGAAAGAACTGAGCATTGACTTCAGGAAGAAAGGAGGAGGACACACCCATCTACATCAATGGAGCTGAGATGGAGAGGGTTGAGAGTGTCAAATTCCTAGGAGTGACGATAACCAACAATCTGTCCTGGATCTCCCACGTAGATGCGATGGTTAAGAAGGCATAACAATGCCTCTTCTTCCTCAGGCGGTTAGAAAATTCAACATGTCCATAATGATGCTAACCAAGTTTTACAGATGCACCATAGAAAACGTTCTATCTGGGTGCATAATGGCCTGGTACGGCAACTGCTCTGCCCAGGAGTGTAAGAAACTACAGAGAGTTTTGTGCATAGCCCAGACCATTAAGGTAGCCAATTTCCCATCCATTGACTCCATCCCATATACTTCTCGTTGCCGTGGAAAGGCTGTTAAGATTGTCAAAGACCCCTCCCACCCAGTAACGCTCTCTCCCAATCTCTTCCGTCAGGCAGAAGATACAGAAACTTGAACACACACACCAACAGGTTCAAGAACAGCTTCTTCCCTGCCGTTATTAGACTGTTGAATGGACCTCTCTAACTTCAAGTAATGATCTTGTTTTGCGCACCATCTGTGCAGTCGTAACATTGTGTGTCTCGCTCTGTCTAAGCACCCTATAATCTGTACGTCCTTGTTTGCTATGATCTCCCTCTACTGCTCGCAAAACAAAGCTTTTCACTGTACATAGGTACATGTGACTACAATCAAATCAAATGCACCCATTTGATAGGCATTAATTAAACACGAGTGATCAGTTGAGAAGGGCATGGATTATTGGACGTTCTGTTGGATAGTAAGTTTAAAATGGTGGTGTCTTTTGTTTCAGGATTGTGGCCAAGAGGATGCCGTGATGGCCCAATATAACAGGTTGGTGCGTGGGGAAGGAGATTCTGAGTTGTTTGATCAGCTCACAAAAAGTCCATCTACAAAATGGATGTACCATCTGTTTGTTCTCTTCTTCCTCCTGTTTCCTCGTCCTGAGGTGCTCACCATTAGTCTCATGACAAAAGATGTGCCCATAAGGTGCCCAGATTGTGGGAGCAACTGCAGACTACAGTTTGGTAGACTGCTTCAATGTGTACAGGAGGGCTCCCCTCAACCAGTCCAGGAAGAACTGTTTCTGCTACAGCACCCTGATTGTCTGTTGTACGGTGTTCCTCTAGGCATCATATCTCTGACGATAGTGCTGGGCCTGGCATGGCAGGCTTGGGGAAGGAAGATGTCTGTCTGCTAGATGGACAGGAGGTAGTTCTTGGTGCTGAGCAGCACCCGCCCCCACAACCTCTCCCCAGGTATATTGATTGCCACAACCCATGTTATACTTGTCTATGGACTTTATTAGTATTAAAGGGGGAAATTTAAACATGAATTGGTCTTTGATTAGAAGGGACGTGTCCTTGCATAAAGAGAAGTAATTTATTAAACAGTAGTAAGATAACAGGTTACATCAGCCTAAGACTGGTTAACTACATTGCCACTGAGTGAAAAGTATGGTTATTTCCTAACTCTGTATATGCTACATGGTTTTGATTATGAAACTGACCTACAGTTAACAGCAAACTATAACAACTGATTAACTTCTCCCAGAGACCATAATCTATATATCAGAGGGCAGAGCTATTCAAATACTTGAGTTAATTTTTTCTGACTATCTGCCTTATATGAAAGGTAATGCCTTCAACTTCTCCCTTTATCCTTCCTGTGAGCATTTGGTCTTTTCTGCTGCCTCTGCTCAATCTCCATTGATGCTCTATCTAAAGCAGAACTGCTGCTATTGCCCACAAGACTAGGATTAAAAGGTGTCTGTAGGAACCCTTCAGGATCTCACAATTACTTCTGAATGTCCAGCCATTCTCTTTGCAGATTTAAAAGTCTTCTCACAGCTCGTCCAACAAATGTGGTACAGAATCAGAAAATAGATAGCTGAAAGCACTTCACCTGTGAGTTGGAGAATGATGCCTGTAGATGGACTTGGCGGCAAGGTGTCTGATGCTGCAAGAACACATGTTCAGCTGTGCGTATAATGGACAGAGCATTGACAGGAATGGCAAGGTCCAAACTGGCAGATTAGGTTGTCAGATTAGTATTGGGCAGTTACTGATGTCACGATCTCCCCATTCAGCATGCTTGTGGCACACCAACAGGACCCCATTCTCAAGACGATGATTTTTGGTGATTGTGCCAGAAGTTGACATCTCAAAGTCATTTTATTTTACCCAACAAGCTTTGGTAGCACAGAAATCACTGGTGCGATGGAGGCACATTGTATGAAGTCTGTCATTCTCCAGATCTTTAATTCTGGTGCCTTCTGACTGACTACACAACATAATTCTGAATTCCTTTGATATTCCAGAACAAAGGTCCTCAAAACAATTTTTTATATAACCACCTTTACGAGTATTCATTCGCAAGATTTCAGGCAGTGTTTGGCCACACAAATATAGATGATGAACAATGAGCTGCAGTGCCTTTGATTCATCGGTTAAAATGTGGGCCCCTATGCAAGGATAATAGGAGCAAATATACCAAACCTTCAAACACAGATGACAGAACAGGACATTTTCTGCAGCTCATAGCAACCAACTCTAATTCCAACTGTGTGCTGTGATCAGCAAAACAAAACGCACCATATGCTGTTGTTATCTTACTAGCTGGGGAGTCAGTGGTGTTGTGTCAAGGAGCTAGTAATCTAGATACCCAAGTAAATATCCTGGGAACGTGAGTTCATTTCCCACCATATCAGCTGGAATTTAAAGTAAATCAATGACAATCTAGAGTATGCATCTAGGCTCAGTAATGGTGAAACTACCATCAATTGTAGTAAAATACATCCAACTGGCTCACGAAAATCTTTATGGGAAGGAAGTCTGCAATCCTTACTTTGATTGATTCCTAACTATCCACTTAAATAACCCGACCAGTCACTTAGTTCAGGGGCAGTTAGGGATGGGGAACAAATACTGGCCTTGCCAACGACTCTCTCATCTCATGAAAGAATGAAGAAAAACACCCAAAACATTAGTGAAAATTTCCGTGGCTCATCATAGGTGATCATCAAACAAAGGTTGACACCACATCACAATTGATATTGGGACTGGTGACCAGAAGCTTGGCCAAAGAGCAGATTTAAAGGAGCTTCTTTAGGGACAATGAGAGTCAAGGGCAGCGCAGTTAGGGAATGAATTCCAGAGCTTGGACACTGGGCAGATGAAAACATGGCTGCCAATAGTGCAATGATTAAAATTGGGTACATGTATAAGGACAGAATTGGAGAAGCACAAAGTTCTGGGAGGGTTGTACGGCTAGAGATCCTCCAGAAACTGGGAGGAGTGATGGAAGGATTTCAGAACAAGGATGAGCATTTTTAACTTTGAGGCATTGTTGGTCCATGAGCCAATGTAGGTTAATAAGCTGAGCGAAAAGGACTGGCTGCCAATCCAGGTATCATGTCATGATGCCGAGGCTAGACAATCACCCAAGTGTGTAACCATGCCCCACTGTGAATCATTTGACTTGATAGAGGAGGGGAGAAAGTGTAAACAGAATGAAAAATTGACCTACCTCTGCTATTTTTCTGGAAAATTAAAACTCAAAACAATGGCCACTTTAATCTATAGCTTAGTGCTTCCATCTATTTGTAGCTGTGCTACCTCTATAAATAGAAAGCCTGTCTACACGGCCATTATCAATTCAGCTGTCTGAAAGTTCTCTGAAGAACTTTCACAGTGCTGTGAATTCCAACATGTAGATGACTTTTTAAAGATAACACTGATGCAGCTGAACTAAAACTGTCTTGGAAGCAGAGAGGAATAAACAAGCAGGAGGCAGAAACTTCTACTAGTAAGACATTTTTAAACACTGCTGGAAAGAAATTAAAATGGGCTTACATTAGTCACATTCTATTTGTACGATTGAGTTGGTTGAAAGTGCAGCTGTTGTTAAATTTAAAAAAAAACCTTGGTTTGAGTAACAGAGCAGTGTCCTAATGGGTATCGTTCATCTGTAACCTGTGCCCTTGAAGATTCACAGCTTTTTCTTTCTAGGCTCTTTGTTTGGATTGATATCTTCTTAAAAAGGTAAACCTGAATTATTGGAAGTTACTAGATGTTTTTAATGGAAATATGTTATGATCGGAAGACATTTTTAACAATTTCATATTTCATCTATCTTTCAACAATGAGTGTTTAATGGAGTTGTTTCTCGTTGCTTCATACACAAGGCTACATTTAACACATTGTTCTTCTCATGTGGGACAGATGATCTATCTAATGTCATAGAATTTGATGTGTCAGAGAGTTGGCACTGACTGAGAAAAATAATTCTACACTTAAAAATGATAAAATGGTTGGGATATTTGATCTATTCTACGAGGGGCTGAAAATCGTGAAACATTGCAGAATTCTGTTTGTTTCTCTGGAGTACTATGTGCAGTTCTGGTCACCTCGGTACAGAAGGATGTAATACCACTAGAGGGGGTACAGAGGAGGCTCACCAGAATGTTACCTGGAATGAAGAAATTGAGCTGTTAGGAGAGATTAGATAGACTTGGATTGTTTTCTTTAGAGTAGGGAAGAATGGCAGGGGACATGATTGAAGAGAATAAGATTGAGGGGTATAGACAGGGTGAGTAAGGAACAGCTGATCCCCTTGGTTAAAGGGTCACTCATGAGAGGGCATAGTTTTCAGGTAAGGGGCAGGAGATTCAGAGGGAATATGGGGAAAATACATTTTCACTCAGCAGGTAGTAGGAATCTGGAATGTGCTGCTTGGAAGGTATTGGAGACTGGAAACCTTACAACCTTTAAAAAAAATATTTGGGCAAACAGTTCAAATGTCATTAAATTCAAGGATAAGGGACAACTGCAGGAAGTTGGGATTGGCGCACCTTTTGTGGTAGTTATGTCAGTGCAGATTTGAGGGCCTTTTTTGCGCTATGTGAATAGATGAAACTATGAATCTCTGAAGCTGTTGACTATAGTAGTCAACAGTGAGGGAAACTGCTGGAAAGTTTTGTATTTTCTTTCAAAGTCAACATCTTTAAAGCTACTGCGTTTCTCCAGCAATTTCTGTTTTTGTTTCAGAACTCCAGCATTTGTAATTCTTTGTTTTATTCTCTTAAAAGCTACTGATGAATTATGCTGAAAATTTCTGCTTTCGCATGGGGTCTGATTTGGAGAGCTGTAGCAGTGAAGTGGCTGGACATTTGTGCTAGGGTTTGTCGCCATGTGTTTTCACCTTTTGAAAGCACAATTATATGAAAGGATTCCTGTTCACCTGCAACCCCCTTTCTGAGTCAGTTTTGGGGCTGATATCGGAAGAAAGCAATTTATTTAGAGTCCTTCTTTGCAAACTTGGATACATAAACCTGTGCAGGAAGCAGGCATACATTAATTACAGGACTGCATGGTGGTCACAGAGAGAATCATCAAATCACAGAATCACTACAGTGCAGAAAGAGGCCATTCAGCCCATTGAATCTGCAGCAACCCTCCGAAGAGCATCCTATCCAGATCCACTGCCCCACCCTACCACCATAACCCCACATTTTGTTAATGGCTCATCTACCTCACCTCCATATCTCGGAACACTATGGAACAATTTAGCGTGGCTGATCCACTTAACCTTCACATCTTTGGACTGTGGGAGAAAACTGGAGCACCTGGCAGAAACTCATGCAAACTCCACACAGTCAGTCACCTAAAGTCGAATCAAGCCCTGGACCCTGGCGCTGTGAATCAGCAATGCTAACCACTGTAACGCTCTCAAGATCAAAGCAAATAGCAACTGATCTCAGAGGAACTGATTGACAAAAGTGTCATAAGGGTTTCCCCGTAAGGGAGTAGTACTCTCTCAGCTGGCGAACCTCATATCACCATTGGCTAACCCAACCCATATCTCCTCCTACAGACTCCACATGTATCCATTCCACTGAGCAGGAATCTCCAGAATTGGTATTGGTTTGATGTCCACCCTTAATACGTGAATAACCAAGCTGCTGAGACTTGGAAATATGGAAGATTGGATCCTTTAATGTGTTACAAATGACATTATTCATTCTACAGTTCTTTCCTAAATGAAAACTTATTGACAGTGAAACAAGTTGTTGAAATTTTTTTCCCTAATTTCAAGCAAAGCTGAGGAAGCTTGACAGTTGATGAATCTATCCTGTTAAGAGAAAAAAGAAAATTTGGGAAATTTATACGTGTAAGTCATCATCTTAAAATAAAAGATTTTGGGTGGGATCTATTTTCAAGATCTATATCCTAGGGAGAGAAGCTCCTTCCTAGGATCTACCATTTGGAAGGTGAATAGTCAAAAGTTCACACATCTGGAATGCTTTCATCAAGAAACAGCTAATGGGTTTATCACCTGTTAAATGTAGACTGTAAATGTTGAAAAGGTGCAAAGCCTGATAGGATTATTTTGCTGTATCATATCTTTCTGAGGCAAAGAGAAAGAGTGAGCCAGAAATGGCTGCAAAATGAAAAGTAAAACGTCAAAATGTAAATGTGAGAACCCGTGCAATACCAGCGAAGAAATAGCTAAGATTTAACCTCAAAAAGTTTGATGCATTGTTATACATTTCACATTATATTAGGTCTATTTATAACCATTTTGTTATCATATTTGAGGAATTGTCTGCATACTATTGAAACATGTCCTTGCATTCACTAGTCTTGTACACAACCATGGCTTAGTACATGGATGCAAAATCCAAAGTGACCTAGAAACTTGATCATGTAATTATTAGGTTTACGTTGTTAAGATTCCACTGGTCTATTTCAAGAACCCTAGCCAACTATAGGCTATTTAAAAGTGTACCAAATGTTTGACATAAACGCATAAATGTTCACCTTCATTTGGAGTATAACAGTATATGTTATGAGCTGATACATGACATAGTCCAACGCAGAAAAGAGATTCAAAGGTTTATGGTTTCGCTATTCCCTGGCCCCACACCCACACTTTCATTCTACAGATACCAAGTTGTATCAAATGTCTTTGAGTCATTTGACAATAGTTTCTCAATGCCAAGTTTAGAATGGGATAGCTGAACAAAACATCTTACTGTCCACCTTGAATCTTTGTCATTTGCTGCATTTTGAAAATAGTTGTTAAACACGTTTAATGCTTTTTAATTATTTTCATAGTCAAAAAGCTGTTAAATATTCTTTTGGACTTTTGAGAGAATAGAACAGATTTCCATACATAAGTTAGAAATTCGACTGGTTACTTTGCACCAGTTTTCATAATGTGAAGCTACCAGTGTTGTTACATAGAGTTGATTGTAAAGGTGGAGACACAGGCCAGAAAGAGAATATTTTTCTCTAGTTTCTCCTGTCTCCCCACCCAGGTTTCTTCTGGACTCACGTTATCAAAATTCATGTTCCTGCAACTTTACTTTGATTAACCACTGACCATCAAACCTCTGTCTGGCTTGCCTTTTGCTGACATTGTTGATGGCTTTCTCACCTCGAGGACTGTCTCTCTGTTCAAGTTCAAATCCACTCTCATCACCCAGTTTTTTTTTTAAAAAAGGACCAACCCTTGACTCTTTCTATTCTTGCAAGCCACCAGCCCATTTATTCTTGCCTCTCCAGATCCTTGAATGTGCTGTCATAGTTCTAATCTATGCTCATTAGATAGAATAGAATAGTTGTTTAGAATAGAATTGTTTCTCAAAACTCCATGTTTGATTCCCTTCAATCAGGTTCACCGTCCACCCCCCCGCCCAATAGTCCTGAAACTAATTTTACTAAGGTCAGAGATAACATCTTACATGATTGTGACACTGATAACTTGTCCATCCTTGTCCTCGCTGATCTGTCTGCCAGCTTCTTGATATCTTACAACATGATACCAGGTATTTCAAAATTACTTCATTGACAATACAGCAGTTTAGAAAGTTCTGCAGCCATAGAAGTCACTAGATCAATACAAGACTTTTTTGACATATTTCATCACATATTTATCCTCCAGTGCTTTTCCTTTGTTGGCCACTTGCTGGACCCCATTATAATCTATTTGGTCATAAGCAGTGTGTTAGACTGTACAAAAGCAAAGTACTGCTGGGGAACTTAGATAAAAACAGAAAGTGCTGGAGAAACTCAGGCGCTCTGGCAGCATCTATGGAGAGAGGAATAGAGTTAACTTTTTAAATCTAACATGACTCCTCTTCAGAACCAAAAGGGCTGGAAATTGATGTTTTTTATTCTGGGGACAAAGGCAGAAGAGGAACGTGGATGAATGGTGAGCATCCCGAGCAAAAATAAAGGGAATGTTAATGGTGAGAGAGGAATGATATAAATGCTAAATAGGGATTAATGGTTGATCTGAAAAATAGAGTAAACCAATGCGAACAGGGCACTTTTGGACAGAGCGTGTTGTGCAGAAAGTAGTATAATCGACACTGAGGACAGTGTTATATGTTCAGAAGTTGTTGAACTCAATGTTGAACCCTGAATGCAGTAAAGTGCCGAAATTCAGAATGGTCTTCACTGGAGCACTGCAAAAAGGCTGAGGACAGAAATGCTAGCTTGAAAGGATAGTGAAATAAATGGCTATGCAGCACCCTCAGTGGAACTATCCAAACAAAGCCCTTACTTTTGAAATTTCTTATGTTTCTTGCTTTACTCCTTTGTTTTATTACTTTATATAAACTTTCTGTACATTTTCTGTTTTGCTATCACTTTGTTATCCGTTTGGTTACTTATCTCTTGACCTTAGTCATTAAGTTATTTGTATTAACTTTTTACAAGATTGTTTGGAAATCCAAGTAAAATGTGTCAACTGTGATTCCGCTTAAAGGCATCTCATCTCTGAACCAGAATGTTGAGAGTTCAGGTCCCACGCCAGAGATTATTTCACAACAGTGTCAACTGATACTTCAGCATTCAGGGACAGCTGCACTGTTGTAGGTGCTGTCTTTTGGATGAGATGTTAAACACAGGATGTCTGTTCTCTCGAGTGAATCTTGTATAATTGTGTAGATTCCACACCCCTCCAAGTATTGTACTTCTAAACCAGTTACATGATAGCGCAATGTTTGATGATCCTGTATAAAAGTCATGCTTTCAGTCACTCCTGGCTCAGTGAGTTGGAGTTGGCATAGTGTGTTCAGTGTTATGTATGTGTAATGTAACACTAATAGTCTAGGTTCTGTGCTTACTGACTACGTGTAAGTCTGAGATATCATAAATGTGCAAAAGTTGGTGTTGTTAATAAACTTCAAGATATCTATCTCAGCAAGAACCCAGACTTTATGATATATGTTATGAGTTAATATAAAAGAATGCACTCAGACCATATTACGATGGCAGCGATGTTTGATCCAAAGTGCCACATCAGACATAGAAGATTCCCAGCCACTATTTCAAAGAGGAGTGGCAGTAGTCCTGGTGTTTTGGCCAGAATTTATCCTCAATTTAAAAAAAGAGCTCAGGTTATCTAGTTATTATGTCACAATTTGTTTGAGCTTGCTGTGTACAAATTAGCTGTCCCAATTCCTAAAATATGACAATGACCATTCAAAAATACTTCATTTGTTGTAAAGATCTTCAGCCCTACTGAGGTTGCAAAACTTCTATATCAATGTAAGTCTTTCTTTCTTAGCTGTTACTTTTTCAAAAAAAAAATCACTAAGGTCGGTCAAGGATGAAACTTCCCTTCCAAATGTATGCTGACTACTTCTACTTTTGATTTGTAGATGTTTTTCTGTTCCATTTCTCAGTATGTCCAACATTAAGCTAACTAGTCTACATTCCCTATGTTTGTTCTGCCTCTCTCTTTAAATATAGAAAATACATTAGCTGTCTGCCAGTCTTTTAGCATTGTTCCCTTGCCTAATGAATTTATACTCCCAATGTAAATAGTGATCTGTTATCTCTTTCTTTGCTTTTTTTTGATATGAGTCAGCATGATTAATCCAGACCAGGGATTTCACCTTTTCTAATTTTAGCCAGCTTATAAATTATCTCTTCACTTTCTATCTTAAATCTCTTATTTTTTCATATAATTTCTTATCATAATTTTGTATCACTTCTCCCGAGGCAAAGTAATTATTAAATATTTCTGCCTGTTTATTGCCATTACCTGTGAATTTATCTTGTATCTTGATTGTGTATAAATAATATACAGCTATAAATTAACATCTAGAAAGTTGAAAGATGGCAAAAGTTTAAGATTGATTTTTCTACTTGGTGCACTTACTGCAGTGTAAATCATACCTAACATTTATTTGTTAGAAGTCATTAACAATGAGAACCGCAATATTAGTTCTTTTTAGTCCAACCTAAGAGAGCCAGAAGAAGATTGCTTTTCACTCTTTATCAAGCTGTTATGTTGCTGCAGTGGTGATACTTTTTTCTTTACTGCAATGATATAATTTCTTATACCTACGCTGTTGTTTTTGTTTTGTGAACAAAACCTCTCATTAGAATTGTCTCACTTAATACTTCTCTTCCAAACTTCAAAGTTCTCTAAACCTACCTTTTTGATTATGATGTCTGGAACCTCCTATATTCAACACCACTCCCCCACCCCCACTCTAACTCACTCCAGCCCACCTTATTTTTGTTTGAGTCTGACACCCAAATATGAATTAAAGGCATTATGTAAACACAAGTCATTGCAGTTAACAAGTCTTTTTGGTAGCTCCAATTTCCTCCCAATGAGGGAAGAGTCTAGCCAATGATAAGAATGTCAGCACCCACCTTCCAGTTGTACTGCTCAGTGATGAGTTCATGTTTCATTGTTTAGATGCCTTGACCATATAGTTTGTGTCTGGAGGCCGTAACTTCTGTTTCTGGAGTCGTATTTGATTTGATAAGACAATGATTCTCATTCTTGTAATAACTTTGAAATGACTGAGGTCCATTGACGTAAACAGGTTGTATCAAATTTGAGTTGGTTAAGTCAATAAATCCTCTGGGAACGTCTGAGGTATCTTTTTGAATGGTTGTGTTTCTATTGCATTAACATATGTGTATCAGTAAGCATTTGGCTTTTTGCTGCTCTGAAAATGTGTTCTACTTCTGCACATCTTCTGAATGTGACTTATAATCTTACGGATCTAGCATTCTTTAGTCATTGCTGTGCACTGCTTATGCTTATGAGGATTGTTGTTCCACAGATCTAAAGCTGACTTTTAGGCCTAGATGTTTACCACAACAGAGAATATTTTTGCCATGGCCCAAATGCTGGAAGAAGTCCAGAATCCCAATTTCTGCCACAACCCATCTCTTGTTTTCACAGGAGAACAATTGGAGGTGGGGCATAACTCATGTATGTGTGGTTCCCAGAGGCAGCTGGCTAATTAGGTGATCAGGCTTTTGGAGACCCTGGAGTGTGGATCCCGAAGTGTAGATATTGGATCAGATAAATGGAAGTCTGTTCTCGGTGAATTTCTTTTAGAATAGCTGGGATACCCTTTTGGGGAGATGAGGTATTCCTTTGGACCTGGTCCTGGGTCACCTTCAGGGGAAGTTAACTTCTGTTCGGTAGAGGTAAGACACCCTTTGGGATTGTGAAAGGTTGGCAAGCTTATGCATGATTTGTTTTAATTGATTCATAGGATGTGGGCATCATTGGCTAATGTTTACTTTCCATCCCAAATTGCCCTGGGGAAGTTAGTGATTAGCTGCTGCCTCCTCGAACTGTTGCAGCCCATGTGGTGTAGGGACAATCACAGTGTTCAAAACAATTAATAATGGCCAAACAGAAGATTGGGTACCATGGAGAAATCAATTCAAATCTAACCGTCCACCTTTGACGCTCAATGGTATTATACTTGCTGAATCTCCCACTATCAACATACTGGGGTTTACAATTGACAGAAAATGAACTGGGTTGGTCTAATAAATAATGTGTCTACTACAGCAGGTCGGAAGCTAGGAATTTTATGATGAGTAACTTATCTTGTGCTTCCCATCCTATGCACCCATCTACAAGGCACAAGTCAGGAATATTCCGAAGTTAATTCCAGGCTTCTGATGCAGCAACAGTGAAAGAGCAGCGATATAATTTCAAGTCCGGATGGTGTATAAATTAGAGGGGAATTTGCAGGTGGTTGTACAGCTGTGCATCCACTAGTCTTGTCCTTCCAACTGGTAGAGGTTGCAGATTTGGAAGATGCTGGTGTTGGAATCTTGGATGAATTACTGCAGTGTACCTTAGTAGATGGCATGCAGTGATTCCACTATACGTAGTGGAGGATTTGAAGGCTGAAAGTGTTGGATGGGGTGCCAAAGAGAGAGATCTTTTTGTCCTGCATTGTATTGAGCTTCTTGAATGTTATTAGAGCTGCATACAACCGGGCAAACGGAGAGTATTCCATCACATCCCTGACTTGTGCCTTATGATGGTGCATAGGATGGGAAGCAGGAGATGAGCTTCTTACCATAAAATTCCTAGCTTCTGACCTGTTATAATAAGCACATTATTTTTATGGCCAACCCAGCTTACTTTCTGGTCAATTGTAAACCCCAGGATGTTGATAGTGGGATTATTCAGCAACTATAATGCCGTTGAGCATCAAAGATAGATTTGAGAGATAGTAGGAACTGCAGATGCTGGAGAATCTGAGATAACAAGGTGCAGAGCTGGATGAACACAGCAGGCCAAGCAGCATCAGAGGAGCAGGAAAGCTGATGTTTTGGACCTGGACCCTTCTTCAGAAGTGGGGGAGGGGAAGGGGATTCTGAAATAAATAGGGAGAGAGGGGGAGGCGGATAGAAGATGGATAAAGGAGAAGATAGGTGGAGAGGAGACAGACAGGTCAAAGAGGCGGGGGTGGAGCCAGTAAAGGTGAGTGTAGGTGGGGAGTTAGGGAGGGGATAGGTCAGTCCAGGGAGGATGGACAGGTCAAGGGGGTGGGATGAGTCTAGTAGGTAGGAGATGGGGGTGCGGCTTGAGGTTGGAGGAGGGGATAGGTGGGAGGAAGGACAGGTTAGGGAGGCGGGGACAAGCTGGGCTGGTTTTGGGATGCGGTTGGGTGAGGGGAGATTTTGGAGCTTGTGAAGTCCACATTGATACCATTGGGCTGCAGGATTCCCAAGCGGAATATGAGTTGCTGTTCCTGCAACCTTCAGGTGGCATCGTTGTGGCACTGCAGGAGGCCCAGGATGGACATGTCGTCTAAGGAATGGGAGGGGGAGTTGAAATGGTTCGTGACTGGGAGGTGCAGTTGTTTGTTGCGAACCGAGTGTAGGTGTTCTGCAAAGCGGTCCCCAAGCCTCCGCTTGGTTTCCACGATGTAGAGGAGGCCATGACAGGAACAGCGGATACAGTATACCACATTAGCAGATGTGCAGGTGAACATCTGCTTGATGTGGAAAGTCTTCTTGGGGCCTGGGATGGGGGTGAGGGGGGAGGTGTAGGGGCAAGTGTAGCACTTCCTGCGGTTGCAAGGAAAAGTGCCGGGTGTGGTGGGGCTGGAGGGGAGTGTGGAGCAGACAAGGGAGTCCTGGAGAGAGTGGTCCCTCCAGAAAGCAGATAAGGGTGGGGAGGGAAAAATGTCTTTGGTAGTGGGGTCAGATTGCAGATGGTGGAAGTGTTGGAGGGTGATGCATTGGATCTGGAGGTTGGTGGGGTGGTACGTGAGGACGAGGGGGATTCTGTTTTGGTTGTTATTGCGGGGAGGGCATGTGAGGGATGAGTTGCGGGAAATGCGGGAGACATGGTCAAGGGCGTTCTCGACCACTGAGGGGGGAAGTTACGGTCCTTGAAAAATGAGGTCATCTGAGATGTTCGGGAGTGGAATGCCTCATCCTGGGAGCAGATGCGGCGGAGGTGACGGAATTGGGAATAAGAGATGGCATTTTTGCAGGAAGGTGGGTGGGAGGAGGTGTACTCTAGGTTGCTGTGGGAGTCGGTGGGCTTGAAATGGATATCGGTTTCCAGGTGGTTGCCAGAGATGGAAAAAGAGAGGTCCAGGAAGGAGAGAGAGGTATCAGAGATGGTCCAGGTGAACTACAGGTTGGGGTGGAAGGTGTTGGTGAAGTGGATGAACTGTTCGAGCACCACGTGGGTGCACAAGGCGGCGCCGATACAGTCATCCATGTAATGGAGGAAGAGATGGGGTTTAGGGCCAGTGTAGGTACGGAAGAGGGATTGTTCCACTTAACCTACAAAGAGGCAGGCATAGTTTGGGCCCATGCTGGTACCCACGGCCACCCCTTTTGTCTGTAGGAAGTGGGAGGAATTGAAAGAGAAGTTGTTAAGGGTGAGGACGAGTTCAGCTAAGCGGATGAGACTGTCAATGGAGGGGGCCTGGTCGGGCCTGCGGGACAGGAAGAAGCTGAGGTCCTTTAGGCCATCTGCATGGGGAATGCAGGTGTATAGGGACTGAACGTCCATGGTAAAGATGAGGTGTTGGGGACCAGGGAATCGGAAGTTTTGGAGGAGGTGGAGGGTGTTGGTGGTGTCACGGACGTAGGTGGGGAGTTGCTGGACCAAGGGGGAGAAAATGGAGTCGAGATAAGTAGAGATAAGTTTGGTGGGGCAGGAGCAGGTGGAGACAATGGGTTGACCAGGGCAGTCAGGTTTGTGGATTTTGGGAAGGAGATAGAAGCAGGCGGTGCGGGGTTGGGGAACGATGAGTTTGGAGGCTGTGGGTGGGAGGTCACCTGAAGTGATGAGGTTGTGGATGGTTTGGGAGATGATGTTTTGGTGGTTGGGGGTGGGGTCATGATCAAGGGGGCGGTAGGAGGAGGTGTTAGAGAGCTGGCGTCTGGCCTTGGCGATGTAGAGGTCAGTGCGCCATACTGCAACCGCGCCTCCCTTGTCCGCGGGTTTTATGATGAGGTTGGGATTGGAGCAGCGGGCTGCCCGTTCTGTGGGGGAGAGGTTGGAGTGGGTGAGAGGGGTGGAGAGGTTGAGGTGATTGATGTCTCGACGGCAGTTGGAAGTGGAGGCCTTGGGGTAGTGTCCAGGAGGAGGGGGTGTGTTGGAGGCGGGAGAATTGATTTCTCCAAGGTACCCAATCTTCTGTTTGGTTGTTTTTAATTATTTGCGTATCCTGTCATGTCTTTTTAATGTGATTATTTGTTCTTCTTTCTCTAAAGTTGCTTTAAATTCTACAGTATCTAAACACTGCTGTATTACTGGCTTTAAATCTTTTACCTTTGCAGTAAATCAGTGCTGTTTTAATCTCTTTCTTTGGAGGACTTCTAATTCTGTAAGTAACAATGTTGTATTATTTTCTTTGAAGTAAGCTTTTAATTTCTGTACAATAACACCGCTGAATCTTTGTACTGTTTACTTGGGGTCTTTCCAAGTTTTAACCGAGATTCTCTCACCTCCTTCAGTGACAAATGCACCATAGTACAGAGTAGAGGGAGAAAAGAGAGAGATGGTAGTAATAGGAATAGCTTAGTTAGGGGAATAGATACTGTGCCCTGCAGCAAAGACAAGAGTCCTGAAGGCTGTTTACCCACCTGGTGACAAGGTCCAGGATATCCCTTTGGGACTGGAAAGAAACTCAGTGCAAGGGAAGGTATCATGGACCAGACCAGAGGCCCAAAGTATATTATGGAGGAACCCTAAACCATTTTATATTCTTTTAAAAGGTAAGTGTAAGGTACTGTGTTCCAAATATGATTTGATTGGTCCACCATTAAGCTTTAATCAAAACACACGTTATTCTCACACCATGGTTAAAATACAATAATAAGCATTGGCAAAGGCATTTAAGCAACATAGTTATAATTTTCAAGTGCTGCCTCTCTCCAGTCCAGTAGAAAAAAACACCAGAAGAAATAATCTGTATTGTTTACTTGGGGTCTTCCCGAGTTTTAACTGAGATTCTGTCACCTCCTTCAGTGACAAATGCACCATAGTACAGAGCACCATTCAAGTAGGGGGAGAAAAGAGAGAGATGGTAGTAATAGGAATAGCTTAGTTAGGGGAATAGATACTGTGCCCTGCTCAGATTCTCCAGCATTGGCAGTTCCCACTATCTCAGAAGAAATAATCTGCCTCTTTTTGATTTTTAAGAGAAAGCCTCTTGTCTAAGACTCCTAGCAGTGGAGAATTCAAGCTTTTAGCTCCAGCAGCCAACAGAAACCTTTTCAACTAATTGAAGGCAAAACCAAAAGCCTTCCTAGGTCTGTGTGAATCTTGACCCTGCCCAGTCATGGTTCTTTTGTCTTTCGTAGATCGTAGAATCCCTACAGTGTGGAAACAAGCCCTTTGGCCCAACAAGTCCACACTGACCCTCACAACAGTACCCCATAATCCTCCTAATCTACACATCGCTGAACATTATGGACAATTTGACATGGCCAAACCACCTAGCCTGCACATCTTTGGACTGAGGGAAGAAACCGGAGCACCAGGAGGAAACCTATGCAGACACAGGGAGAATGTGCAAACTCCACACAGACAGTCACCCGAGGGTGAGAATCGAACCTGGCTCCATGGCGCTGTGAGGCAGCAGTGCTAACCACTGAGCCACCGTGCCACCCTGGTTATTTAAAAACAAATCAAAGGAGAACTCAAAGCTGTTTACTAACTGCCTGTCTGAAGGAGAAGTTTTGGCATCACAGTTATAACACACCTCTACAATACAAACAGGACAGAGAACATATCTGTTAAAGGCACAGTATTGTCACAAAGGATCCGATTGTCATTGTAAACATAGGTAACAATGATAGGGGAAGGTATTAATATGGTGGTGAGTAGTGATAAAGGTGCAATAGATTGTGATGTAGAATCAGTATCGGTGGAAATGATAGCCAGGGAAAGACGACACAGGTGGGAGTCATCTGTAAGTCCCCAAAGAGAGTATAAATCAGAAAATAATGGAAGTATATAAAAAGGGCACTATGATTGTCATGGGAGATATTAATCTGCATATTGACATTGGAGATGAATTTCTGGAGTGCATCAAGGGATTGCTTATTAGAGTAGTGTGTTGTAGAACCTACCAGGGAATGGGCTATTTTAGCTCTAATAATTCTAAACTAGAATTAATATGATATCTCATAATTAAGGATCCTCTAGAGATTAGCAATCAAAACATGGTAGAATTTCAAATTCAGGTCGAGGGAAAGCAGCCCAAGTCTCAAATCAGTGCCCTCAAATAAGGACAATTACAAAGATATGCAGAAAATGATTTCTAAAGCAGGCTGGGAAAATAAACAGGACAGCAGATGAGCAGTGGCAGTTTTAATCAGATATTTCATAATGCTCAGAAAAATTTATTCTATTCAAAATGATGAGAAACATGAACCACCTAGGGTTAATAAAAAACGGTGAAGGAAAGCATCCAATCAAAATCAAGGACATAAAAAGCATCAAAAACTAATGGTAGACCAGAGGATTGGGAATTCAAGAACCAGCAGCAGATCACTAAAAGACTAATAAAAATGAGAATTGATAATGAAAGTAAGTTGGCAAGAAGTATAGAAACAAACAGCAAGAGTTTCTACAGGAATGTGAAAAGAAAGAGAATGGCAGATAATGTAATCCAAAAGTTTGCATTGGTCTTTACAGTGGAGTGCATTATAAACATCCCAAAGATAACAGATAAACAAGGTGCTAGAGGGAGGTAAAGTATTGTAACAGTTTAAATTATGAGGAACAAAGTATTTGACAAATTAATGTGACTGAAAGCAGGCATGTCATATCAATGGCCTGCATCCAAGGATTTTAAAGGAAGTGGCTGCAGTGATAGTAGATATATAGGTCAAAATATTACAAAATTCACTGGATTTTGGAAGGGTTCTAGCAGATTAGAAAGCTGTTCAAAAAGGGAGGCAGACAGAAAGCAAGAAACTCTAGGCCACTTAGCGTAATATGATCGACTCCATTCAGGAAGAAATAGTAGAACATTTAGAAAAGCTTAACACAATCAAACAGAATCAATGTGGCTTTATGTAAGGAAAATGATGTTTAACAAATTTGGCAGCCTTCTTTGAGGATAAAACAGACAGAATTGGTACATGTAGTCATTTTGATTTCCAGAAGGCATTTGATAACACACAACACCCAAAGGTTATTACTTAAGGTTAGAGTGCATGGTATCGGGGATAATGTCTTTTCATAAATTCAGAATTTGTTAACAAACGGAAAGCAGAGAGTCAGGATTGATGGGTCATTTTTAGGTTGGAAAGAATTATTTTTGTATCACCAGTAAATTTGGATACATTACAATTTGCCACATGCTCTAAGTTATTAATGTAAATGGTAAATAATTGAGGTCTGGACTGGTCCTTGTGGCGCTACACTACTTATATCTTTCCAACCTGAAAAAGACCTATTAATCCTGAATCCCAGTCTTCTCTGTGTTAAACAATCCTAAATCCCTGTTTTGGTAGGAAGAATCAAAGAGCAGACTATTATTTAAATGGAGAGAAACTCCAAAAAAAAGTTCAGAGCTGAGGGATTTGACTGTTCTTGTGTATGAGGTATAAAAAGTTAGCATGCGGGTACAGCAGGTGATTAAGAATACAAATGAATTTTGGCCTTTATTATTAAGGCTTTGAGTTTAAAAATAGTGACATCTTGACACAAATGCACTGGGCATGGGTGAAGCCACACCTGGAATATGTGTATATTTTTGGCTCTGTATTTAAGAAGGGATGTATTGGGATTGGAGGCAGTTCAGAAGTGACGCACTGGGCTAATTAACAGCTCAACAGATTAGGCCTGCATCCATTTGAGTTTAGACACATGAGGGGTAATCTTATTGAAACATACTAGAATATGAGGGAACTTGACAGGTTAAATATTGAGAAGGTGTGTCCACTCATACGGAAATCTCTAACAAGGGACATAGTTATAGAACAAGGGAACATTCATTTAAAAACTGAGATATGAAGGAGTTTCTTTTCCCAGAGCATCTGGAATTGTCTACCTCGGTGTTGTGGAGATGAGGTCACTGAAAGGAGTTAAAGAGGAGGTACGTAGATTTTTGAAATATCGAGGAGTTGGGGCAATATTAGGAACTGGCATGAAAGAGGAGTTGAGGCTAGGTGCTGATCAGTTACAACCTTGTAAAATGGCATGGCAAGCCTAAGAGGACAAATGTCCTACTCCAGCTCTGATTTCTCCAGTTCTCATGAAATGTGCTGTAAAATTTCCACAGGGTCTCTGAATCTGTTTATTTAAACATCAGACAAACTGGATTATTTTCTGCAAATTGAACATAAAAACATAAGAACTAGCAGCAGGAGTAGGCAATTTAGTTTCTCAAGTCTGCTTGGCATTTAATACGATCAATTCTGATCTCATCTTGATCTCAACTCCATTTTCCTGTCCACTGTCCATAACTCTTCAACTCATTACTAATTAAAAATCTGTCCATCTCCTCTTGAAATTTACTCAATGAGATGTAAGGAAAATCTTTTTCACCCAGAAGGTGGTGGGAATCTGGAATTCAATGCTTGTAATGGTAGTAGAGGTAGAAGCTCTCATAATATTTAAAAAGTATTTAGATGTGCGCTTGCGATGCCAAGGCATACCAGGCTATTGGCCAAGGTCTGGAAAATGGGATCAGAGTAGTTAGGTGGTTCGTTTTAACTTGTACAGATATCTTGGGCCAAAGGACCTTTCCTGTGCTGTCGATCTCTATGACTAAATTCATGAATAAATGACTATGACTCTATGAATAAAATTTCACCTTTGTGGAACTGTAGTTCAGTTGAAATTTGCCAGAAATTGATGGTGCAAGCTATTTATGGAATGAAAGGTTAAGGGGAAAACCAAGTCCACTTTATGACACATGAAGAAATGCATTACTCCAGTAAAATCTGGGCTAAAATCTTGGCCTGCGTTGGGCTTCTGGTGAGGGGCAGGAAATAATAGTGGTGACCATTAAGCAACAAAAGTTAGCTCTCTCGAACATTGGATGTGTTGGCTTTACTTGGAAAATGAAATAGAAAAATGGCAACTATTAAACAATGACAGCCAAGTTGTCATTGTTTTAAAAAACGAAGCCCTCGTCAATGGTAGCCATTGCCTAAATTAAACCTGGCATTCTGTGGTCATCTGAGCAATGATATGTAATGTGGAGGTTAGTTAAGTGGTAACAGAGTAGGCTGAGGAATATTTTACAAGCAAATTGTAAGGCCATCTATGTTTGTCGTGGAGCATAAATATCAATTAAATAAAACCATAATTTTGATAACTTCAGCAAAATAGGTTTTATTTTAGATGACATACATCTTAAGTATATGCGTGTGTCTATGCATTTGCATAGACTAAAACCAAGGGGCATACTTTCATGATAAGTAGTAGGCTGTTTAAGATTGAATACATTTCTCATCTCATTCGTGGTGGTGACTCTTTGTAGTCTCCACCCCAGAGGGTTTTGGAAACTCAGTCATTGAGAATGTTCAAAACAGAACTTAATAGATTTCTGGAAAATAATGCCATGAAGGAATATGCAGTTAGTGCAGAAAAGTGGGATTGAGCTAAATAATCAGCCATGATCTAATTGAATGCTGGAGCAGGCTTGATGGGCTGAATTGCCTACTCCTGTTTCTATATTCCTACACACGTCTATGGCAAGACATTGTGATCAGTGGCAATTTTGTCTAGTTGCTTTTCAAATGAAAATGCAGTGGTTACATCAAAGATCTTGCCAATGAGCCAGACAGCTTGGAAGGCTGAATCTTTTCTCTGGCTCAGTTCCCACTTTTCTCCCGTGAAATATGATCTTTGGCAGTTCCTGTGAAATTTAATGCAATAAAACATCCCACAGGGTAATATCTGATGCGTCGGAAATTCCAGGCATAGTAATATCTTACTTTGAACATTTTGTTTGTCACCTTATAGGATCCTATAATTATTAAGAAGCAAGTCCAGGGGTGTTCTGCAATGAAGTCAGCAGTAAGTATTAATGTTGGTTGAAGCAGATTCTTATTGCAATTTATAAATCTGAAATACTGTGGCGGCAAAGATCGAGGTAACATTGAGTGTTGCCCCTGTAGCCAAATCCTGAGCGTGCAGCTGTTCAATGTTCCATAAATGCCATTGATCCTCCTGTGCCGGCTTATGATATTCCAGATAAATGATACTGGGGATTCACTGCAGATAACTTCATCCTTAATGTAAGATGGTTGAAATGCACAAGGAATTACCTACTGAATCTCTTCATATATAGTTATTTCTAATATTTAATGCTAGAAATAAGAGCAAATCATATACGTTTTTCACGAGGCTTTTCAGCTAGTTTCATTCAAAGGACTGTTTTTCCAAGTAATGTGCTCAGTGATGCATGTCTTACCCAGCACAGACCAGTTCTGAAAGCCAGTTTAATTAATAGTGTGACTAGTCCCTAGTTACTCTTGACATTTGTTGTGGAAGTTAGAATTACATTCAAGTTGAATACATGAAAGGACAATCTGCAGCAGACTGTTAAATCTGTAGTTACAGTGCAGTAATAGCTATCTTGGAATTGATTATTATTATCCCTGTAGAGATTTTTTATGTTTAAGGAGAAGTTCAAACTCCCCATTATTACCTGAAAGAATTCTACAACAACATTTCAATAAAAGAAACAATCTTTACAAAATTAGGTATGAAATATTACATTATAGTTTTGTAATAGTTAAAACATAGATCAACAGATGAGATGAATTAGAAATATAAACATCAGCTAAATATGAATTATTAGAATAACCACATATCTGGTGATTGTTAAAACAATTTTAAATTATGGATTTTTGAGAAGTCAGCACTAAGACTTCTTTTTGCCTCATTATTTCTGGTAGATTTTAGTGCAATTGCAGGTGGATTATATATTTTGAGCTATTGCCTCTCTCCACTGTGGGTTCTGGTAGACGCTGTACAATGCTGCTAATTTAGAGTTGAACTCAGTAGCCAACCTTACCTTGTGTTGTAGTGTCAGAAAATCCTCTTTGCTATTTAATTGAATGTCTTGTAATGATGAATGGGAGCAGATTTGGAAGCAATTTGCTACTTCATTAAGTAAAGGTTGTTATTCTCCAATGTATTTTCTAAGACTTTGAATGTGTGGTCTTAGTTAATGCAAGCTTTAATTTTATAAAATAATTGCTGCACTATCTAGTTCACAATGTTAAGTAAAGACTGGTCTGAGACTTCAGCATTCAAACCCGCTTTGTTTTGGCTGATGCCTTCCATTCTGTTTTATTTAAAACTTAGTTAGAGCTAAATATTTTGGCTAAACGTCTGGACATTTGTGCTGATCTCTACCTTCCTTGTTAATTACGGTTTGTGAAGCCCTTAGGGATAGTTTGTTACATTTAAAGAACAGGATATGTAGCAGTTATTGCAGCAGATTTTGTGTCGATCAAAATTGTTAATTGTCTTAACATAACATTGAGTACGTAGAATGTACAGGCAGTCAGGACACACTGACAAGCAGAAGTTACTATCCAAAATAAATAACCCACCATGTACAACTAAAACAGATTTATTGATATTTGATTTAAAAAAAAATCAAGGATTGAAATCACATTTGTAATTTCTTATTTCCATTGTTGTCCATTACCCCTTGATTAGATTTCAATTATGCATGACTTGCCCATTATCTTTACTGTGCTCTAATTTTCTCTTATGAGGCTGGGAGGTACTGTCATGGGAAACTTAGACAGTTGCTGCAATGTATTGTGTAAATAAAGTACCATCAGCACAGTGTGGTTGTTGGCCATGAAAGGACTAATTTGAGTAAAGTAGCAGCAGGCTGGTTGAAGAAACTTCTGTTCTGCACGCCACAGAACAAGCAACAATTTGACCATTGCAGGTTTTCTTGCAATTGTACCCATCAACAGAATGGCCAATCCATTTCCCACTTGATCCGTGACAATAGCGGAGAAGCTTGTCAGATCAGGTAGTGAGCCGTGTACCACAGAATATCCGTGCTTTGTCTTGCTCTTGTAGCCATGCAGTTGACAGAACTAGTGCAGTTTGATCAAAACTAACTTCTGATAATTATGCAGCAAAGATCAATGAGGGATGAGTCAAAGTTCTGTAACTGAAGATGGTCATCACCTGACAATTATGTGCCATAAATATTGTGTCCAGGTGCAAGTCCAGATCTTGATTAAGTTCTGATGTTGCCTGGTTTATTTGCTTCATTATGGAAGGAGACATAACTGAAGCTGAATGCTGTGGAATCATCAGTTCCACACTATTCTTCATAGAGAATGATGGAGAGAACATTAGTGAAACCTGTAATTCTGTAGTTCCCATCGGTAACTCCCCTCTGCCCAACCCTGCAATCCCCTAAACATCAGGGTCAATGTTATGCTGCAATGTCAATGATTGATAATTATACAGGAGTAAAAAAAAACCTGATTCACCTAGCCACTGCAGAAGAAACTTTTGATAGAAATTAAACTGTTGCTAGGAAACTGTGCAGGAAGATTGTTGATAAATTCATATCTTAATGGCTCTGACTTGGACTGATAGGCTGGAATTTCTCCAAGTGATATCCACATCTGATGTTGGGTGCAGATCCTCTATCCTTTAGATGTACATTTCCTCACATGTTGAACCTGGTCAGCAACTGAATCAAAGGCTCACATTGTTAAATGTAACATCTCATTTCTGTCATAGTGAAAATCACAGGCACACTTGCAAGATAACACAACTTAATTTATTCAAAAAGCTATTAAAGGCTACTGATGGCCCTAACTCACATTTCCCTAATCTACCTTTTGGGCAATTATCAGATTTCATGCATCTGATGATGTTGAATGGAGGGATAGTAATGCATTATACGTATATGAATGCAAAGTCAGTACAAGTATCTACCTATTCTTGCCTAACCTATGACTTTGAAGAAATATGGCCAAGACCTGCCATGAGATCACTGGGTAGTACTTTGCCAAAATGTTGGTGGCAATAGGACCTGAGGTAAGATAGAAAGAATCAGTTTAAATAACAGCAAAAAGAGAAATCCAAATCACAGCTCTGTAACATTTATTAGTGTAGTGAAAAATCAAAGTCTGTGATCCTGCAAGTGCTGCTGTCATTCTCATTGTGACCTTAAGTCCACTTGAGCTGTTTACAGAGACAAGTTATAAATGGAGGGGTACAAATGTTATAAATAGTCGCATAAGTGAAATGAGCTGATTATTTACAAGACATGACATTTGAAATGAGTCTTTTGTCAAGACCACATTACATTATGCTCATGTAATATTTATTTATTCCTCCTATTTTCAAAACAATGTTTAAAATATTGTCCTTTAGAGACAGATCACTCCAATGTAATACTACTGTGAAAGTATCTATTCCTTACTAGCTGTACAATAATTTCTTAGAAGTGTGGATTCATTGCATGAGGTCATTCAGTCCCCTTATTTCAGTTCTGGCTTTTTGAAAGAACTAACTAATTAGTCAACACTTTTGCTATTGCCCCTGCAAATTTGTCCCTTCAAGCATTTTTCCAATTCTGGTTTGAAAACAATTACTGAATCCGCTTCCATACCCCTCTGAGGTAAAACGTTCCAAATCAGCATAACTCGCTCTAAGATTCGCTCGTCCCATTTCTGCTGTATTGCTTGAGGTCTGAGCGGGGAGAAGCTGGAAGCGTGGAATGTCAAGTAGAGCAAGAACATGAGAAGACTTGATCAGCAACATCCCCACTTACAAACCCTTTTTCTAAAATGGTAGATTCTTTTGGCATTGCAGGATCTGACTTATAGAAGTACAAGTTTGTGATAATAGAAGACAGGCTATAATGAATATCTTGAATTTCAATGTAAGTATTGCCTTTTGCTTCATCAGCTTATCTTAATGCTTATCTTAATATGTTTTGCAGGCAGTGACTAGTTATTGTACTTTTTAACAAGAGAGGTAGAGTATAAGTAGAAGACTCTTGTTGCAGTTGCACTGACACCACACTTAGAGTACTGCGTCCAATTTTGATCTCCTTATGTAAGTAAGGATATACTTGCACTGGAGGCAGTTCAGTGAAGCTTCACTTGTTTGGCTATTGGGATGAAGGGGTTGCCTTATAAGGAAACGTTGAGCAGGTTGAGATAGTGGCTACAATATGGAAAACCCAATCACTCTGTTTCTATCCTCACTTTATGCTCATTTACATACTCTTTCTCATTATGTAAGGACCACTGGACCATGATTGGAAATAGAAATGTTGGCCAGTGGTGCCTGTCTAATCTAGGGGCATTGCCCTCCCTTGTCTGAGCTGAGATTAACTAACTTTTATGACTTTTCAAATTATGGAAAATTCAATTCCTCCATACCTTTTCATAATTCACTTCTTGCAGAATATTTTTTAGTATAACATGTTTCTAGCATCACCATCCAGCGTGTGTAATCATTGATTTTAATACTGTCACATTTTCTGTTCGTCGAAAACTCTTATAACATTCTGCTCTCGAATCATTGGCTATTGTACAAAGGATGGCAGTGTAGATTTATGATTGTAGCCCTCATTCTTGTGGCTAGCCTTATCACATTGAATATTTGAATAGATACCTCATTGAAAATGAAATTGAAAGGAAATTGTAAGTATCAGATGTAGATGCCTGACATTCTGTAGAAGATCATGGCTCCCATGTAAAGGTGATATGTACAAAATTAACTTTTGTAAATTGCAATGCCAAATTGATCTTTTTGCTGTGTTTGATGGAAAGTCAAATTAAAAATTTAACAGACATTTAGTTTTTGTCAAATACCTCCATCGCAATTGGGCGAGGATATCTCAATGAAAATTTGCACATGTTTTGTTAGAAAAATGAGCTTGGATAATAAATAACCTTATTTGTGTTCTATAAATTTGTTTTTGAAAATGCAGTTGTGAAATGGAAATAATTACAATCTGGGTGCCACCTCAACTATGGCTCTGATGTGAGATAGCCAGAAAAAAAACATGCTAGAGTGAAGTAACTTTAACGATAGCAATGCAGCAGAATGTTCTAGAGAACACATAGATCTGTATTTGTTACACTTACTCCTGATCACAAATTGCTTATTTATACTTCTGACTGCACATTTATTGTGTAAGACAGATTGATATTTTAAACAGATTTTGCAGCTCAGTTCCAAATCTCTTTAAACAACATTTAGCTGCCCCTTATTAGTTGTCTTCCAAAATCACTTATGTCAGCAACAATCTTGGAAATTCTGTTTTCAGAACTGTGTATGACAGTGATGCAAGCTCTTCGCTCATTCAGATATACTTAGAACTTTATCATATGTTAAAATACAGTGATTCCTTACATAATTAAAGTCACTAAATGCTCATTTGGAGTCACCAGTATTCACACCCACAGCGTGACATTTTCAGACGAGGAATTCTTGAGGGATTGCATAAAGCCCACTCAGTAATTTCCAAAAATAGAACTTGTCAGTACAGTCCTCTCATGCAGCCTCAGCATTACTTCTATACAAATTATTATTCGTTGCACTCTATATTTTCTTTTCTTTCTGCTGTGCTTTTTCCATTCAGCTGGGAAATGAAGGTTGTGCTGTAAGATCCACACCCAGTTCTCAAGTTACAGAGCAGGTGAAAGTTTGAGTAAATCATTAGTTTGAAGTGATTTGCGTCTTCACTAATATCCTCCCCATTGGTGTGTTATTCTGTAGGATGTTGTTCCACAGTTTGTTTTCCCTGTCATGTGTGTAAAGAGAAATGAAATGTCATACCCAAGTTATAAATTGCAATGTTCATTTTTTAATGATTAACATAAGCTTTTTAGTAATTAACAAAATATGCATCAACACAACATGTGTGCAGCGACCACCCTGAGGACCGTTTTACCAGCTGGTTGTAAGAATGTGTGGAAAACTTACGTTAGAGATAAAGTTTGGAATTGCTGGAAATGTACACAATGTAAGTCAGCAAGTACGTGTGAGAGAGATTGACTGAGTGGAATCATTCATGACGTTCAGGGAGAAGGTGAGTCAACAACTTATTTCCAGAAACGTTTGTTTCATTTTGATTTGTTGTTATTGAATTTTCAAGAGTTCATTTAACGTAACCATCACTTGTGATAGCAGAGAAATGGATGGTTGCTGATTGCTTGCCCACTGCCTGTCTTTTTTATTAATCAATGAAAAGATATGTCAGATAGTAGTGTAATGGGTGAACAATGTTCTGTGTATTTTATGCCAAAAGGTTAAAACTTTAGAATGATATGTCCTGCTGGCAGAGGAATATCCTGGTGCGTTAAAGATTATTGGTGTGGTTGTGTCTGTTTTGAAGGCACTGTACATTTATAATTGAAGGAACATCTTCTCATTTGAGTTATGGAGCAAGTGTTGAAAGTGAGGATGGGTATAGTTGAAAATTTAGTTGGTGGCTGTCTCCCTATCTGACTGTGGGTAGTGACAATTTACTGTTCTGTGTTCTCCCTTTATGAGGAGGTTTATGGTGAGTAAACCTCCAAACATAGAACCCAGGCTGCTTGGAACTTCTCTAATTTTTACCTTAGTGCTAAAATTGTTTGGGTTGGTTTTGTTCCATGGGTGTTTCAGCCGCATGGTTGTTAAACTTTTCCATAGCAGGAGCAGCAATGCATCATTTTGTTCACTTGTATGCTGTAGGAGATGGTCCCTCTTCAGTGGATAGCTCCATAAGGCATCAGGGTGGGTTCTTTAGAGCTTATGATTTCTGTAGCCTCCTGTCATGAATGACTGAATGCAAGATATGATTATAATAGAGGGAAGTTTTTTTGTTTATTGTCCTCTAAAGTGATTGATTTTAATTGGAATAGATTGGAACAGAGGCAGTAAGGATTTGGTACAAAATCATAAATTGCTGGAAAAAATTCAGCAGGTCAGGCAGCATCTTCAAGAGAAAGCAGAGTTAACATTTTAATTCCAGTGACCCTTCTTCAGAACAACCCTCCTGTTCTGAAGAAGGATCACTGAACCCTAATCCTTAACTCTGCTTTCTGTCCACAGATGCCTGACTTGCTGAGTTTTTCAAGCAGTTTATGATTTTGTTTCTGATTTCCAGCATCTGCAGTTTTTTGATTTCTTAATAAGGATTTGATTGTGGTACCATAAATAATATGTTTGAAGGAAAACACCAGCTTTTGTACTGCACCTAATCTATGGCATTGGAAACAGCAAAGGATTTCCTGCAGGTGGCAGAGTTGTCATTGGCTGCCTGAACGGAAATTTCAAACCCAAGGTCAATTGATTTTGTGAGTAAACTGGAGGTAGCATTGCCTGACAGAGCTAAAACGGCAGAGATAATTGAGGTACGCTTGGGTTTAGAGGAATCACACAAAGGGCTGAGTACTTCAGGAGCTGCAGTGTTGGAATTGGGAGATATTCAGTTACAGTTGAAGTGGCCGAAGCATGATGTGAAAGTGAAGAAACCAGTGATGACACAAACAGTTAGGAAAGGAAGATGGAATTATGAAAACAGGAAATGGGAAGGAATTAGAAGTTCAAAGGGAAAGCAAAAAGAGAAAACATGCATATGAGCTAAAAATGGTGCAGTTGAAACAAGAGATTTCACATGCTGATACAGGCTCTGATGGAGAGAATCTGAGTCATAAATTTTGAAGTATAGTAAGGAAATGTTTAAGTTTCCAATAGAGTTAAAGTTATACCAATTCTTCTTTTTTTGTTTATAGTTTAACTGGGGATAAGAATTAAATGTATTTTGCTTAAAGCCGAATAGTGTGCTCAATTGAATTACATTTGGAACACAGTACCTTATACTTGCCTTTAAATAAGAGCAAAGTTAGAGTCTAGGCTATCTCCTTGAGAAATTTGCAGGGGGTTTGGTCTGGTCAATAACAATACAAAAAGGAGGGTAAATGATCCCTTTTTGAATTTTGCAGATGATATGAAATTTTCTAATAATAAATATAAAGGAGGTTATTAACTGACTTCAGGAGGACATGAACTGGTGAAATGGGCAAAGACATAGCTGATGAAATTTAATATAGAGAATTGAAGCATTTTGGAAGGATGTTTAAGAAGAAGCAATGAAAACTAAACTTTATGATTTTAAAGGGAGTGTAGGATCTGACAAATTTGGATCTGTAGGTACCCAATTTTTTAAAAGCTGGTAGGACAAATTAAGAAGCTTGCTAATGGGATTCTTGATTTTATTAACTGAAGAATCGAGGAAATAAGCAACAAAATTAGAACATAATTTTTTGGAACACTAACTGGACATTGGCATTATCTTCAATTCTGGGATGGTGCCTTGGATGAGGAGTTTCAGTTATATGGGAGATTGGAAGCCCTGTGCTTGTTCTCTTTAGACCTGAGAAGGAAGGATTTGGTAGATGCTTTCAAATTCATGAATGGTTTATTGGATTAAATAATGAGAAACTGTTTCTAGAGGCTGACCAATCAGTATTCAGAGCACAGATTTAAGATGCTTAGGTAAAGAAGCAGAGATGAAATGGGGAAACATTTAATCATTGGTGCAATTGAAATGCTCTACATCAAAACATTGTGGAAGCACATGCAGTAATTATATTCAAAGGAAATTGAATAAATATTTTGAGGAAAACTTGCTTGACTAACAGAACAGAGAAGTAGGAATCCATTCAGTAGTGCATTCATCAAGATTCACTGATCTTTCCCAATGCTGGTGCTGTTATCAAAGAATTGGTTTTCAGAAAAAAGTCTATGCTATTGGATATTGCAGACTGTAGAAAGGTGTCTTTACAAAGGTTTGTGTCTCCTATATATAAATACTTATGCTGAATATTGAAAACTACCTTCTTACATGGGGCTTCATAAGAGTAATTTTAGAAGTCATAATCCTGTTTTGTCCCAAATGCTCTGGAACTTTTAAATTTGGATCTTATCTTTGACTATTTATCATCATTTTTAATACTGTATCAAGCTTTTATTCTTTGTGTGTCTGTGTTGTGTTGTACTTCACGTTAGATTGGGAAGGTTGTATTGACTGTGTTTGCTTGCATCGAGTCTGTCCTTTATTCAACATCAGGTGTGATGTTTTGCTGACTTCTTTTAGCTGTGACATGGGAAATTGCCATAAAACCAATAAAAAAATCTAAGTAACAAAATGTACTGGTGTTCATTGTTATCATAAACACTTATCACCTTTGAGAGGACAGAAATACTAACAAGAAAATTATTTGCTAATTTACTTATATATTAAATTTATAGGTCCATGCTAATGAAACAGCCCAACCTCTAGCTTTCACATTTATACCAACTGTTCAAAGACTTCCTGTGCACATTCAGGTCATCAATACCATCAGATCCTCACCTTGGCCTGGAAAGCAACAACAGCCATCCTCGGTAATGAATGAGGTAACATCATAATTTTCAACATGCATTCTTCTTTTCTGCTAAACAGATCATTTTATTAAATGACTTCCTCCACACAAACTCTGAAGTCCTAATACAGATTGTTTGTGCTGTCCTCTTAATATTAGCAACAATGATATCAATTCAATGTGTTTGGCTCAATGCCTTTGTAGCCTTGCTGTCTTGATGTATGCAGATGGCCATCATATCAGATGCTACATTGGGTGATTATCCTAAAATAAATACCTACCTGCATTTATCATATTTTAAATGGTTTTACCATGTTGAAAATCAAATTACTATTACTTTATTACTGTACGTTCTCAGATGACTTTTGATATGACTTTTCACTGGGATAGTGCTTATTCACAAATGGCTGTAATTTATAGATGTTTCAGTTCTAATGTAATCTAATCCATATGGTCTGTATCCCTCTATTCCCCGCCTGTTCTTGTGTCTGTCCTAGTGCCTCTTAAACTTTGCTATCATATCTGCTTCTACCACCTCCATTGGCAGCGCATTCCAGATACCTGCCACCCTCTGTTTAAAAAAACTGTTTTTGCGCACCTCCTTCAAATTTGGCCCCCTCACCATGAAACCTGTGCCCCTAGTATTTGATATTTCCACCATAGGAAGTAGACACTGAATATCTACAGTATTCATAGAGTCATAGTTATATTGCATGAAAACGGACCCTTCGATCCAACTAGTCCATGCTGATGATTTTCCCAAACTAACTTGTCCCACTTGCTGTGTTTGGGCCATCTCCCTCCAAACCTTTCCTATTCATGTACCTATTGAAATGTATCTTAAATGTTGTAACTCTGCCTGCACTCCACCACTTCCTCCAGCAGTCATTCCACACATGAACCACACTCTATGTAAAAGCATTACCTCTCATGTCCTTTTTAAAGCTTTTTCCTGTCACCTTAAAAATAATCCCCCTAGTTTTGAACTTTCCCCACGCTAGGGAAAGGACCCTTGCTATTCACCTTAGCTATGCCCCTCATGATCTTATAAACTTCTATGAGGTCACCCCTCAACTACCTGTGCTCCAGTGAAAGAAGTCCCAGCCTATCCAGCTTGTTTTTATATCTCAAACCCTCTATTTCCTGCAACATCCTGGTAAATCTTTTCTGAACCCTCTCCAAGTTAGTAATATCCTTCCTATTCATGCCTGTCATAATTTTATATACTTTTATCAGGTCACCCCTCAGCCTCTAATGCTTTAGCAAAAACAATCCAAGTTTGTCCAACATCATATAGCTAATAAATCCTAATCCAGAAAACATTGTAGTAACTTGTTTTGCACCCTCTTCAAAGCCTCCACATCCTTCCGAAAGTGTGGTGACCAGATCTGCACACAATGCTCCAAATGTGGCCTAAGTAATGTTTTATAGAGCTGCACATATGATTTTCCAACTTTTATATTCAATGCCCCAACTGATTAAGACAGACATGCCTATGCCTTCTTCATTTACTTGTGTTGCCACTTTCAGGAAGCTATGGACCTGCACTTTAAGATCCCTCACTGCTTCTATTAATGCTTCTACGGGTCCTGCCATTTACTATATGATGACATGATTTGATCTTGCACGTCTTCAGTTTCCAACGTCCTTAAAATACTTCTTCACCTTGCCACAGTTTACATCTCTACTTCCAGCACTGAGACATTCCACATAACGATCTTCCCAAAGCTGCTTGGTACTAGCCATAGCAGTTGGCATCTTGTTGAATTAACTTCACAGTTGCTTGACACTTACTTTTTGATGTACTCCTCACTTGTTTTGGGGAAGGACTGGAATGGCATTTGATGTTCCTTTGTCTGTGGTGAAACCCAATTGTTGGTCACCTAAAATGACAAGATATTGTTCAAAGGAACCTGTCTAGTTTTGTGCCTGACTACTTCTACCCCTTTTAATATGTATCTTTTATGCATTAATGCTCTGTTCTGCATATTCATTGTCTAATAAACATTATCATCTAAATCTAGGAGGAAAAGAAATAAACCTATTGAAAACTTTTCTTGCAGCCTTTGCATATCACTGAAGAACTGCCCTCAGCAGGTGTTACAATGACAGATACTGTTGATAGAGGAACTCCTGGGCAACAGATGGAGATAAGCCAAAGATGGTCGAATAAGGGAGGAGATGTATCTTCTCAAGAAGCTGGATCGTCCGAAGGGATTTTCAAAGCTGAACTTGTATTCTTGGCAGATTCGTATGGAACTGATGGTGATCGTTTTTCAAGAAAAAACGAAGCAGAAGTCAACCTTTCAGCAAAAAAATTACCTTTGTCAAGTCTGTCTCCAAACCCTTTTGTTGATGACAAGAATGGCTATATTCAAAAAGAACTAATAGTGGATGAATCAAAGGCCCCTATGTTACAAAACGCTGAGCAGAAGGTCGACAGGACTCTGCAAGAGCCATTCTTTCAGGCAAGATAGCATTTTTATTCATTCATGTTTTGTTACTTTCATTTAAATGAAATCAAATATTCAGTTGCTTCATTCACTGTCAGTGAGTCAAAATTGTGGAACTCCCTTCCTAACAGCACTATGGGTGAACCTATACCCCAAAAAGGTCTTCAGTGATTCAAGAAGACAACTCGCCAATCCTGAAAAGCACTTAGGGATAAGTAATAAATGCTAGCCTCGCCAGCAAAACCCATATCCCATGAAAGAATAAAAAAAAATGAAAATTTTAACTATTTGGTATCTAAGAACAGTGATTTAAGTATTAGTTGTAGAAAATACGCAGTATTGATAGATATTGCTTGGGAAAGGGTCAAGATTTGTGAACTGTGCATTGTCGATTAAGTTCTATTGAGTTAAATCAAGTTAAAATGATGAGCTGACTCAGTCCTTATTTCTTGTTCTGCTTTTATTTCGATGTTTTAATGAAATAGACAGGAACAGGATCCTCTAGCTGTTCCAAATCTTTAATCAAATCCTTCCTTTTTATATATTCAAATATTCTACTTTTCCCTTAACTCCATGATTGGTTATAAGTTTTTGCATTGTTTTTATGGTACATTAATCATTTCTTGACAGATCACACTGAGGGTTAGCAGTAAATGAGTTTTCAAGCTCTTAATTTAATCAGTAGCTGAGTTGACCAATGCCCTTGTCTTCAGCAAAAACATTATTGTATGTTCCAACTATCCTTTCCTTTCTCTTGATTTTTTTTAACTAAACTACTTCATTCCCATGTTTAAACATTTGGAAACTATTCACAATTTTAATGAAGATTATTTGGGAATAAAACAGTTAACGGATAGAGTAAACGGACAAAGTAAAGATCAATGATGAATGGTTAATTTAATGGAGGGAAGTATGCCAAAAATCACGAGAAATTTCTTCACCCAGAGAGTGGAGAGGCTGTGGAATTCACTGTCACACAAAGTAGTCAAGGCCAAAACATTGTATGATTCTAGAATGAATTGGGAATAGCACTCGGATCTGTGGCGATCAAAGGATATGGGGGAAAAGCAGGAACAGGCCATTGAGTTGAATGATCAGCCACGATCATAATGAAGGATAGAGTAGACTCAAAAGGCGACTGGCCTGCTTCTGCTCCTATTTTCTATGTTTAGTTACCGGAAATATTATTAATGGACAGAACTGGGGAACTGCACACATTGTTAATGGATGTAACTTGGGAAATAGGCAGTGTGTTAATAGACGGAGCTTGGGAACTACACAGTGTGTTAATGGATGGAGCTTGGGAACAACACAGTGTGTTAATAGATGGAGCTTGGGAACTGTCTGCAGTATGAGTGGATGAAACTTGTGAACTATATAGAGCGTTACTGGACAGACCTTGGGAACTGCAGATGTTGTTAAGGAACAGAGCCTGGGAACTGTGCACAGTGTTGTAGTTAGTACTGTAGTTGAAAAAAACACATTGTGTTAATGGACATTTAGGTAAGGAATAAAGTAGAGATCAGTGATGAATGGTTAACTTTTAGACTGGAAGGATATATGAAGTGGTGTCTCCAAACTGTCAGAAATTGAGCCACTGTTCTTTTTGATCTATGTTAGTAACCCGACTTAAGTATACATGGCCTAATTTCCAAGTTTACAAATGACACAAAATTGGAAAAGCAGTAAGCAACATGGAAGATGGTTATAAATTTCAGGAAGCTGTACTAATGAAATGGGCAGACACCTAACAAGTGAAATTTAATAGACCAGTTACAAAGTGATGGAAAGTTTTGATCATAAGAATGAGGAGACTACAGACTCAATGGTACAATTCAAAACAGAGGTACCCGAGATTTACATTAGAAATTGTGAATGTGACAGGGTCGATTCAGATTGTTTACAAAAGAAGCATATAGGATCCTTGGAATTAAAAGGATGAGCGTGAATCAGAGAAATTATAAAAACCTTTTTATAGACTTCAGCTGGAATATTACATTCAGTTTTGACTACCACGATCTGAAATAATTTTGAGAACGCAGCAAAAGTTTAGAGGTAAATTGCTAGAATCATACCTGGGATGATAGACTTCAGTGGAGAGACTGGGGAGGCTGGAATTGTTTTCCCTGGTGCACAGAAAATTTAAAGGAAAATTTAATACATGTGCTTAAAATCAGGAAGTACTTAGATAAAGTGAAAAAGCTATATTTAAGAATGAGTACAGAATATATCTAGGGATAATAACCAGCCAGATTAATATCAACAGCAAGGTAGATATTCCTACTCAGGAAGAAAATAGAAAAACATCTAGATGCCAAAAATATAATAATGAATATTTTGGATGGGATATAAAAGAGATAAATTTGCTTGACGACCTTATTGAATGTTTGACTACGGGGAGAATGTTGACAAGGGTAATCTATTAGATGTACTAGATATGGCCCTTGAGAAAGTATTGCATAATAGCTAACGAAGAAAGTTAAAACTTGAAAAGTCAAGGACAGATTATAGAATGGATAGCTGTTTGGCTGCAAGACAAGGCAGAGATTGGTGATAAGTTAACCATTCAGAGAAGGTGATTTTCTATCAGAATAAGTAGTGGGACCACTGTTATTCAAAATTCAAAATTTTCACATTGGAATTAGAGGCATGATTTGTAGATTTGGTGACAAGCCAACAATAAAATTGGAAAATGGCATGAAGAAACTTGCAGAATAGGTATATAATTTTACAATAAATAGTAACATATTGCATTTTAAAACAAAATAAGAAGTTCAGCAATTACAAACATATGAACATTAGGGAAGTGATGGTGTAGTGGTAATAGCACTAGATCAGAACACCAGGCTCCTGATCTGGGGACATAGGTTTGAATCCCAAAATAGAAGAAGATGAAATTTTAAGGCAGTGACTTCTGGAATTTAAAAAAAAACATACAATCTAATGGTTTCAGAGATAGTGGGAACTGCAGATGCTGGAGAATCTGAGATAACAAGGTGTAGAGCTGGATGAACACAGCAGGCCAAGCAGCATCAGAGGAGCAGGAAGGCTGACGTTTCGGGCTTAGACCCTTCAGAAATGGGGGATGGGAAGGGGGTTCTGAAATAAATAGAGAGAGAGGGGGAGGCAGATAGAAGATGGATAGAGGAGGAGACAGACAGGTCAAAGAGGCAAGAGCCAGTAAAGGTGAGTGTAGGTGAGGAGTTAGGGAGGAGATAGGTCAGTCCAGGGAGGACGGATGGGTCAAGGGGGCGGGATGAAGTTAATAGATAGGAGATGGGGGTGGGGCTTGAGGTGGGAGGAGGGGATAGGTGGGAGGGAGGACAGGTTAGGGAGGCGCGGACGAGCTGGGCTGGTTTTGGGATGCGGTAGGGGGAGGGGAGATTTTGAAGCTTGTGAAGTCCACATTGGTACCATTGGGCTGCAGGGTTCCCAAGCGGAATATGAGTTGCTGTTCCTGCAACCTTCGGGTAGCATCGTTGTGGCACTGCAGGAGGCCCAGGATGGACATGTCGTCTGAGGAATGGAAGGGGGAGTTGAAATGGTTCGCAACTGGGAGGTGCAGTTGTTTAGGGCGAACCGAGCATAGGTGTTCTGCAAAGCAGTCCCCAAGCCTCCGCTTGGTTTCCCCAATGTAGAGGAGGCCACAACGGGAACAGCGGATGCAGTATACCACATTAGCAGATGTGCAGGTGAACATCTGCTTGATGTGAAAAGTCGTCTTGGGGCCTGGGATGGGGGTGAGGGGGGAGGTGTAGGGGCAAGTGTAGCACTTCCTGCGGTTGCAGGGAAAAGTGCCGGGTGTGGTGGGGCTGGAGGGGAGTGTGGAGCGGACAAGGGAGTCACGGAGAGAGTTGTCCCTCCGGAAAGCAGATAAGGGCGGGGAGGGAAAGATGTCTTTGGTGGTGGGGTCGGATTGCAGATGGCGGAAGTGTCGGAGGATGATGCGTTGGATCCGGAGGTTGGTGGGGTGGTACGTGAGGATGAGGGGGATTCTGTTTTGGTTGTTATTGCGGGGAAGGGGTGTGAGGGATGAGTTGCGGGAAATGCGGGAGACACGGTGGAGGGCGTTCTTGACCACTGAGGGGGGGATGTTGTGGTCCTTGAAAAACGAGGACATCGGAGATGTACGGGAGTGGAATGCCTCATCCTGGGAGCAGATGCGGAGGAGGCGAAGGAATTGGGAATAGGAGATGGCATTTTTTCAGCAAGGTGGGTAGGAGGAGGATTATTCTAGGTAGCTGTGGGAGTCGGTGGGCTTGAAATGGATATCGGTTTTTGCTGGTTGCCGGAGGTGGAGACAGAGAGGTCCAGAAGGAGAGAGAGGTATTAGAGATGGTTCAGGTGAACTACAGGTTGGGGTGGAAGGTGTTGGTGAAGTGGATGAACTGTTCGAGCTCCTCGTGGGAGCACGAGGGGCGCCGATACAGTCATCAATGTAACGGAGGAAGAGGTGGGGTTTAGGGCCAGTGTAGGTACGGAAGAGGGATTGTTCCACGTAACCTACAAAGAGGCAGGCATAGCTTGGGCCCATGCGGGTACCCATGGCCACCCCCTTTGTCTGTCAGAAGTAGGAGGAATTGAAAGAGAAGTTGTTAAGGGTGAGGACGAGTTCAGCTAAGTGGATGAGACTGCCAATGGAGGGGGACTGGTCGGGCCTACGGAACAGGAAGAAGCGGAGGGCCTTTAGGCCATCTGTATGGGGAATGCAGGTGTATAGGGACTGGATGTTCATGGTAAAGATGAGGTGTTGGGGACTGAGGAATTGGAAGTTCTGGAGGCGGTGGAGGGCGTGGGTGGTGTTATGGACGTAGGTAGGGAGTTCCTGGACTAAGGGGGAGAAAATGGAGTCAAGATAGGTGGAGATAAGTTCGGTGGGGCAGGAGCAGACGGAGACAATGGGTCGACCAGGGCAGTCAGGTTTGTGGATTTTGGGAAGGAGATAGAAGCGGGCAGTGCGGGGTTGGGGAACAATAAGGTTGGAGGCTGTGGGTGGGCGGTCACCTGAGGTGATGAGGTTGTGGATGGTTTGGGAAATAATGGTTTGGTGGTTGGGGGTGGGGTCATGATCAAGGTGGCAGTAGGAGGTGGTGTCGGAGACTTGGCGCCTGGCCTCGGCGATGTAGAGGTCAGTGCGCCATACTACAACTGCGCCTCCCTTGTCCGTGGGTTTTATGGTGAGGTTGGGATTGGAGCGGAGGGCTGCCCATTCTGCGGGGGAGAGGTTGGAGTGGGTGAGAGGGGTGGAGAGGTTGAGGCGATTGATGTCTCGATGGCAGTTGGAGATGAAGAGGTCGAGGGAGGGTAGGAGGCCTTGGGGTGGTGTCCAGGAGGAGGGGGTTCCCGTTGTGGCCTCCTCTACATCGGGGAAACCAAGCGGAGGCTTGGGGACCGCTTTGCAGAACACCTACGCTCAGTTCGCACTAAATAACTGCACCTCCCAGTCGCGAACCATTTCAACTCCCCCTCCCATTCCTCAGACGACATGTCCATCCTTGGCCTCCTGCAGTGCCACAACGATGCTACCCGAAGGTTGCAGGAACAGCAACTCATATTCCACTTGGGAACCCTGCAGCCCAATGGTATCAATGTGGACTTCACAAGCTTCAAAATCTCCCCTCTCCCTACTGCATCCCAAAACCAGCCCAGCTTGTCCCCGCCTCCCTAACCTGTCCTTCCCCCCCACCTCAAGCCCCCCCCCCATCTCCTACCTACTAACCTCATCCCGCCCCCTTGACCTGTCCGTTCTCCCTGGACTGACCTATCTCCTCCCTACCTCCCCACCTACACTCACCTTTACTGGCTCCATCCCCTCCTCTTTGACCTGTCTGTCTCCTCTCCACCTATCTTCTCCTTTATCCATCTTCTATCCGCCTCCCCCTCTCTCCCTATTTATTTCAGAACCCGCTTCCCCTCCCCCATTTCTGAAGAAGGGTCTCGGCCTGAAACATCAGCCTTCCTGCTCCTCTGATGCTGCTTGGCCTGCTGTGTTCATCCAGCTCTACACCTTGTTATCTCATACAATCTAATGGTGATCCCTTGAATACTGCTGATTGTTGGAAAAATCCACTTTGTTCACTGAAGTTCTTTAGGGAAGGAAATCTGCAATCCTTGCATGGTCTGGCCTACATATGACTCCAGATCCACAGAAATGTAGTTGACTCTCATCTGCCCTCTGAAATGACCTTGCAAGCCACTCATTTCAGGGCACTTAGTGATGGTCAATAAATTCTGGCCTTGCCAGTAATGCCCACATCCTGTGTATACATAAAAGAAAATGACATTCAACACAAGTGAAGTCCCTCAGCCTGCTACGCCATTTGATGAGATCATGGTTCATTTGATTGTGGCCTCTCTGATTTCTCTGCACAGATGCTGCCAGACCGGCTGAGTATTTCCAGCAATTTAGGTTTTTGTTTCTGATTTCGAGCATCTCCCAGTTCTTTCGGTTTTTGATTGTGGCCTCCACTGTTTTCTGTTTATTCCCCTAGTCAATCAAGAATTTATTGAACTCAGCCTTAAAAATATTCAATCAACTGGCTTCCATTGCTTTCTGTGAGAAACAAATGGCTATAAAAGAAATCACTATTGTACTCATGAGACCCTTAATTAGCTGTGCTATTCCATTACATTTTCCTAGCTTCTGAAATGTTGTGTACACTTCAATATTCCAGTTCTAGCCTTTGTTATTTTGTAGCTTTGTCTTGGTAATGACTATCAGATCATACATATTTATTTCTATTTGAGCCGACAATTATCTGTTTTGTTGTGAATACATCTATTCAGATACCAAGCCCTTAGTTCTGACTTTTAAAATAGTTTTTGCAACTTCTGGACTTATCTACAGGTGCACTCAATCAGTTTGTATACTCTGTGCCTTCCTGCTATGTTCCAATTATCTACCTTGCTACCTTGCTCTCTTGGTTTGTCTTCTCCCTGTAATTTTTCACATGTTCCCTTACTTGATCCCTTACTTGATCTATTACTCCCACGAATTATTTTTAAACCCTCTCTATGCTCCTAGTAACAAGACTCACCAGAACACTGGTCCCAGCCTAGTTCTACATGACGTCCTCCCCAGTTGTACTGCTCCCTCTTTCCCCAGATCTGGTACCAGTGTCCCATGAGTCCAAACCCATGTTTCCCACATCAATCTTTGAGCTGCTCAATTTGGTAATCTTGTTTACTCCATGCTAGTTTGCTCATGGCTCCAAGAATAATCCAAAGATTGGCACCATTTGGAGTTCTGTTTTCAAATTTAGCAACTAGCTGCTCACATTACCTAAGTATTTCCACTTTCCTAGTTCATCTGTGTTATTGTTACTTTACTACATTTAGAAAGATTTAGTAGAATGATACAAAAACTGTGAATTTATATCCATTGAATTCGGATTAACAAATAGAGTTTCTTTGTTTTAATTGAACTGCGAAGGCATGGAGTGACTTAGAGACATTTGAAATGATGAATGCTTTTGATAGAGTGGATACAGAGAGAGTATTTCCCCTTATAGGCGAGGTCCTGATTTGATGTCATCAGTTTAAGGTAGACAAAAGTCAAAAATCAAGTAAGGAGGTTCAAAAAGGGGCTGATGAGAATTTGGAGCTTGCATTGTTGCAACTGCTTCAGTTTCACTTAAAGGAAAGCCACATGAGCAAGCAGGGGAGAACGTATGTTTTTGGGCAAAATGGGAGAGGCTGGAATGGTGCATAAGCACGAACAAGAACATGTCGATTTGGCTGTATGTGGTATATTTGATATAAAGTACAATAAGCAAGTGATACATATTTAAGGTTATTGGCAAAAGACGTAAAGGTGAGATAAGGAATTTATTTTAAACCGAGAATGATTTGGAATGTACTCTCTGTAAAGGTAATTGAAACAGATTCAATTACAGAATAATAAGGGGAATCGTATAAATACTTGACGTAATGAAAGTCACTGGTATATTTGGAAAAGTGGGACTAACTGCTTAGCTATTTTGAAGAGTTGGCATAAGCATGATTGGCCAAATGTAATTGTGTTCAACAAGAATTATGAATATCTGGGGACTTCACACATTGATAATGGCTAATACACGGCACCTGTACACAGTTTCAATGAATATTACTTAGAACTTTGCACAGTATTGATGGATATTTTTGAGAATACTGCAGTGTTGTGAGCATTATTTGTTTCATACTTAAAACATTGAATTTTGAACAAGGGTTTTGGGTGCGAAAGTGGAGGTTTATGACTTTGCAACTGTCAAACTTTGCATAGCTGATGATTACTGACATAGATTCTGTCTAGGAGAGAGATTATATACCACTAGGGGAAATACGTAGATTGGCAGTCAATTCAAGTTGCTAACTCTGCCATCTAATGTCATTTGACTATTCCAATGTTCTGTTTGCCTCCTACTTTGCCTGTTTCTCAAACTTGATTGTGATTCTCATACATAAGTGTGGATGTGATGACATCCAAGTGGACTAGGTGGTTTAAGATGGTGGCTAACTGCCACCAGCTCGAGAGCAATTAAGGATGGGCAGTAAAAGTTGGCCTTGCATACAACAGTTGAGCAAATAAATAGATCTCTTCTGCTTGGCCACCCATCACCCCTGTGCTTACAAACCTATACTAGTGCTCAGTCTGGCAGAAAATCAGTTTCCAGGTACTCATCCCTGTTTTTAAATCTCTCCATGGCTTTGCCCTATCCCTGAGTATTTTCTTCCTCCAGCCTAATAATGCTGTAAAATCTGTGCAAGTCTCCAATTCTAGCCTCTTGAGCATTCTTGACTTTCTACAGTCCATTATTGGCATCAGGTACCTAAGCCCTAAACTTCGAAATTTGCTCCCCAATCCTCTTCTCTTCTCTTCTCCAATCTCCTTTTTTAGGACTTTCCCTAAAGCTACCTTTTTGATCCAGTTTTTGACCACTGACTTGCATAACTCCTTACGTTTGATAATGCTCTATCTAATGTTGTTGTTATATTGAACGGAGTTTGTGCAATACCATTCAAAGAGTTATGATCAAACATGCTGCCATCCCATGAACTAGCTTAGATCATAGATCACAGAATCCCTACAGTGTGGAAACAGGCCCTTTGGCCTAACAAGTCCACACCAATCCTCAGAGCATCCCACCCAGACCTATCACCCTAATCGACACATCCCTGAACACTACAGGCAATTTAGCATGGCCAATCCACCTAGCTTGCACATCTGTGGATTGTGGAAGGAAACCAGAGCACCTGGAGGAAACCCACACAGACATGGGGAGAATATGCAAACTCCACACAGACAATCACCCAAGGGTGGAATCGAACCGGAGTCCCAGGTGCTGTGATGCAGCAGTGCTAACCACTGAGCCACCATGCTGCCCCATAATAAGCTTCCACAGAGAACAAACTCTACTGCGATTTAAAATCCAGGACATTGAGCTTCCATTATGCACCATGAGCCTGACAAAATAGATATAACTTCCATGGTATCCAATGGGCATGAGCTTGGTATAACATTTGAAATCCACTGGCTTAAGTAGATGGAGTAACTGAAGAAAATGACTGGTTCTATGATACCTGGGATTTAAGCAGTTGTTTGCAGTACGTTGTGTGCATTGTAACATGTTCCCTGATATTCTAGCTTATTAGTATTAAAAATATTATTCTTGGCGCGGACATTGCTGGCCGGAACTAGTAGAGCACTTTGAAGCTTTTTTTGGGATTGATTTTAAAAATGTTTATTAAAATCATCCTAATGATTAGCCTAAAATTTCAGCTTGGTCAGTTCATGTCATTAAATTCACCTAATCCAGTGAAATTTGGATATCCATTTGGGGCATATTAATTTGAAAAATCTGTTTCATTCCCAGTCTGATTTGTTTTTGAGTCCATTCTAATAACAAAATAAATTCAAGCTTAGTAAATGTTTCCATGACTACATGTTTCCTGAGATCAGCTTGGCTGAGCAGCATTTGTAAGCAGTATTCACTGATCTGAATTTTGTGAAATATTTGCTGATTTAAATTTTGTAATTATTTGTATATATTTAAAAAAGCAGTATTGGAGGCAAAAAAAAATTAATTTAATTCTAATTTTAAAACTAGCAATGTATTCATGCCGCAGAAAATGAAATAATAATTGCACTTAACTCTGCTTCAGGCTTTGGAAATTTAATTCACAAAGGCTTATCTGAATCTGGGTTTAAATTACTTTGATAACCATTGATAATTATTGTGCCATGATGTGAATTTGTGAGGATATCACAACATTTGCACAGGGCAGTTAGTAAAATTCAGGACCAATTAAAATGACCTTTAGATTAACACATCTACACGAGTAATGGTTGACTTCATGTAAATGTCAACTTTAAAAATCTGGCCAAAAAGATCCAAGTTCTTTGTCCTCCCCACCCACTTGCCATTGAAGTCAAACTCATCCTGGTGCACACCTACTGTTTTAGAATAGCACACCATTGAAATGCACTCTGGTAGAGCTGTTGCCATGGAGAAAATCCCAGTAATGATGATTGACAATTGATTTCCAAGTTTTCTTTAAATTTTAAACCAGGCAAGTTGACTTTGATTGGTCAAGGCACTGTTTTGAGAAAAGAACCAGTGAATGCCTGTCACCTGTTTTAAGGTGGTCAATCCCTTGTGTCATCACATGACAATGTGTTGTCACGATTGTCACCTCATTGGTATGCACTATTTCCTGGCAATTTTCTGAAGAAGTGTCCCGACCCGAAACATGAACTTTCCTGCTCCTCTGATGCTGCCTGGCTTGCTGTGTTCCTCCAGCTCCACACTGTGTTACCTCTGACTCCAGCATCGGCAGTTCTTACTATCTCATTCGGTTCTATGGTTGTCTTACGATGAATGTTGGAATACCTGGTCCCATGTTCTCAGGAATTTTGGTAAATGAGAGATGAACATACAAGATAATAAAAGGGCCTTGACAGAATTGGTACTCAGAGATTGTTTCGCTGGGGTGTCTAGAATTCTGGCACTGTCTCACAATAACGAATGAATTAATTAGGACCGAGATGAAGAGAATTTTTTTTTGCTCAGATATGAATCTTTGCAAATTTCTACTTTAAATGGTTGTGGATGTTGCAGCATTGAATATATTTCAGATTGAGATGGACAGATTATTATTGTCGCTGGAAATTAAGGGGATTGAGCAGTAAAGTGGATTTGAAGTTGAAGATCAGCAAAAATGGTACTAAATGGCAGACTCATGATATGCTCTTCCTATTTCTTATGTTTTTAATTGGCATTTTTTCTCCCCCCACCCCTCCCTGCCATGTTAGAAGTAACAACTTCATGGACAGCACATATTGTATGCTATATTGAAAATAGTACAAGTAAATCACTATTCCACTTGGAAAGACAGTTTGGGCCTTGAGTAGTGGTCCAGGAGGAGGTAAAAGGAGGTATCACATCTCCTAACCTTGCATGGGAAGGTACTCTTAGAAGAGTATTACAGGAGACTGAAGAGTAAATTAGGATGTACTAGAAATACAGATAGCTTTGGATTGCTGATCTAGGGATGAGACAATAAGATATATTTGGTGATGCATTGCCCTGGAGGTAGTGGAAATAGCATAGGACTGTGCTTTAACAATGGAGGCAGTTGGCTGGAAGGTGAGACTAAGGAAGCTCTTTCGTCTGGGAAGAGACGAAAGTCTTGGTGCACGTGGCTAGGAAATAAATGGACACAATTGGGTACAAATATCAAATCACAGTGTAGGATATAACTTGGTTGAGGAAAGAGGAAGGTGTATTAGATGCATTATGAATGAAGATGGCAATGTTAGAAAAGAGGTTATGGAGAAGCTGGAAAAATGGAACTCATATTATAATGACTTGGGGCCTTGGCTGACAACATCTCAAATCAGTGTTTTGAAATAGCGGCTTACTGTGTTCGCTCTGAAATGATAGGTGAAAGTGATCAATTTGTGAGGACAGTTTCAACCAACTGTTAAGTTTTTGCTTTGACCCTCAGCTGTGAAATTTATTTCCGAAACTCCTCATTCCTACTTCTCTCTATTAATTTAGGCTTCTCCAGAAAGGAAAGAAAACAAGTTTTACCAAGAATACAAGTCCAATAAGATATGGTCACTATTGACTTTGTTCCTGTTATGCAGATTACCTCAAAACATTCTAAATTATTGACCTGTTGTAAATGAATATGATTCAAAGAAAGATTCTTACATGAACTTTAATGATTCTCCATCCCATTCTGTATCTGTCTTGTGGATAATTCTTCTTAATTATTATTATCTTTCCTTAGCCTTCAATTGTCCCAATCCCAGTTTATGATAGCCAAAACAAAAAATGCTGGAGAAGCTGAACAGGTTTGGTGGCATCTGAGGAGAGAGAAACAGAATTAATGTCTTCAGTTCAGAATGCCTCTTCCTCTGAACCTGGAGTCATACGAAACTCAAAGTTTTGGCTATGTTTCTATCTTTACAGAAGCCATTGGACCTGCTGAGCTTTTCCAGCACTGTTTTTTTTTGTTTCCTGTGTCCACAATATTATGTTTTATTTTACTTTTATTCCCTCTGAACAATACAATGTGGCTAGTTTTAACTTGATTGGCTTAAAGTCAGTTTCTGACTGGGAAATGCATCACTGCATTGATGGTTTAAAGCGAAGGGTCTAGGCCCAAAACGTCAGCTTTCCTGCTCCTCTGATGCTACTTGGCCTGCTGTGTTCATCCAGCTCTACATCTTGTTATCTCTCACTGTCACATGGGCACATTAACAGTTTCCATGTTGTTCCGTTATTAAGTAGCTGAGCATATCTGGGACTTGTTCTTCAGTGCAAATTCAATGTGCATTTTCATAATTAATGTAATAAGGAACATCTGTAACTTTACACCACTATGATGCCACATATGCCTGATACAAACTATTATTATTAGTTCAGGAAGGCACTTTCTGTCCCATGTGGTCCTAATCTCATATGGTGGCCAGAATATCATCAACTGCAATTATCTTAGAATGTTCATTGGTAAAGATGCAAAAATCTTCAAGAGAAAACTATCAATTTATTAATCGCATGCATTTTATTTCATTAAAATATACACTAATGTTGAATTGGTATATTCCATTGAACTGTATCCAAGGTGAGTCATTCCGATTCCCATTAGTTGGTGTTTCTTTCCTATCTCTATCTCCTACCCTCAATCGCTTCCTCTTGTACAAATTTATATATCCCATTAATTGCTATCCTATTTCCTACATGAGCCTTGGAGAATCTTTACTGACAAATGCAATCATCTCATAATATCTTCCAAACAGAAATCAAGCTTTCCATTTGATCCTAGGTGTTAACATGTGTTTGATTGTCCTTTATTTTAGATGACCATACATTATATAAGGATAGTCTGTTATATTGTTATATATTATTTCAAAATTATCCCAAATTCAAGAACCAGTACTGTTGAGCTAACTTTGTTTATTTCTTCTCAAACGAAATCTTATTTTTGTGCTTGGGAATCACTTAAATTGTTTTGCTTAGTTTTATTTGAAAATTTGATTATCCACTTAAAATGTCAAATACATTTTCCTTTGAGTGCTTGGAATAGCAACTGGTATTTTTTATTTTATCAATTCTAATTTAAGAAACAGTTATGACCATGATTTGTAGGTTTTGAAAAGGTGTTTTTACATCAGAGGTAGTAGTGTTTATAATCACTATGGAGGTAACTTCTGTATCCCTCATTCTAAAGCCCTTGGTCTTGGAAAATAATAAATGGCTTAAATGGTTAAGGCCTGATCTTTTAAAAGCCAAGCATTTGGAACATAGAACATAGTATATAGAACATAGAACAGTACAGCACCGGGACATGCACCACGTCTCTGCCAACAAGATGCTATTCTAATCTAATTCCATCTGCCAGCACATAGTCTGTATCCCTCTTTTCTCAGGTTGTTCGAATCTGTCTAAATGCCTCTTAAACCTATCTATTATATCTGCTCTTACCATCTCCCTCTCTGTGTAAAAAGAAACTTCCGTTCCTCACAAATCTTTAAACTTCCCCTCGCTCATCTTAAACCTATGACCCCTGGTATTTGACATTTCTACCCTGGGAAAGAGATGTCGACTATCCACCTTAACCATGCCACTCATAATTTTGTATACTTCTAACAGCTTGCCTCTTAGCCTCCGACGCTCTAGCAAAAGCAATCCAAGTTTGTCCAATCTCTCGTTATGGCTAATACACTTCAATCCAGACATGATCCTGGTAAACCTCTTGTGTAGCTTCACCAAAGCCTCCACTTCCTTCCTATTATGTGGCAGCCAGAACTGCACACAGTATTCCAAATGTGGCCTGACCAAAGTCTTCTACGGTTGCAACATGTCTTGCCAAATTTAGTTCAAATTGTTACCAAGCTGTACCTTAATTCTCAAAGCTGCACAATTTATTGCTGTACCATTAATGCTCACATGAACCTGCACACGATTGTCTATTGTTTAAGAAAAATTCATTGAGAGTCCAACAGGGTTAATTTGTCCAACTGTATCTGTAAAATTACGAACTTAAAATTAATAATATACAGTATATTTACATTTACCAATTTTTAAAAAAATTATGTGGTAGATTAAAAAGCTGTCAACGAAAGAGATTATCTTCACTCGATTCTCAAGAAGGCAGTGAACTCCTTGCATACATGCATTTGCATCTTTCCTTTTACATAAGCTTTTTCAAAAGTCTTATCATTTCAAAAAGAACCCATTACCTTTCCAAGATAACAAAGTGCAGAGCTGGATGAACACAGCAGGCCAAGCAGCATCAGAGGAGCAGGAAAGCTGACGTTTCGGGCCTTTTCCTGACGTTTCGGGCCTAGACCCTTGCTGCTTGGCCTGCTGTGTTCATCCAGCTCTGCACCTTGTTATCTCAGATTCTCCAGCATCTGCAGTTCCTACTATCTCTGAAACAATTTTAACCCCATTACCTTTCCAAACTGTTTCTTTCAATTCTTTTGATTTTTCTCTTCAATTTTGCCCAAATTTTATTCTTTAAGATTGAAAAAAATATCAACTATAAAGGAAAGCATTCTCATATTCAAATCAGTGAAGGCAGTATTTGGACTTCTGGAGTAAAGAAAACCGTAATATTTTCATATGCACATTTTGTCTTGTGATGATTGACTCTTGGTATTTTCTATCTTTCCCTTCCTTGTATATTTTTGATTGCAAGTCCAAGCAATTTTCAGATTTCTGCTGACGATAAAATCTGCCTACTAGAAAGCAATGTGGAAACATAGCTGTCTTCACAGAGTGGGAGGGATAGAAACCAGTTTCGCACCTCCATGTGCTATGACTGAGTGGGGGACTCTTTGAAGAGCATTGGAAGTGTGAATCAGTCTGTTGCCAATACAGCTTTCTTTGAAGCTTCAACATGTTATAAGGCTGCAATTTTATTTGAATAAGCTTATTCTGACAGCTACTGTTGTCCTTTGTGGTTAGCTGACATAGACTTCCTAAATGTTTCGAATCTAGTTTGGAGATGATACAAGCTTCATGTAACTGCTCATGACTCTGATTAGAGCCAAGGAGCACAGAGCTTGAATCACTTCATAGTAAAGAGCACAGACATTTGTAATAGACCATATATTTTCTTTTTGGAACTATAGTATAAACTGAAATGAAAGTTGATCTGCTATAACTGAGATAGCAGGAGAGTTTTGCAACTCAAAAATCAAGTGCGGCATATTTTGAGCTGTGTGATACAATGCTGCTTTTTGAAGCTGAGAGAGGAGGAGTTCGAGACTGAGCAACATTGAGAATCTTTTAAGTTGAGAAAATTCTGCTTGACACCAGCCCTCTGGTTGAGCTGCAGTGTACTACAAAGCTAAGAGTACCAGTATATGTGCTAAGCATTTTTTCTCTTTTCTTGACCACGAATGTGTGTATCTGTATTTGTGGGTTTTGAAGGAGTATCGTTTAATTTGCATAAAGATAGATTAGAAATCCAAGATAACAAGGTGTAGAGCTGGATGAACAGAGCAGACCCTTTAGAAAGAAGGGTCTAGGCCCGAAATGTCAGCTTTCCTGCTCCTCTGATGCTGCTTGGCCTGCTGTGTTGATCCAGCTGTACACCTTGTTATCTCAGATTCTCCAACATCGGCAGTTCCTACTATCTCTGTAACAAGATTAGAAATCCTACTTTTTTGCAAAGTTAAATGTGTTACAATAAATAGAACTAATTTTCTGTTACGAAGCCTGGTGTGAATTGCTTTTGTCCTGAGTAGCAGTCAGCCAGGCACATTGATCATTTTGGTGGTCTCACTGAGATTTTATACATTTGATCATGGCTTGTGGAGCAGTGAGGCACTCTTCAGTCATGAGATATTGCTAATTAGAATTGTCAAACTAATCTGAGAAGACTTCAATTTCTTCAAAAATAACATTGTGCTTAATGGGTGATTGACATGAGTGGCTACTATTAAGGTTTGCGTAGGAGAAAGGAAATGTTGAAGGGAATTATTTTGTCATTAACATGTAAAGGACAAATTAATGAGCACGTTGAGTGAACTGACAGATTTAATTACTTTTAGGGTCAGAAGCAGATAACTACAAAGTGTTTATTTTCAGTGAAACAAGGATTTACTTGTTGGTGTCAAAGTAATATTGATTATATGCTTAAAACAGTGCCGAAGTTCTATTTTTCATTTGAAACAACACGATGACAATTGGCGTATGTTTTACTGAAGTGAACATATTTTGGAGCATAATTCTACCAGGCTGTTACCTTACTACCCAGTATATTCAGGAAGTTTCAATATGTTTTAACCTGGTACGCCTGTCCAATAATGCACAGATGAGAAATCCAGAGGATTGACTGAATGTGAGGGTCCAGATAATGCATATTTAAATGCTACCAAAGCAGTTTGAGACATTGAATTTGGTTTAAAAACAAATTTTGAAATGAAAAGTTAATATGAGTAAACATGATCTTGACGCTGTCAGAATGTCGTGAAAATCCAACTAGTTTAGTAATGCCCTTTAAGGAAATAATGCTGCTCTGCCCGCTGCATAACCCCAGTCTGGCTGCACTCTGATACCTAAGCTCTACAGTGCTGTACATGCCCCTTATTTGTATAAAGCCAGTGTTAAATGGTTCAAAATATCCCCTATCACTTTCTCACTACAACTAAGAATGTGCAATAAATGCAACTATGCCACAGATGACCACAACTTGAAAATTAACAAAGTAGAAATCAAATGACAGTAAGAAGGAATAATGACTAAAACAAATTTAGAAAGAAAAATCAGCTACAAATGATCTGATAATCCACAGTATATGTTGTTAAACTTTCATTACCACATTGCTGCTTTTACTTACTTTGTCCTTTTTGTTTTTACCTTTTACAGTCCAGCACTTCCTCTTGTACACCTGATAACCTCATTACTCAACCATTAACCTCCACAACTGAGAATGGAGATTCTATCCCAGCTGATATGCGACGTATTTGCAGTTCATCTTTGTTAAATAAATCTTTATTCTGTTTTCCTATCAACGCAAATTCAGAAAAGAAATCTTCAAGTTTAGCCAGGTCCACTTGCTTCACTTCCTCGGAGACACCATTCATATCTTCGAACTCTTTGCCCTCAGCCCTCAATACTAGCTCCCTTTCTCCATTCAGATCTTCCTTTGTGAAGTCTAAAACAGCTTCATCTTCCTATCCCCCATCCCCATTACACTTCCTGAGCTGTAGTGATTTGCAGTCTTCTCCAACCTGGTGCTCCTCATCTTTGCCTTCTTCACGGTCCACCATGTGCTCTTCAACTCCTGTGCAGTCGTCACTTCATTCTTCAAACCAGAATATACGTTCTTCCACTGCCCAGGGAATTTCATGCCATTCACCCAGAATTCATAGCTGTTCCAGTCAAACTTCAACACACAAGACTGCAGCAAAATCCACTGTATTACCTTCTCCTCCAACTCAGTTGTCATTATTGACTTCAATTCTAAGGTCTGGAAAGCGGCCCTCTGTGTCATCCAACTCCTCAGAACAATCAAAACCAGTTTCTTCGGCAACATCCCTGAGCACCATTGGTTCACAATCGCCTAATAAATCTCCAGTTTTGACTACTGTACAAGCATCATCTTCCTGTCAAAAAACCAAAACAGTTTCCCCCACACCACTGAAGTCTCTGCCATATTCTTCTGGAATACTTGCAGGGTTTTCTTCAATCTCATCGGGATCCTTAACCACTCCTTTGTCCCCAGAGCATGGAAGAAAGACTCTTCATTGCTCGTTTACATCTTTATCTGAAAAACTTGGAAACATTTCCACAGATTCAGCGGAAACTTCACCCTGTCTCTCATCCATAAAACATCATGCTAATTACTCGAGGCTAAGCAACTCTGCACCCACAATGATATTATCTCATGCTACAAAGCCCCAATCGTTACCCCATTGTCCGTCCCAAAGACATGGTTTACTTTCTTCCAGCACAGGACAATTTTCTTCACGTCGTTCCTCACCAATCAGTTCATTCTCCCCAGCGCAAGAGTTGGAACCTCTTTTATCAGATTTCATTTTACCCTCTGAAAGATCCAGTCAAATTTCCCCCTCGCCTCATTATTCAAGCTTGAATTACTGTCCTGGAAAGCTTGATACTGTGTCTCTTCCTCCAAAAGTTTCTTCCTTTTCTCCTTCTGCAAGACCCTACAATATTTCTTCCATATCAGAACAGTCTGTTCCATCTTCCACAACCTCCATGTCTTCATCACCTGCTCCAGTTAACTCTTCACCACAGTCTGGTTCCTTCACTCCTCCTCCATTGAATATTAGTTCTCTTTTGTCTACACCAAGGTCAACCACTGTGTCTCCTGCCCAAAATCAAATAGTCCCTCACTCTTCATCATTAGGACTGAGCTCCCATTCCCCTATTCCAATTTATTCTTTCTCACTAAGACCGACTAGCCCAGGACAGTTATCTTTTCACCTTTCTCCTCTCTCTAGATCCAATGCTAATGTTATCAATCCAACTCATCCTACAGCACATTTCCCTAAGCCAGGGCTTGAAATAACAACATCATCTGGTTCAGTCCAATCCCTTCCTCCATCATCACATTTCTCAAGGTCTGGTACACAGTCTCCAGCACAATCTTTACCCTGTTCTACCGAGACTGAGACAAAGAAACCACAAAAGGTATTTTATATATCCTTCTTTTGCATGGTCTAGATAATGATGAATACTCTTCACTTGGAATGACCATTTGATACTTTGTCCTTAATAATTGAAGTAACCTGCATGAAATAATTGATGTTCTTTAAATCTATTTATATGACTAATCTTCCTCTTCTACTACTACTGAGAAAAATTTAGCATTGCCCATCATTTCTGATTTTACTAGAATTGCTATCTGGGTCTTGAGACATCTTGATCAATTCTTTATTGTATTACATGCAGATTTCTGAGGCTCAGAAACTGCTTAATGGCAATCCGTTATAAAATATGCATTTCAACCCTTTTTGCATAACTCCGAGACTTTAGGTGAGGTACTGAAAATTGCTTTGAAAATCTATTGAAATTATTTGTCGTGATTTTTAGTTTTCAGCAATTTAAATGCACCACCATAGACGCATTCTAGTTTATTCTCTTGCTTTGGAGTATTTAGCTTTATAAAAGAATTGTTGAAGAATTCAGATAGTGCAGGACATTAATTCGCAATGTGTTAAATGATGAAATGATTTCTTATATTTACATCTGTACATACTTTTTCCCATCAAGTTGTCAGTCCTAATCAGGTAGTCTTCCTGCACAGAAGTAACTCTGTTTAGTGCAAATTGGAGATCTCCCAGGAGCAGGTTTTTTTTTAAAACAAATCCTATAAAATAGTGTATGATCTGGCAGGGAGATTACTAAGATGTACAGGAAAAACAATGTACTTGTGGACTTTTTACAAAGAAGTCTTTTTAATAATTGAAATAATTAAGCTGTAATAAACAGCTTTGTTGTAGTTCCGTTCTGTCAAGATTTCATACCTAAGGTGGTTAAATTGAACAGCATATACTAAAACCTGCTTTTCTTAACAATATATATAGTTTGTACAATTGTGGACAATGTAATTGCATTAAACATTTAATAAGAGATTTTTCTGAAATAAAAAGTTCTTCAAAATAAGGATGTTGTGTTTGAGATTTCTGGGCAGACCTGCTTTTCCTGTCAACCCTTAAACTCTGCTTCAGTTTATTGGAAAATTCAACTGTTTTTAATAAATACACCACAAAATAAATCTACAGAGCAACTTTATTTATTGTATCAATGTACAAAGTTAGAAAACTTTAGGAAACTACCCATTTTAACCATTAAAATTTTGCATTTCAAATTGAAATCAATGTTAATGACCATTAAGATGAATTTCTTGCAGGATTACAAAACTTAGCTGTAACTACAAGTACAACACTTTTGATTTAAATTCTCTTCAAATTATAATCTTCATATGTCGCCTCTATTTGGTAATAAATCTAGTTTTGCTGCTAATTTTACTGCATTGCTCACTTTCACTGCTTGTTCAGTTTTTGATTATTTCCCTCACTTCTTCTGCAGTACAAGATCAAGTCAAGTTATAAGGCTTTTGCAGCAATACCAACAAACACACTGCTTTTGGAGCAGAAGGTCAGTGTCAGCCATAGGAAACTTTGCTTTAACAGTCCTGCTTTCCTCTTTATACAAGTGAACAAGCTATAGAGATTTACATTTCAGTATTAAATCGATTAAAGATTGATGTTGCTGATGGTAACTTGGGGAGGTTTGGGTTGCAGGTAAAAGATCTTAAATCATCTTCATATTTAACAATATTTCATATATTGCTATCTGTTAAATGCTTGCTTGAAGTTAATACCATTCCAATGCTTTGTTTTGCAGTATGCTGTATTTTGCAATGGGTTCTTTGTCATGGTATAATCCCGAAGCATAGTACCTGCAGTAAATGACTTGCCAAAGTCAATGTGAATTCTTGCCTTGAAGAATCCTAATCTGCAATCTGATTTATGAATGTCTTCATTCAGATACTGCTGACCTGAACTTCTGGTGTTGAATCTTAAGTGGCTCAGAATCATGGATGTGAATCTTTTCTTAAAAAAAGAGTGGAAGCTGTATATAGTCTCACCTCTCCATTGGGTGACAGCATGAATTCAGCTGTAATGAAGACACATATGTAAACTGAAAATGCAGTGGTACAAAATTGTCACACTTTTAAAGTTTCAGTTTTATTCACCATTCAATCACCTTTATTTCAGCAAAGCAAAATCTGAAGCGTAGCTTGCAACACTAGTGTGCTTAGCAATTACTGATGTGAATGCTGAATGCAGGAGTTTATTTTCTGGAAGAGTTGTGGATGAAAAAAATCATTTGGAAATTGTTGGGCTTTAAGCCTCTGCTCAGTAGTAGCACTCTCACCTTTGAGTCAGAATGTTATGGTTTAAAGCTCCAGTTCAAAAACTTGAATGCAGACTCAAGGCTGACACTTAAGAGCAGTGTTGAGAAAGTTCTGCACTGTCGGAGGTGTTGATATTCGGAGGGAAAGTCTGCTTATTCTCTCAACTGAAAATAAATGATCCGATGGCAATAGTATGAGAAGAAACTGAGAGCTTTTCTATGTTGTTCCCAATAATGGTCCCTCAACAAATGTCTAAAAATAGATTCCTGATTGACTATGACCTGACCCATTACTGTTTGAGGGAGCTTACTGTACATGAATTCGCTCTTGTGTACCAGCATCATGACAGTGACTGGACTTCAAAAGTACTTAATTAGCTGCATGCATTAGACAAACATGGGTTGTGAAAAGGCATCTCCTTACTTAATTTGGTTCAATTTCTGGAATGGTGAAGGCTGCTATATGCTTAGATCAAACCACATGCTCCTTTAATACTGAAGAACATCCTCCCTAATGCAATAAAAATGCTATTACCACCATTCTTGAAATAAAAACTTTTTTTCTATGAAAAACAAACAAGCTGCCTACTAACCTAACTTGGGGCAGCTACAACAACACACAAAAGGTTTGAGACATTTGCAACCAAAGCAACCTGCTTGATTGATATCTCTTTCTACACATCTTCTTTCTATGTGCAGCTGCAATGTGAGCTATCAGTGTTGCTTAGCATGAAATCACCAACATCCCTTCAGCAGCTCTTCCCAAGTCTGTAATGTCCACCACTTAAAAGGACAAGACCACAGGTTCATGGGCATATCACATCCACCATCTTATTGAAAAGTAGGTTTCTGTATGGCATAAAGGAACAGCAGGATTTAGAGATGAGAAATGCCGATCACAGTATAGCTTGATTCAGGTTATGAAGGCCATTGAAGAAAAACCAGCAATGAATCTATGTGATTCATTTCTAATGATACCATTAAAATGCAGAAAAGTTATGTTAAATCTATGTGAACTTGTGGTAAGATTCAGTGAGCTATAAATTGTTCTGATGCCCATCTTATTAAAAAAGAAGTAGCGACACTGGAAAAGGTTCATGAAGATTTCCAAGGATATCTGAACTGAGAAGGTATTTCTGTCAGGAAAAATTGAACAGATAGGGCTCTTTACTCCATTCCAAAAAAATCCTTTGCAGGAAAGTAGATTTCTTTACAGTTTCTGCTTGACTCATAACGTAACTCCACTGGAAGTGTAACAAATCAATGACAAAAAAACAAAACAATATTGTTATTCTAGGACAATACTAATTGCAGGAACTTTTGGATGAACTTGTAAGGAGTGGACCATCCTCCTGCCCATTGGGACCCTCTGTTTTGGGAATCTTAGCTGCATGCCTCAGAAGCAACCAGCATAATGTATGATTGGAAAGGTTTGGAGGGATAAGGGCCAGGAACAGGCAGGTGGGACTAGTTTAGTTTGGGATTATGTTCGGCATTGACTGGTTGGAACGAAGCGTTTGTTTCTGTGCTGTATGACTCTGTAATCACTGTGCTATGGAGGGAGTGCATGTTGATGGTGTTAGATAAGGTGACAATCAAGCTAGCTGCTTTTTCTTGGGGGCTTTCAAGTTTCTTGCATGCTGGTTGGAGCTGCAGTCAAGCATCATACTCCTGATTTAAGGAGAGGTTTTGACGTTGTGGTAATAATGTTGGAATAGCACTCGAAGTATTTAAGATGGATGTCCAGAAGGCATTTACTGTGATTCTACATATAAGACTGTTATCAAAAATAAGAGCTCAGAAATTTGGAGACAATACTTTGATTGGTTTGAGATAGGAAGCAGAGAATAGACATAACAGATATGCGATCAGATTGGGAGGATGTAACTAGCATTATCTTCTGGTGATTTAAATCTGATGATTTAAAGCCTTAAATTTTAAATTATCTCTATTTATAAATAGATAATGGAATATACATCATCAGGTTAGGCAGTGCAATGGGTTTTACATGCGGGTTTGGAAGTTGATAAAAAGAGTGGGCAAAATTGTAGCAGTGAGCAAGAATAATCAACCACTCTACTATTAAGAAACCTAAATTGGAGTGTTTTCTGAATGATGAGAACAGCAGAGTATAAAAATCAGTGTGGGAGCTATGCCACATCTGTGCAGAGGCCTGGTTAGAATCCATTTAGAGTTCCAATTACAGTAATGGGCACTGAAATAGACAAACTGTGTCTCTGAGAGCATCTTATCCTTGAGAACCACCTTTTCTTTCGTCGACTCTTCCCACATGTATTTGACTTTAACCATAAACTCCATTACCTGGCTACCTGATCCAACCCTTCTCCCTGGCCATTGACTGAGGCTGAGCTATTCCATTCATAATGCTATAATGTTATGCTTTCCCTAGCCTCTGGTCCCATTTCCCTTAAATCTCTTATTTCCACTGTTGTTAAATTTCCCATACCTCAGTCCATCTACTGGTGAAACCCTGATCCATGCATTTGTTACATTTAGATCCATCTGTTCCAATGTTTTCTGGGTCATCCTCACCTTTGATAAACTTGACTTCATCCACGCTTTGCAATCCTTATCTTTTTGTTCACTTTCCTGGGGTTAGACCCCTCCTCATCTATCTGAACTCCTCTGGAACTGCGAACTTTCAAAAGCTTTACATGCCTGCAACTCTGGGCTCTTGTGCATTCCTGATTTCCTTTAGATCACCATTAAGGCTTTTTATTGTCTAGGTTCCAAACTCATGATTTTGCACCTTAAATATCTCCATCTTCTTACCTGCCTCTCATTCAAGACGCTCCTTAAAATTTGAGATTTTTTCTGATAATGCTCCTGTGAAGTCCTTTAGGATGTTTGACTATGTTAAAGTTACTATATAGATCTAAGTTTTTGTTGTTGAAATATGTGGAAGTCTCTTGCATGCTGTAAAAATATTGGCTGCCACTAGGTAATTACCTGGGATAGCACAATGTGGAGCTGAAGGAACACAGCAGGCCAGGCAGCATTAGAGGAGCAGGAAATTTGTCGTTTCGGGTTGGGACCCTTCTTCAGAAGTTGGCATTCTGAAGAAGGCTCCTGACCTGAAATGTCAGCTTTCCTGCTCCTCTGATGCTGCCTGACCTGCTGTGTTCCTCCAGCTCCACACTGTGTTATCTCTGACTCCAGCATCGGCAGTTCTTACTGTCTCTGAGGTAATTACCTGATTTGACCAGCAGGGGTAGGCATAGCACATTGGATGAATGAAAATATTATATCATCCTTCTGCATGAGTTTTAAAGTGCTGTTTGGATTACCATCTATTTACTGCTTTTCCAATTTTAACAATGAAAAGAACAATTTTCTGATATAGTTTATCTAAATGTACTTTTTAAACAAGTTGACAACATTGACATATACTCCAGTTGAAATCGAGCGGGAGGCCCATGTTAAAGAATTACCTGTATTTTATTGAACAGTTTGAAGTAGCCATGTGAGTGAAAGCAATTTGATATGCAAGCATTAATTAAAATTAGACATGAGATTGAAGTCCATGCCAAAGTGACCATTTTAATGCCGTAATAATTGTGAAATTTTTAGTTGTTTTAATCATTGACATTTACTGCTGCTAATGCCACAGCAATCTGTGCAGTCCATTTAGTTGTAAAATTATGCAGTCATAGAAACCTACAGCATAGAAAGGAGGCTGTTTGGTCTATCATTCTTTTATTGGCTCCTTGAAAGATAAATTGTGCTTAGTTACATCTCTGTGAAACAGTTATCATGCTTTGCGCCACATCCCTGTTTTTTCTCCTATAACCACTTAAGCTGCGGAATATGTGCATGAGAAAACCTGAACTCCTCGATTCAAGACCCTGATCAACTCCCTTTTAAAATTACTATGGGATCCACTTCCACAATCTTTTTCTGGTAGCTGGTTCCAGATCATGACAACTCAGTGAAAAAATTATCATTTCCACTCTGAATCTTGCCAATGATTTTGAATCCATAACTACTAACTAATTACTTGCCAAAGGGAATTATTTTCTCTATCTGCTCTATCAAAACCTCTTATCTTGAAAACAATCTTGAGTCAACTCTTAAATGTTCTCTATTCTATGCAGAACATTCTTAGCTTTTTCCACTTTCCTCATAATCAAACTCCTTCATCCTGGTAAACATTCTTTCTTTTGCATTGTTAAAGCCCTTAAGCCTTTGCTGAAATGTGGTGCCACAATACTTCATCTGAGGCTTCCTTAGGATTTATAAAATTCCTTACAGGAATAGGGTTATAAAAATAGCAAACATACTGCTGTAAGGCACAATTCCTATCTGCAGTGATGATGGAAAAGTTAAAATGAATTTTAACATTCAGTCCTTTGAGCGATCTAGGATGTATTCCACCTGGATTAGATGATTTTCAAACATAAAGTAATGCTAATCTACTTAGTGTCTTCAGTATACCATTAATGAATCATATTTACCATTATGAAAAGGTGTATCTATTTCCATAACTATTGATTTCCCAGTGCTTCATTTATACTCTTCTTTTGCAGTGTACAGTTAAAAATCCTTGTGCTCAGGGATTTGATTCTTATTACATTCCTTCAAGGTTCTGTCACCTTTCCCATTATTCAAAACTGAAAAACTGGTTCATGAATGCCACTGACTTGGAGGATTTCTGAACTGCCTGTGTCTTCCTCTGACTCTGTTTCTTGTTACTTACCCCTCACCACCAATATTTGTGGGGTGACCATGACCTGGAATATATGCATGAGAAAACCTGAACTGCTGGATTTGCTGTAGTGGCTTCAGCTGTTCCGCCAGCTTTGAAAATCAGTTTTGAAGCTCAAGCAATTTTCTGACTTTGTGGTTTTTAGGATGTGTAAAGTATACAATGTGTTCTCACACAGAACAGAAGGTAGTGGATTCCAACAAGCCTCCCATAGTAATCCATTCACTGACTTTTAAATTACTGACACCCTGACCATTTAACCATTCTATTCTCTGTTGGGATATGGGCATTGCTGGCTGGCTACCATTTATTGCCCATCCCTGGATGTCCTTGAGAAGGTGGTGGTGAGCTGCATCCTTCAATGTAGAGAAGCTATTAGGGAGAGAATTCCAGGATTTTGACCCAGTAACAGTAAAATCTGACACCCTAAGACAGTGAGCAAATTAAAGAACTCTAAGAAAATAGCCTCTGAAATACTGTGAGATACTTAAATAGTAAAAAAGTTAAATATATATAAAAAAGCTAAAACATAATGAAAACTACCATCTAGTGAGTTTCAATGTTGAAAGAATGAACAATTTAATGAAACAACCTAAACTTATTTTTACCAACCAACTTACCCATTCTGCAACCATGACATTACTTTTGAATTCTCTTGTCAATTTTAAATTTGGAATTTTGAGCTTTTTCTCTGTCTCCAACCTTTGCACCTTGCACTGTTTCCCCTCAGGTTCTCTCCATTCTCTCTGATTTTAGAAAACTGTTGTACGATATTTGACAGAATTTCTACAGATAGTAAATTGTTGGAGTTTTTGAAAAAAAAACTTTTTTTCTGTTTTGTAAGAAACAAAATTCATTACAGTCTTTCTTTCCTTGATATTTCTGTTTCTGTATCTGAATTAATACATCCTCCCTGTCTCCTTTGTTGTTTTTCCTTCTCAATCATTAAATCCCATTAATTAATATAATAGATTTTTGGTGCCATTATCTACTAGGGTTTCAAATACCTGGTTGCTCACACTTAAGGCGCAAGCCATTGTTGAGTTTCAGGATGAAGAAAAAAGGCCTATTTTTAACATTTAACATTGCAAGATGTTCTGCTATAACAAAATCTTGGTTATTATTTCAGTTTTGAACCCTGGAACCTCCATCATGTGAAATACGCAAGGAAGAATTGCAGTTTTATTTTAACTATTCCTAGACACCCAAAGAACAAAAGGTTGTGCAATATTGTTCTGGAAGGGGCGGCATGGTGGCTCAGTGGTTAGCACTGCTGCCTCACAGCGCCAGAGACCTGCATTCAATTCCACCCTCGGGTGACTGTCTGTGTGGAGTTTGCATATTCACTCTGTGTGGATTAGCCATGCTAAATTGCCCTTTGTGCCCAGGGATGTTAAGTGGGTTAGACATGGGAAAATGCAGGGGTAGGAGAATGGTCTGGGTCGATGCTCATCGGAGGGGCGGTGTGGACTTGTTGGGCCAAATGGCCTCTTTCCACACTGTAGGGATTCTATGATTCTGTGAAGCAATGGATCAACTGGAGAAAAAAACAAGAGATGAAGAAATTCTCCAGTGATGGAGGAGGACAGATCATTAGTGAATACATATTGAGAAAAAGCAACAAGGCTGAATTAGTCATATTCTAAAACCTGAAAAATTGTTCAACAAGGTGATTGAAGAAAGATTAGAGGCATATAGAATGAGAGAGAAAGAGGATGATTAAATAAGACAATTTGAAATTGAAAATGGGAAGCTTCTACATGAAACTGAAAAGGAAAGGTGCAAGATTGCGAGATGAGACATGGTCTTAGGCAGTTAATTTTTTAATACCATTTTTACCCTTTCTGTTCCAGTTAATAGGCTTCTCCCTCTATGTTTCCATATGAGGCATTTGTGTTCTTTTTTAAAAAAAATCATATTGTGTTATTTCCTTTTTCACCCCTTTTTGATCTTTTCAATAGTTTGTTATTTTTGTTCAACCCGATTTCACTTTTATTCTTCTACTTCCACTTAATTTGTTCTTTTTGTTAATTTTTTTCAATTTTTGAAACATTGAGTTCTGTGTTTTCTGAACAAGCCATCTTTGCTCACGTGTTAGGCCTTTCATTGTTTTAACTCCTGCGTTGGTGGTGTGTTGCAGTTTACTTGGAGTCTGAGCTGCTGTGACACTATGTATTTTTATATATATGCCATAGTCTGGAGCTATGGACAATGCTGTTGGAGGTTCCAACTTACTTTTCATTTCTTGGAATCATTCCTAGTCTTACTGCTTTCATTAGCATGTGTCGGAAGGATTGGCAGTTTGCGACTCAGTGTTTGGTTGAGTTATGAATGCATCTTCCTTGTCCTGGGGTAGAAAGTGAACTCGGAACTTCTGGCTTAGACACAGCGGTTCTATTATGTACCACAAGATCAAATTCTTACTGTAACTCCTTTAAAATATTTCATTCAGAAAGATTGAAGTTTATGTGAAAGAGTGCAAATGGAGTTAATCAAATACTTTGTGAAACATTGTAGTGAATAGGATACCTCGGCTCCTAGACATTTCTTTGTAATGTGGTTCATAAGAAGTAAATAATGAAAGTTGCTATGTTTGGTTGATATTTAATAATCTTACTCAACTCTGTGTGCTAAGAAATGAGTAAACTGCAGAGTTCCAGTTCTTCTTAAAATTCTTATAATAACTAAAGTGTTTCAAAAACAGGAGTAAGGCTGTAGTTAAATACTTTTTATTATTGAAGCCCAAGATTGTAGAGAGACTGAGAAAATCATTCAGTCCATCTGGGCTATCTTCCTGTTTAGCTCCATGTATTGCAGGTGACCTATTCTACTTTCAGGGAAGAAGGTGATATTAGTATTCAGTCCAAAGATGGACCAATTAATGGATGCATTTTTTCATGGTTGGCTACAATGTGTGTCTTTATGCTACAGGATTGAAGGTGGGGGAAAAAATCATTTGGTAGGTAGGGCAAGGGGGTAGTGATGGTGTTTGAAAGTAAGTTATTAAGATGCACTCTTTTTGACCAGGGAAGATCCTTAGATCCACATGATAATTTTTTGGGCTTGTTTGTGAAGGATTTTATGTTTACTTTTGCTAGGCCATTGATGAAGCAATCAGTGACTCTGAGGAATCTCCAGCAGCCAGCACATTTGGGAAAACCCACTCACAAGTAAGCTTTATGAATACAACATGAATAAGTATTGTTAAAGTTGTGATATGCAATTATACAATTAACATATATAACATGGTTTACCTTCACACAGTTCCTACTTGAATCAGAGAGTCTCAGGCAGCAGTCTGAGGAACTGTATGCTACTATTGAGCAATTGCTCAAGGATCCACTGCCAATGGTAATGAAGGAATTGAGCAAACACTTTTCAGTCTTACTCCCTGCTCCTACCAAACTCACGTTAACTTTTAACAATGTCTTCACATTTCACCCTCCCCTCTTCTAGCGTTCCTCGAGTTCTACTCCCAACTCCTTGCAGAAGCTTCAATACTCAGAAGCACACAAAGTACGTGAGTGAGAATGCATGAATTGTTGACACTTGCATTAACCTAGGAAGTTTGATGTTTTTGCTGAATTGGTGGAGAAACTCAGCAGGTCTAACAGCATCAGTGGGAAGAAAGAGCAGTTAACTTTTTGAGTCTGGTGACTCTTTATCACAACAATAAGAACATGTACATTTGCTGATTTACTGTTTAAATATTTTCAGTAACATTTTAAAATTTCTGTGGAATCAAACACTTCATTTGCTTGTTTCATCAAAATTCTGTGTCAAAATACTCGACTAAATACGACTGCAAGTTTTGTGAATTTTTGGTTCTGATGTCTTGTGCAACGAGATGATGGTTGTTTTGTATCTTATTGATCAGGTTTTATTTTTGTGGTGATGCTATGGTTATTATTGTAGATAAATTGTGTTATGACCTACATGTGGGAATAACCCTAAATAATCACATGAACTGAATTATGCCCCTTGTGGTGAAACTGTGGCTTTAAAATGTATATTTTGTCCAGTTTTTTTTATGAAGAAAGGTTGAAACACAGGTAATGAGAGGTCTGCTTAAAGACAATAAAGTAAACAGCTCGTCAAACTTTGGGTTTTTTTCTTTAAAGTGGAACAATAGAAGCAGCCTGAAGGGGTCGGATCAAGCTCCCACAGAACCAGGATTTTTAGTTTTAGCTTTCAGCAGTTCCTGGGGTCTTGAAGCTGAATGTGGAAATTTTTATTTCTCTCTCTGTTACAGCTAAAAGTTGGGGTTCTCTTGTGAAATAACTCCCCAGAGGCTGATATCCTGTCACCGTGTCACCCTTTATATACACATGCATAGTACTTGACACTGGTCCAGCTTCCTCAAAGCCAGTTGTCAGAGTGAACAGAGCCTCTGACATTCCTGTTTATATCTGTCAGCCACAGTTTCCTGATTGGGGTTGTTAACCCGATCCAATCAGGGAAAATATATTCTATGGGGTCTGCCTGGCTGACTTTGTTACAGTAACGACATCCCTCCCCCTCTAAGTCTGGGACATAGAGCTGTTCTTTTTCTTGGAGTTTCTCCTGGGGCATTTTTGAACCTGGTCCAGTTCCTGCGACTCAGCCTTAGATACAGGCGACATGTATCGGACTGTGGTTGCATGTTTATGTATCAAAAATGTCACCACGTTCAGGCTGGAGGGAAAAGGGAAGACAGAGGTGAAGGTTGGGGCTGATGAAGCTGCAGTTCCCCTCCCTGCGATGATTGTGAAACAGGACTTTTACTCCTTTGATATGTTCACCAGACTTAACTCCTTACATACCTGGCACTGCTTCCCTATTGTTTTCTCTTTCAATCTTTTCCTACTGTACCTTAGCCAAATCTATCTTCATACCCCTGCAATTGTTTTTATTTAATTTTATGACACTAGTTTGAGAACCACATTTCTTGCCTTCAAACTGAATGTGAAATTCTTGCATGTTATTATCATTGTTTCCTAAATGTTCCTTTAAAGTTAAGTGTTAATCCTATAATCTAAAATGGCTGGTTCCCTGGTTGGTTCTAGAATGTACTGTTCTAATAAACTCTGCAGAATATATTCAATTAACTCACTCTCTAAATTATCTTTATTAAATTTGATGCATGTAATCCATATGAAGATTAAAATCACTCATGACTGTAGGAGTACGTTTTTTTAAACAAAATCTTATTTCTTGGTTTATATTCTGTGCCACCATTTGATTACTGTCACAAGGCTATAAATCCCTCACACCAATGATTTTTTCTTTGCTGTTCTTATCTCCACTCAATTTTGATCTTCCCAACCAAGCTAATTTATCATGACTTGTACTAGTCTTACTCTTTATTAACAGAGCTACTCAGCTACTTTTTTTTCCACCACTGACCCCCTCAAATAACAAACACCCATGAATGTTCAGAACCTAGCATAGTCACTTTCAGGCCTTGTTTCTGTAATGATTATCAGAAAATGCTCATTTACTACTATTGGTACTATAAGTTCATCCATTTACTTTTTGAAATACTACGTGCATTCAGATATAAAAAAACTTTCAATACTTTTTTAACATTTTTTCCATTGTGACTATTTGCTTGCTCTGTTTGTATGCTTATTTCCTGTCAAAATCACATTTTTCTTGGTATAATTCATTCATGGGTTGTGGGTATTACTGGATAGGCAGCATTTATTGTCAATCCCTAATTGCCAGAGGGCAGTTAAGAGTAAACCACATTGCTGTAGGCCTGGAGTCACATGTAGGCAGAACCAGGTAAGGATGGCAGTTTGCTTCAGTAAAGGACATCAGTGAATCAGTTATCTCATTATCGTTACCATTTCATTTCTCCACACTGTCTTTTGCTTTACTTTAAACTTAGCATATCTACCCTTACATGAGCCCTCTTCTCTGCTACTTGGTTTAAAGCTCTGTCCTGCATGCCCTAGTTATATAGCTCACCTGGACATTGGTTGTAGCATTGCTCAGGTGAAGTCTTTCCAAGAATACTGTTCCTACTTTCCCCAATGCCTCAGGAATCTGACTGCATTTCTCTCACACCAATCTTTAAGCCACGTATTCAATGCTGTGATCTATTAATCCTATGTCAATTTACTTATTGTTCAGTAGTTAAGAGATTTGAATTTTAATCATTTGAATTAAGTTTATTGTCACGTACTCATGTGAGTACAGTGAAAAGTTTACAGGTCAGTACTTACGGCACCATCTTTGCTACAAAAGTTCCTAGATTTGGATCTTAGTTACAAAATGGAAAAATAAGGAAAACAAAGTTTGAAAAAGTTAAATATTACAGTCCTTTTTACTAAAAAGTAGAAAAACAAAGAAACACAATTAACAGTTCGACGCCACAGTCCATAAGCACGTAGCCATTCTGAGCTGTCACTCCTGACAAGGGCTTGATCTCCCCTGCTTCCGGCTTGCTGTCATCCCAGGCTGCCTGCTCTAGCTGCCTTGCAGCCCGTTGCTGTTACCGCCACCATAGGCTGCCTACTCCCACTCTTCACCGCTGGCCACCTTGAGCTGCCTGGTCCCGCTCTTGTCACCAGTTGCCCCGGGCTGTCTTCTCTTTAACGTAAACTCCCAAAGATAATTTAAGGATCTGTAGTAAAATCATAGTTCTTATGAAAGGTTTTTCAGCTTTTGCTTTGCCTTGCAGACCTATTTGCACATTGGTAAGTCTTTTTTGACCACTAAGTGATTGCCTCAAATGTCATTAATGAAGAATGCTACCTCCCCATTCTGTTTCAGATGAGAATTAAGTGTTGAATATTTTTCTTTTTCAGGCCATTAATCCTGTGCAAAAATCAGTTGGGAGAGAAACTAAATATGTAAGTTTTTCTTTGTGATAAATGTTGAATACAATTTGATACTTTGACTTGCTAGGGAGGATAAATTGAGTATTTGGTAATCAAAATGCAACCATGTAGGATTAAATTGGTTCTACTTTTGCTGTGCCATGCCTCTCAGGAAAAACTTACTTTCTTCCATCAAATAACTTTGCTGATTTGCTTTATATAAAATATACATGTTTCATTGTGATCAACCCCAATCATTGACTGGCTGTTTAGAACCACAATCAAATAGGGCTTGGAAAAATTGGGATAGGGTAAGGTTGGTGACGAAGCTCAGGGTTCAGAGTTCTTTGGATATTATATAAAAAAGGACAAAAATCTAATTCGAGCATAATAACACCTGTTTGTACCTTCGTGGAGTCCTGATGTTCCTGCTGGTCTATAGTCGAAGCAACAACAGATATTTTTCAGCAAAGATGTTAGAAATTGGGAAATAAAAACAAAATTAGAAACGCAAGTAGAAAGGACCTCCTTTTTAAAACTATAACCACAAATACTCCATTTTATATATATTTAAGGTATTTAAAAGACAAGTAGACGTCCTTTCCAAGATCGATGGAATTAAAGAAAAGTAATTAGGGCAACCAGCTATGGCTCAGTGGTAACAAGGTGTAGAGCTGGATGAACACAGCAGGCCAAGCAGCATCAGAGGAGCAGGAAGGCTGACGTTTTGGGCCTGGACCCTCCTTCCGAAGTGGGGGAGGGGAAGGGGATTATGAAATAAATAGGGAGAGAGGGGGAGGCCGGGGAGAAGATGAAGTTAGGAGAAGATAGGTGGAGAGGAGTCAGACAGGTCAAAGAGGCGGGGATGGAGCCAGTAAAGGTGAGTGCAGGTGGGGAGTTAGGGAGGGGATAGGTCAGTCCAGGGAGGACGGACAGGTCAAGGGAGCGGGATGAGTTTAGTAGGTAGGAGATGGGGGTGGGGCTTGAGGTGGGAGGAGGGGATAGGTGGGAGGAAGGTCAGGTTAGGGAGGCGGGGACAAGCTGGGCTGGTTTTGGGATGCGGTAGGGGGAGGGGAGATTTTGAAGCTTGTCAAGTCCACATTGATACCATTGGGCTGCAGGGTTCCCAAGAGGAATATGAGGTGCTGTTCCTGCAACCTTCGGGTGGCATCGTTGTGGCACTGCAGGAGGCCCAGGATGGACATGTTGTCTGAGGAATGGGAGGGGGAGTTGAAATGTTCGCGACTGGGAGGTGCAGTTTAGTGCGAACCGAGCGTAGGTGTTCCGCAAAGCGGTCCCCAAGCCTCCGCTTGGTTTCCTCGATGTAGAGGAGGCCACAACGGGAACAACGGATACAGTATACCACATTAGCAGATGTGCAGGTGAACATCTGCTTGATGTGGAAAGTATTCTTGGGGCCTGGGATGGGGGTGGGGGGGGGGGGGGGGAGGGGTAGGGGCAGGTGTAGCACTTTTTGCAGTTGCCGGGAAAAGTACCGGGTGTGGTGGGGCGGGAGGGGAGTGTGAGCGGACAAGGGAGTCACGGAGAGAGTGGTCCCTCCGGAAAGCAGATAAGGGTGGAGAGGGAAAAAAGTCTTTGGTGGTGGGGTCGGATTGCAGATGGCGGAAGTGTCGGAGGATGATGCGTTGGATCCGGAGGTTGGTGGGGTGGTACGTGAGGACGAGGGGGATTCTGTTTTGGTTGTTATTGCGGGGAGGGGGTGTGAGGGATGAGTCGCGGGAAATGCGAAAGACAGGCGGAGGGCGTTCTCAACCACTGAGGAGGGAAAGTTGCGGTCCTTGAAAAACAAGGACATCTGAGATGTACGGGAGTGGAATGCCTCATCCTGGGAGCAGATGCGGCGGAGGCGAAGGAATTGGGAATAGGGGAAGACATTTTTTCAGGAACGTGGGTGGGAGGAAGTGTATTCTAGGTAGCTGTGGGAGTCAGTGGGCTTGAAATGGATATCGGTTTCCAGGTGGTTGCCAGAGATGGAGACAGAGAGGTCCAGGAAGGAGAGAGAGGTATCAGAGATGGTCCAGGTGAACTGCAGGTTGGGGTGGAAGGTGTTGGTGAAGTGGATGAACTGTTTGAGCTCCTCGTGGGAGCACGAGGCAGCGCTGATACAGTCATCAATGTAACGGAGGAAGAGGCGGGGTTTAGGGCCAGTGTAGGTACGGAAGAGGGATTGTTCCATGTAACCCACAAAGAGGCAAGCATAGCTTGGGCCCATGCAGGTACCCATGGCCACCCCTTTTGTCTGTAGGAGGTGGCAGGAATTGAAAGAGAAGTTGTTGAGGGTGAGGACAATTCCTCCCACGTTCCTCCATGTACCACCCCACCAACCTCCGGATCCAATGCATCATCCTCCGACACTTCCGCCATCTGCAATCCGACCCCACTACCAAAGACATTTTTCCCTCCCCACCCTTATCTGCTTTCTGGAGGGACCAATCTCTGCGGGACTCCCTTGTCCGCTCCACACTCCCCTCCAGCCCCACCACACCCGGCACTCTTCCCTGCAACCGCAGGAAGTGCTACACCTGCCCCTACACCTCCCCCCTCACCCCCCATCCCAGGCCCCAAGAAGACTTTCCACATCAAGCAGATGTTCACCTGCACATCTGTTAATGTGGTATACTGCATCCACTGTTCCCGTTGTGGCCTCCCCTACATCGGGGAAACCAAGCGGAGGCTTGGGGACCGCTTTGCAGAACGCCTACGCTCGGTTCGCACGAAACAACTGCACCTCCCAGCCGCTAACCATTTCAACTCCCTCTCCCATTCCTCAGACGACATGTCCATCCTGGGCCTCCTGCAGTGCCACAACGATGCCACCCAAAGGTTGCAGGAACAGCACCTCATATTCCGCTTGGGAACCCTGCAGCCCAATGGTATCAATGTGGACTTGACAAGCTTCAAAATCTCCCCTTCCCCTACCGCATCCCAAAACCAGCCCAGCTCGTCCCCGCCTCCCTAACCTGTCCTTCCTCCCACCTATCCCCTCCTCCCACCTCAAGCCCCACCCCCATCTCCTATCTACTAACCTCATCCCGCTCCCTGGACTGACTTATCTCCTCCCTAACTCCCCACCTACACTCACCTTTACTGGCGCCATCCCCACCTCTTTGACCTGTCTGTCTCCTCTCCACCTATCTTCTCCTAACTTCATCTTCTCCCCGGCCTCCTCCTCTCTCCCTATTTATTTCATAATCCCCTTCCCCTCCCCCATTTCTGAAGAAGTGTCCAGGCTCCTCTGCTGCTTGGCCTGCTGTGTTCATCCAGCTCTACACCTTGTTATCTCAGATTCTCCAGCATCTGCAGTCCCTACTATGGCTCAGTGGTACCATTTTCTCCTTTGTCAAAAGATTGAGCCCAAGTCCAACCCTGGGACGTTCAGCACAAAATTAATGCTGTTATTTCATTATGATACAAACTGAGTGCTGCATTGTCAGATGTGTTGCCTTTTGAATAAGGCATTCAACATTAATAAGTATTTCTAGACCTACATTAGCCTAATGAATATTCCTTAAAGGGACCTCTGAAAGAATCCTCCAGCATGCTTTTATAATAGCTCAGTGTAGAGCCAAGAGGAGCAAGAATGTTTGTCTTGTCACTTTGTCAGCACTGTGAGCATAATTGTTCTGCAGTCACTCCATCTACTCCACATTACAAGCTCCATTTGAACATCTTCCACTGTGGTCATACCTTTGAAATGCTACCACCCAAACAGCTAGCCAAAGCAGAGCTAAGCAAAGTAGTGAGCGAGCTCTGGAAACACAAGTAGTGCTTGAAGCTTTCTGCAATTAGGACAAGAGTGTCCAATTATTGTCACGCATTTCTGAACAGAAAGGAATAAGATGAAATAGATGGTCTCTGGTTGCTGGTTGTGGTGAAATCGTAAAGCTCTTTAGTTGGTATGCCTTCTTTCTGCCATGATTTGAATTTACAAACTTCTGGCTCAAAGTTTGCGTACGATCCTTAGCCAAGCTACGATGGTTCTATGATCTGTTCTTAAACATCAGGGATAGAGTTTCGTCTTTGGGTACAACTTGTAATCTGATGCAACTTTTACTTGGAACTGTGCTGTTTTCCAATTATAGGTTTTTCTCCTCAAATTTATTCAGATATTTAAAACCATAACACCTTCAACGATCCCTTACAATAGGCAATGTGCAAGAACGTTTATGCTAGTTTATTTTTCCTGCTTCAAATTTTTCCTGCTTCAAGTTATTCCTTTATTATATTCAAGAGTGGAAAACTGGTACATTTTTATTACTAGTACAACAATATTTTACATTTGTAAAGCACATGTAACATGTTAAAATGTTTGACGGAGCATTGTCATCTAAAATCTCACACCACTTCATGTAAGATACTAAGGAAATTGGTTATTGTTTGGACAAAAAGATGATCTCAAGGAGCATGGCAAAGGTGAAAATTGAGGCAGAAAGTTTCATGGCGAGATTTCTAGAGTTTAGTTCCTTGACAGCTGAAGGCATGTCCACCAATGTTGAAGCCTTAAAATTGGCAATGCCCAATTTGGAATTGGAGGGGTGCAGGTATCTCAGTTGTAGATCTGGAGGAGAGGCTGTGGTTGGATTTGAAAACAAGATGAGCATTTTAAAATTGAGATCTTGCTTAGTCGGAAGCCAGTGTAAGTCAACAAACAGAAAGATGATGGATGAAGCTGGAACTGGATTTATCATAGCACAGTAAACATTTTTAAACAGTGTTCATTTTTCACCTGGGAATAACATGGCTTAAAAACTAAAGGACTTAAAATTGATATTGACCATTTATTTTCATCAATATATAGTCATCAGTTACTTAAGGTAAATATTTATAAATTTATACCTAAAACTACAGCTAAAATTTGAAAAAACAACTTTAAGGTTATACAATGGTTATGGTCAGTAGACATTTGCATTCAAATTAGTTTGTTCCAGAACTGTGACCAGTTTTGTGAATGGGACCAGCTTCCTACTTGAAGTTTATATGACAATTTTTTAAAATCTTGGAAATGCAGCATGCACTCATTTAAATTTGCATTTGAAATTCTGTAATCTTTCTCATTAGTATGGCTGATTTCAGTTGGAATGCACTCATTTTACCTATTGGGAACTCAAAATGGGCAAACCCAAATGCTATTCATAACAAGGAAACAAAAAAAAAATTCATAAAATGTGTTCTCCCAGTAAGGTACTTCCTCGGACTGGGCCCATTACAGACTGAAAGGAAAAAAAAACACATTTTAAAGTCAAGTAATACATGGAAACAAACATATGTATGTACTGGAACTCCATTTTGAAATGTACAACATGAGTCAGATCAGTATGAGCCATTTGTCAGTTTTACTTCTTTGTTCTGGGGATTTTTTAAAAAATTAAATACGTAATGGGCTGGAGTTTTGATTCATGGATTCAGACTACAGATCTAATCCTGAATCTGTACTGCAAACAATGTAATAGATTCTTTTATGTTTTTGCAATTGAATAACAAAAAAAAATGGAATAGAATTGTGATCTTTGTTATTAGAGTAAAGCAAGGAGCAGCATATCAGCTGCCTTTTGCACTAATATCCTGCAGTTCAAAATTCAAGGTGAATAATGCAATTATTTGGCATGTTAGAGTGCAGTACTTTTTTAAGTACAGAAGGTAAAAGCATCATTTGCTGCACCACATTTAAATGAAGATTCTGGTGCATTGTTGGAATACGACCATTGCCTACTACCATCTCAGTGTATTTTATTTTGTGCTGCCCATGACCACTAGAGTTAAGTTGTTTGATCTGTTTCCTTGCAAATACCCTGCTGCTCTCTGCAACTCGTTATTCTTACTGCTTTGTAATGTCTTTCTGTGTTTTTCTTTAAAAACAGGCTAACCTCTATCTGTCAGCATCGGAGTCCACGGAGAGTACGCCTGTAAGTACTCCTTGCAACCTTTCCTCCTGGCTGGTGAGAATCACTGTTTACTGAGATTTCTGTGGGTGTTAACCATTCATCACCATAAGCAGCAGCAGTTCAAACTGTTTCTCGGTATCTGGTTTCTATTCCTGAGCACGTGTATAGTGGACGAAGCAATATAAAATTTAGCCTTAGCTGTGGATATTTTGGGGTGAACCTTTCTCTGCTAACATGATAAGGAAATAGGCAAGGAAGTTTACCATTACCTCCTTATCCCAAAATGCATTTCTTTCAGTTTTCTCCACCCTATCTGCATGTGTAAATAATGGACTGGCATGGGTTTCAGGCTCAATTCCCTTTTGTCAATCTTTCTTCTTCTACTTCTATACACAATCTGGGGAATTGTGAGGGTGGCTCAGCATCATCTTTTTATTCATTTATTCACTGCGTTCCTGCATTCTACCTTGAACCAGGGTTGATCTCATGGCTTGATGGTAATGGCAGGGTGAGGGATATGCTAAGTCATAAGGTTGCAGGTTATGTTGGAGTACAGTCCTGCTGCTGGCTCAAAGCATCTCATGGACAGCCACTGGATGATAGATCTGTTTAAAAATTTAGCAGTTAGCACAATGGATGGTATCCCAATTGTAAAGACAGAACTTTGTGGCGGTCACTTGTAACAACATCATCATGGACAGAAGCATCTGTGGCAGGCAGGTTAGTGAGAATGAGGTCAAATATGTTTTCCCTGTCTTGTTCATTCCCTTATCACAGACCCAGTTTAGCAGCTATGTCCTTTAGGACTTAACCAGCTTGGTTAATTATGGTGCTGCCAAGCTCTCTTGGTGATGGACATTGAAGGCCACCACCTAGTATACCATTGTGGTAAGAAGTATCATAAATACTCTTCTTTCAGAGAGAGTATGCAACAGTCCCCTCCTTTCTCCATTTCTGTTTCCTCTACAAATTTTGTGATATCTTGGCTGAGGCATGTTGTATTGTATCTGCCAGGTATTTTTCCTCTAACTCATTTGTCTAAATCACCTTGAAGTATCTTGACATCCTATTCACCATACAGTTCCATCTAGATTTTTTTTTGTTGTCAACAAACATGACACTTGATTTCCTCATGTAAATTGTTGATATGTATTTTGAATAGCTGGGGCCAAAGCACAATTCTTGTGGTAACTCATTTGTCACCACCTTCCACCCCCAAGATGACCTGTACATACTGTTTCTTGTTTGCTAACCAATTCTCAATCCATGCTATTTTTTTACCACCAATCCTACATGCTTTGATTTTCTACATTCACCTCTTCCTGACTTTGTGTAACTGCATTGGTATTTTAAAGTGTTCCATTATCACATCATTATAATTGACTCCCTACTATTGATGTTATGCCTACTGGTTTATAATTCCTAATTTAATCCCTCAATCCTTCTTAAACAATGAAGTTGCATTCATCACCTTCCAATCTGCCAGGACTGCTCAAGAACCTTTAGAATTTTGGAAACTAACAATGGACGTATCCACTAGTTCCATATCACCTCTTTTAATACCCTGACATTTAGGTTATCCGGCCCTGTGGCTTAATTTTTTTCAGTCCCATTACATTTCTTTTAATGCTAATAATTTTCTTTAATTCCTCCTTCCTAAATGACTTGCTTCCCTAGCATTTCTGGGAAATTACTTGTTTCTTCTTCTGCATAGATGACAAAGTAGACGTTTAATTCAATTATGTCAGGGTCACTGGGTCAAAATCCTGGAATTCCCTCCGTATTGGCTATGACAGTGTGCCAACACCAAATGGACGGCTTTGGAGCAAGAAGGCAGCTCACTATCACCTTCTCAAGTGCAACTAGGAATGGGCAACATGTGCAAGCCTGACCAGCAATGCCCACATTCCTGAGAGTGAATAAAAAATGCTGTGCCATTTCCTTGTTCTCCATCACCCATTCTCCTATTTCAGATTGTAAGGGGCTTACATTTGTTACATGATTTCTTTTCTTTGCACATTCTTACAAAAGCTCTTACTGTCACTTTTATGTACCTTGCAAGTTTATTCTTATACTCTGTTTTCCCAACTTAATCCACTTTATCTAAACTGCTCGCAGTCTTCAGGCTTGCTACTTTTCTGGGAACTTCATATGACTCTGCTTTGGATCTAATACTATTCTTAATTTTAGCTGTTAGCACTGGTTGTGTTCTTTCACCCAAAAGAAATATACAACTGAATGCATTTGTTCCTTAAATATTAACCATTGACTACCCACTGCCATGCATTTTAATGTAGTTACCCAGGCTGTTGCAGCTACCTCATCCTTTTCTACTTTTGGTATTTCCTTTATTTAAATTTAGGACCCTTGTTTTAGATTGGACTACTTCACTTTTTATCCTTATGAAAGATTCTAACATGTTATGGTCACTTTTTCTGAAAAAAGACCTCTTTTCACAAGATTATTAAATTAACTGCTCCTCATTGCACAAACCAAATCTAGGATAGCTTGCCCTATATTGATCCCTTAAGGACTGGTGGAATATAACGTCTTATACACACTCGTGGTATTCATTCATCACAATATTATTGCAAATGTGTTTGTCCAGCCTATATGTAGTTTAAAATCACCCACAATTACTGTAACACTCTTGTTTCATGTTTCTCTAATTCTGTTTAATTCCACAATGCCAAATCAAATCAACAGACAATTCCCAATAACATTTTCTACCCCTTGTTGCTTCTTAGCTTCACCCAGACTGATTCTATATCTTGACTTCATGTGCCAATATAGCTTCTCATTATTGTATGAATTTCAACTTGCACTAATAACACCTTTTTGGTTTTGGCTGTCCTTCCTACTATGTCATACATGCTTGCAACTATTTGCGCTGTTAATTTGTCTACCCTAAAACTGTTGCTCTGGTATTCAAAGATAGTACCTTTAGACATGTCTTTGACATTTTTATTTTCTACATGATTCTAGCTCTTGTTTCCTCTGTCTTCCACTAATGCTTTCTACTTTTCCACATTTCATTTGCATCGTTGTTTCCTTCACTCATGTCTCCCTGTTCAGGTTCCTATCTCCTTGCCACTCCATTTAAACCTTTCCACACTACAGTAGCAAATACTCTGGTCGATATTAATCCCAATCCTGCAGGGTTGCAATCCGTCCAAATCGTATAGATCCCAACTTTACACTGAATAGGTCCCAATGCCTCAAGAATCTGAGGTATTCAGTTACCCCATTTCCCAACGCAGATGTGAAGCTAACTGTTCTGTAATTCTCTGGTTTTCCTTCTTTGCCGTTAAAGCAGACTAACGTGGAATTTTCTATCCAGAGTGATGATTACTGTATCTAGGTAACTAGACACCATAGCAATAATATTTCAATGTGTTCCCTTACTTTCTTTAACTCTCAGATGGAAGCTGTCAGATTCCAGGATTTATCACTCTTAAATTCCATTTATTTTCTCTTTGCCAATGTTTTACTTAAGTTAATTGTATTCAGTCCCTGTCCCAAGTCTACTATTACATTTCCTCAGGACTTCTGGCAAGGTATCCTCCTTTTCTATTGTAAATACTGAGGAAAAGTAATTATTTATCATGTCTGCCATTTCCCCATAATCATTGCCAATATCTTCACTTTCAGTTTTTATTGGGTCAATATTTCTCCTGACCATCTGCTTTTTCTCTATGTAACCATAAAATTTCTTCTCATTGATTTTGATGCCCCTGGCCAGTTTCCTTTCATAATCCCTTTTGGTAGCTCTTAGAATTTACTTTGTGGCCCTTTGTTGGTCCTTGAATCATTACTTTTGGCAAATCTGTACATTTTTTTTGCATTTTTGTAAGCTTTCTTTCTGTTCTTTTCATGCCTTTTCTCTATTAGTTGTCCATGGCTACTTTTTCCTGTGAGGTAGAGTTTCCCCCTGCAGTGTATAACCTGTTTTGTATAAAGTTAAATGCTTCGTCCATTGTTCTTAGTTGTTTAATCCATTAGCAGATTCTCCAAATTTACTGTGGACAGTTTGTCTTATCTCGTTAAAGTTGGCTTTACCCAAATCAAAAACTCTAGTTGCCGATTCATGCTTTTTGCTTTCACGCATTACGTTGAACTTGAACATGTTATGATCACTAATTGATAAATATTCAGGCACAGTTATGTTGCTGATTAAATCTGGCCCACTACTGAATTCGATATTGCTTGTTCCCTTGTTACATCCAGGGTATAGGGAACTATTGTAATATCCCAGACATGCTCCAAAAATTCACTACTTTTCTGACAGATGCTTGCCTTCCTTCCCCAATCTAAGTTAAAGTTATAATTCCCATTAGTACTGCTCTGGCTGTGCTACACACTTGACTAATTTCTGTATTTATACAGTCTAGTTCTTCAGAGTTGCTAGCAGGGCTCTATACACAACACCTATTGCAGTTTTAGATCCTTTACCAGTCCTCAGTTCAACCTATATGGTCTCCACTGAATGCTCTCCCCTCATTATATGCTCGCTCACCATTGAAGTAATGTTATTTCCAATCAGTGAGGCTACTCCACCTCCTCTGTCGTATTCCCTGTCCACTCTTTATACCTTATAACATGGTGTATTTAGTTCCCACTCAACTATCCTGCAGCCATGTTGCAGTAGTGGCTAATATATCATAATCTCCAGTTTGAATTTGTGTGTGAAGTTCATTTAATTTATTCCTTATGCTCCATTCATTTGTATTTAGAACTCTTATTTGGGCCATATGCTGCAACCTGTCTCTCAGTACTGATGTTTTATTCACCTGTTTATTATTTCTGCCTTCAGGTTTAATCAACTCTCTTCTTATAGTCTTGCCATTGCCTGCCATACCTGAAGTAGGATTCCTGGCTGCTTCTTTACTTTCTATCATGTTACTTTATTTTAAAATTTTACTTATTTTAAAAATATATTGACTTCCCCCAACCTTTCCTCCGCATTTGCTAATTTAAAGTCCTTGTGACCACCCTATTTAGCTTTTCCACTATGGTATTGATCCCAGTTTTGGTCCTCTCCATTCAATGCCAATATCCTGTCAAACAATTTGAGATGTCCCTTTCTTGGCACCAGGCAGACACACCATGTAAGACTCAATCTTGCTCAAAGGATGTTGTCTTGTGACCCCAGTTATAGAATCCTCTACCACTGCCACTTTTATTTTTGCTCCTTTGCTTGAATGGCCTCCTGTACCACAAGTGCAGTTGCCCATCCTTGCAACAGTCCCTTTCCTCAAGCAAATATCTGATACCTGTTTGATAAGGGTCAAGAGCTAAGGATCCTCCAGTTCTAAATTCTGCATTCCTTTACCTGCCTCGCTTGTAGTCACACCCTCCTGTCTTTCTCTCTCCCCTGCTCTTGGTAAGTATGTAGGTCTCAAGCCTTGGCTGCAGTTTTTATTTCCAGCTCAGTTTTGGTATCCTTCCCTGCTGGCTTCTCTTTTCCCTGATGCCCCAAATTCATTAACACCTTCCTTTGATATTAAATAGCAGAAGCAAAGAGACCTTAGAGTGTCAGTTCATAGCTCCTTGAAAGCAGAGTTTCAGGTAGATAGGATAGTGAAGAAGGCGTTCAGTATGCTTGCCTTTACTGGTCAACGCACTGAGTAAAGGAGTTGGGAGGTTATGTTGCGGCTATACAGGACATTGGTTTGGCCACTTTTGGAATACTGCGATCAATTCTAGTCTCCCTTCTTTGGAAGGACGTTGTGAAACTTGAAAGGATTCAGAAAAGATTTACAAGGATGTTTGCCAGGGTTGGAGAGTTTGAGCTATAGGGAGAGGCTGAACAGGCTGGGGCTATTTTCTCTGGAGCGTCGGAGGCTGAGGTGTGGCCTTATAGAGGTTTATAGAATTGTGAGGGTCATGGATAGGGTAAATAGACAAGGTTTTTTCCCCAGAGTCCAAAACTAGAGGGCATAGATGTGAGGTGAGAGGAGAAAGATTTAAAAGTGCCCACTGGGGCAACTTTTTGACCCAGAAGGTCGTACGTGTATGCCAGAGGAAGTGGTGGACGCTGATACAATTACATTTAAAAAGCATCTGGATGAGTATATGAGTAGGAAGGGTTTAGAAGGATATGGGCTGGATGCTGGCAAATGGGAGCAGATTTATTTAGGCTATGGATGAGTTGGACTGAAGAGTCTGTTTCCATGCTGTACATCTCTATGACACTAATAGGAGAAGAGGAAGGACTTTTCACCAAACTCCAGTTATATTCTAATGCAACAAAGCAGCAATGAACGAGGTCCCCTTCGTGGCCCCAAGTCAAAGTTTATGTAACTGGATTAAATCAGTTGCTTAATTAACTGAATACCCATAAATTCCTGTTTTAAAACTGTAATTAAATGCATTTAATCAAAAGAACAACTTTTTTTATTTTCTAATTAAACTGTTCAGAGGAGCAGGTGAGTCATAAACCTGGGTTTCCCGTCCATGGGTAGGGACGCCACCACCGTGCCACAATGGGACCACAAAAGAACAATTAGTAGTAAGTTGCTAAAATTAAGGAACAGACCTCACTTTAGATTGAAATTAGCCTTTATATGGAATTATTCCGTAAAATATACCCCTTCAAACTCTGTTTCACCAAACTCCAGTTCCATACTAATGCAACAAAGCAGAACTCCAGTACAGACTTGCACTACGTGGCTGGTATTTTTACTCTGTGAAGTGGTTGCATATTGCCTTCTGCCTTTGCACCCTTGTCCTGCAGAACAACAACCGCATTGTACTATCCTTAAAGAACTCAACCTGCTGTCATATTTCCCTAGACCTGGAACACAGATTTCCAGTAGCTGCAACTGGATACACCTCCATGGTCACCCCCAAACACCGGAAGTGTCTCCAACTTCCCACATTGCATAGGAGGAGCATAATACCTGATCAAGCTGCCTTGCCATGTCTTATTCTTAAATTATCCCCTTTCCATTTAGTTCCTCTAGTTCAAAGATTGCCAGGGACTGCAGTAATTGAAATGAGGTCAGCCTGGTGGACCTCGTAGAATATGAGTTCCCTGATTGGGGCTGATAATCTGGTCCAATCAGGGAGGCCTGGCTGACAGATAAAAAGAGGAGTGTCAGACATTCTGATTCTCTGAGAGCTGGCTCTGACAGAGCCAAATCATTGTCAAGGACTTCTCATGGGTACATATTTGGTGTGGGATGTCAGCCTGTCTGGATTAATTCTGTAGCGATGAGAGTGGAATTAATGCTGTAACCATGCAAAAGCACCTACTAGCTGAAACCCAACTGGATCTCAAACAGGCGCTACAACAGACTTTATTATTTGAAAATGGGACAAGTGGAGCACGAGTTTCGGTGTATTCCCATGGAATTGGACACCCTTGTCAGTCTGACTGAGCTTGGTGAACACCATTTGAGTGAAGCCAACTGAATAGCCACACTCAGGACAAATCCTGAATGGAGGGACTCTAGGTCTGTCCACAGAAAAACCCCAAAACAAAGCCAAGCCCAGGCTAAACAGTTAAAATTTTCTTCAGGATCCGGGTCGGCACATCATTATAGTTACTGCTGGTATGTGGACATGAGACAGCAAAGGAGTCCCACTAGATCTAAGCTGAGTAAGAGAGCTCATAGGCTGGTATCCAGGAGAGTGCACATCCTGGACAGTCCACCTACATCTGGTTTGGAACAGTTAAATTGCTTAGCGATATCAAAATCAGAACCAATCAAAATAAAAGTGGTCACCAGGTTCTAATGGAGGTCGACACCAGTGCGGCTGCATCAGTGATCACAAAACCAGTCTTTAACAAAATTCGCTCTGGACTTCAACTCCTAAGCTCCCACAAGACCTCGGCTAAACTGAGAACCTATACTGGGGAGCCTTTACAGATTAAGGGTGTACCTTTGGTTCCGGTCTCTTATGAGAAGCAGTTGGTTCAGTTACCAATCATAGTAGTAAAAGGCTTGGGCTCAAACCTGATGTGGTGAAATTGGTTGAGAGAGCTTCACCTTGATTCACCAAACATTTATCAATTTTAAAAAAAGGCTGCTTGAATGAAATCCTAATTAAATGCTTGGACATCTTTCAGGAAGGTCTAAGAGCTATCAAAAGAGCCAAGGCCACCCTGCATGTTGACCATGAAGCAATTCTGCAAGGCCCACCCAGTGCCATTTGCCTTATATGCAAAAGTAGAAGCAGAAACCAGAAGCCCGGAAAGTTAAGGAATCATCAACCCAGTCCAATTTGCAGAATGGGCAGCATTAGTCGTGCGATTGTGAAGCCTGATGGGTTGGTTCGCCTTTGTGGGGATTTCAAGTAAACAGTAAACCGCTTATAAATGCGCAATCCCTCGCAGAAAGCATTTATACACAAAGCTGGTGGGAGGCTGTCCTTCACGAAACCGGACATCAGCCACGGATGCTTGCAATCGTGGTTAGAAGAGCATTTCCAGAAGTATGGCACAGTTAATATCCATAAGGGTTTATGCCAATATACGAGAATGCCATTGGGCATATTGTCAGCCTGTGCAATTTTTCAGCAGACAATGGAGAACATTTTACAAGGTCTATCCCAGATCTCCATTTATCTAGATGACAAGCTAATAACAGGGGAAGACCAATAAAGAGAACTTGAACATAGTTCTTAGATGGTTCTCCTGGATGGGCGTATGCTTAATAAGGGAAAATTGTGTGTTCCAGATGCCCCAGCTCACATGACTCTACAGGGGCTTATGTCCTTCCTTGGGCTGGTGAATTATTATGGAAAAGTCACACATAATCTGGCCTCCATCCTGGCACCTTTGCATTAACTCCTAAAAAAGAGTCAGCCTTATAATAATGTTTGCATAGCTAAGCCATAGCTTTCAGGAAAGTGAAGAAACAGCTATTATCTTCTAAGGTCTAAGGTTTTGGAGTAGATCTGTAGCTCGGGTTGTGGGTGTTGAGGTTGGTTGGCTCGCCGAGCTGGTTTGTTGTTCCGCAGACGTTTCGTTACCGTACTTGGTAACATCCACAGTGCAGCCTCTGATGAAGCATCGGTGTGTTTTCCCGCCTAGTTTTTAAACTCTGGGGTTCGTTGCGATGGATTGCCTCACTTCGGGTTTCCTCCATAGTGGAATGTATATGGGGTCGAGTTCAATGTGTTTATTAATAGTATGCTTCGTGGAGTGCCATGCTTCCAGGAATTCTCATGCTTGTCTCTGCCTAGCCTGTCCCAGGATCTTGGTGTTGTCCCAGTCAAAGTGGTGGTTCTCCTTGTTCATATGGATTGAGATGAGTGAGTATCGGTCGTGTCTTTTTGTAGCCAGTTGGTGTTCATGTACTCTTGTTGTTAGCTTCCTTCCTGTTTGTCCGATGTAGTGTTTCTCGCAGTCTCTGCAGGGGATCTTGTAGATGACACTGGTCCTGTCCATGGCGGGGAGTGGGTCTTTAGTTCGGGTGAGCACTTGTCATAGGGTTGATGTGGGCTTGTGTGCCACTCTGATGCTTAGCGGTCGTAGGAGTTTTGTGGGGAGTTCGGACGTGTTCCTGATGTAGGGTAGTGTGATGAGTGTGTCGGGGCGTGTAGAATCTTTCTGATGCTGTTCCTGTAGGCATCTCCTGACCAAGGTCTTTGGATATCCATTATCCTTGAACATTTGGAAGAGGTATTCTTCTTCCTCTTGGCGTAGTTCCATATTGCTGCAGGGTGTTGTTGCCCTTTTAAATAGTGTTTGCACGCAGCTTCGTTTGTGTGTGCTGGGATGGTTACTATTGAAGTTCAATACCTGGTCTGTGTGTGTGGCTTTTTTGTGGAAACACTACGTCGGACAAACGGGAAGGAAACTAGCAACAACAGTACATGAACACCAACTGGCTACAAAAAGACACGACTGATACTCACTCATCTCCTTCCACATGGACAAGGAGAACCACCGCTTCGATTGGGACAACACCAAGATCCTGGGACAGGCTAGGCAGAGACAAGCACGAGAATTCCTTGAAGCATGGCACTCCAAGAAGCATACTATTAATAAACACATTGAACTCGACCCCATATACATTCCACTACGGAGGAAACCCGGAAGTGAGGCAATCCATCGCAACGGACCCCAGAGTTTAAAAACTAGGTGGGAAAACACACCAACACTTCATCAGAGGCTGCACTGAGGATGTTACCAAGCATGGTAATGAAACGTCTGCGGAACAACAAACCAGCTTGGCGAGCCAACTAACCTCAATATCCTCTAAGGTGTTGGCACACTATTATCCCAAGTGAGATCTTTTATTAATATGTGATGTCTCCCCGAACAGCATTGGGGTAGTATTAGCTCATAGGCAACCCAATAGGGAGGAACGCCCAATAGTGAATGCATCCAGGACTTTGGCTAATGCAGAGCGTAATATGTTTAGATAGAGAAGGAAGGTTCATCATATTTGAAGTCAGGAAGTTCTACCAATACTTTTATGGACGGAAATTTGTAACAATAATAAACTACAAGCTCCTACCATGTCTACTTAAAGAAATACAGCAGTGCCGCCCATAGCTTCAGGCTGAATTCAGTGGTGGGCTCTAATACTAAGTGCATATAATTACAAGTCGGAACACCGTCCAGGAGGCCAAGTAGCAAATGTGAATGCATTGACCCGTCTTCCACTGGTGGAAACATTACTGGTGGTACTACCGCTGCATGAGTCTGTAATGGCTTTAAATTTTCTGGACACACTTCCAGTCACAGCTGACAAAATCAGACTTTGGACACGGAAAAGCCGTGGCAAAACTGAAACAGCTGGTGATGTTGGGGTAAACCAAAGGGCTATCACAACCAGAACTGAAACATTTTCGGATCTGGAGAGACCAGATCATGGTACAGGACAGCATATTACTATGGGGAGCCAAGGGTGATTGTCCCGACCAAAGTTCGCTGCAAGATATTGACTAAACTCCTCCAGGTCATCCAGTTGTCTCCAAACTGAAGATGTTGGTGAGAGATATGTCTGGTGGCCAGGCATGGATGCAGAAATAGCCACATTGTTGGAGTAATGCCCAGCGTGACAACAAAGCTAAAAATTAGCGCCAGCAGCTCCCTAACATTTGTGGGAATATCTGAGTACACCCTGGACTCAGTTACACATCAACTCTGCAGGTCCTTTAACAAGCTCATTGTTCTTAGTCATTGTGGACGCCCACTGAAAGTGGCCAGATGTAGATAATGTTCATTTGTCAAACATGGCGATGACGATAGAAAAACTGTGCGCATCTTTTGCAATACACAGGCCATTACAGACTCATGCAGCGGTAGTACACAGACTTCTGGAAGTGTTGGTCACAAATAATGGGCTATCGTTTACTAGCAGGGAATTTGAGTTTTTCCTGAAGCATTGTTGTTCCATCCTGCTTGTTATTTATGTGTCTCGGTTTGCTGGGGTGGTTGGTATTACTTCCTGTTTTGTTCTTCAGTGGTTTGTATATCGGGTCCAGTTCAATGTGTTTGTTGAATATGGGGTCCTTTACATTCGTCATTAGCTATCACAGGGTGGTTGTTGGTTTATGGGCTGCTGTGATACCTAGGGGTCTGAGTAGTCTTGTGATCATCTCTGATATGTTCCTGGTGTATGGTAGAGTGACTGGTGTGTCTGGCCATGTTGTGTCTTCATGTTGTGGTCTGTCGCGGACGTAATGGTTGATTGTGCTTTTTGGGTATCCATTCCTTTTAAAAACAATAAAACTAATGTAATATGCAAAATACCATGCAAGGACTGTGAGAAACATTACATAGGCCAAACTGCAAGAAAGCTGACAATAGGGATACACGAACACCAACTAGCCACCAAGAGAAATGACCAATTCTCACTGATCTCACTACGCACGTACTAAAAAGGACACAAATTCGACTGGGACAACACATCCATAATAGCACAGGCCAAACAGAGACATACCAGGGGATACCTGGAGGCCTGGTAATCCAACCAGAACTCCATCAACAAACACATTGAACTGGACCCAATATACAAACCACTGAAAAACTGAACTAGAAGTGATGCCAGCCACCCCAGCAAACTGAGGCATATAAATAACAAACGGGACAGAACACCAATGCTTCACTGGAGGCGCATTGATGATGTTACCTAGTAAGGTGACGAAACGTCTGCAATCAAATACACTGGCTTGGCGAGCAAGTCTGCAACCTCATCCACCACCTCATACACCAGCTTCAAATCTTCTTAAAAACTTTAAAGATTTCCTAAAGTTGAATGGAATTCGACCTACAAGGACAGCTCCCATACCATCTATCATCGAATGACCTGGCAGAATGAGCACTCCAAACTTTTAAGACAGGCTTGAAGAAGCAGCCTGCAGCTTTGCTGGATACCAAACTGTCCTGATTCCTATTTGATTATAGGACCACCTCGCATGCAACTACAGGGATAGAAGATCTGCACCAGGTTAAATCTGATCTTCCCGACTTCCAACTAACCAAACAGCTAGCTCCTTTATCTGTTGTAGCGCAAGAACTAATGCTAATCAGTTCTAATGAATCAGAAAAAAAAATCTGACACAATCTACTGTCTGAGGTCATTTGTTACCAATTTGAGTAGATCAGTGATAGTCTGACCTGCTGCACACCCCAATTTTCCCTCTGGCATCGGAAGTCTCCCATGTGGTGGAAATCTGCCTGAGAGCCCTGTTTACATGGGAAATTATCCCAGTTGATGGTTAGAAAGTATCCATTTTGTCATGTCCACAACACCCTAAGATATGTGATAAATTGTATTAAAAGCTTCATTTTCTTGTTTAAACTTAAAAATGAATTTTGCTGCTGCCGATCGCATGATACATGTTAATTACACTTCTAGGAAAGAACTAATGAGCATTGACCTTGCAGTCCACAAACATCAAAAGTCCAACAGACACGATGTTCTGACGAAGGGGAGCTTTGGAAACTCATTACACCTGAAGTGGCACTAAAAGCTCACTATTAATCGTAAAAAATTGAACAATAATCATAACTGGAGACAAATAAACTCCTCATTAAATTGAAATTTGATGCATTCAGGAGCAGCCACTTGACCAACACCCACAGTAGTCTCTGGAGAGGTTAACTGCAGTTTTTAGACACAATTGCTTCAGCCTAATAAGGATTAAGTTATTTTTAACCCTGTCTGCTCAGAATCTAAGGCCTGCTATAGCATCACAGCTAAACTCTGGTTAAGCCTGCTGAAATATTACCTTCTTAGAAGTCTTAATTCTGAAAAAAATATCTTATCCGTATGAAAGGTGAATTAATCTCATATCGTTCCAACTTCAGTCATTACAAAGGAGCTATGCCACAAAATCCTGCCTTCAGGCCGCTGCATACGCCTGTATTCACACTCCTGTGGAAAAGAATATCCATGGGGCATTGACACTGAACACTTTCTGGACTCTGAGACAGTAGGAACTGCAGATGCTGGAGAATCCGAGACAACAAGGTGCAGGGCTGGATGAACACAGCAGGCCAAGCAGCATCATAGGAGCAGAGAGGCTGACGTTTCGGGCCTAGACCCTTCATCAGAAAAGGGGGAGGGGAAGGGGGTTCTGAAATAAATAGGGAGAGAGTGGGAGGCGGATAGAAGAGGGATAGAGGAGAGGATAGGTGGAGAGGAAACAAACAGGTCGAAGAGGCGGGGATGGAGCCAGTAAAGGTGAGTGTAGGTAGGGAGTTAGGAAGGGGATAGGTCAGTCCAGGGAGGACGGACAGGTCAAGGGGGTGGGATGAGGTTGGTTGGTAGGAGATGGAGGTGCGGTTTGAGGTGGGAGGAGGGGATAGGTGGAAGGAAGAACAGGTTAGGGAGGCAGGGACGAGCTGGACTGGTTTTGGGATGCGGTAGGGGGAGGGGAAATTTTGAAACTTGTGAAATCCACATTGATACCATTGGGCTGCAGGGTTCCCAAGTGGAATATGAGTTGCTGTTCCTGCAACCTTCGGGTGGCATCGTTGTGGCACTGGAGGAGGCCCAGGATGGACATGTCATCTGAGGAATGGGAGGGGGAGTTGAAATGGTTCGCGACTGGGAGGTGCAATTGTTTATTGCGAACCCAGCGTAGGTGTTCTGCAAAACGGTCCCCGAGTCTCCACTTGGTTTCCCCAATGTAGAGGAAGCCACACCGGGTACAGTGGATGCAGTATACCACATTGGCAGATGTGCAGGTGAACATCTGCTTGGTGTGGAAAGTCTTCTTGGGGCCTGGGATGGGGGTGAGGGAGGAGGTA
>NC_063336.1:89283584-89313726 GCF_021869965.1 Rhincodon typus | reverse complement strand
CTGCTCCTATGATGCTGCTTGGCCTGCTGTGTTCGTCCAGCTCTACACCTTGTCATCTCAGATTTTCCAGCATCTGCAGTTCCTACTATTCTGATACAAATCTAACCCAGCTAATTGCTGCCCCATAAGTCTACTCTCAATCATCAGAAAATTTTGGAACATGTCATCAACAGTGCTTTCAAGCAGCACCTGCTCAGTGACGCCCAGTTTGGGTTCCGCCAGGACCATTCAGCTCCTGCCTCATTACATGCTTGGTTCAAACATGGACAAAAGAGCTGAATTCCAGATGTGAAGTGAGAGTGATAGCCCTTGACATCAAGGCTGCAATTTGACTGAGTGTGGCATCAATGAGTCCTAGCAAAACTGGATTCAGTGGGTATTAGGGGCAAACTCACCACTGGTTGGAGTCATACCTAGCACACAGGAAGTCAGTCATCTCAGCTCCAGGACATCTCTGCAGCATTCCATGTTCAAATGCAATATTATATTTTACTAATATAAGATCCTTATTCATTTATAAGATCCTTATTCATTTTGTTTCATTAACATTAAAAAAAAGAAATTCATGATTTTTTTTCAAACAGACTTTTTGAAAATTAGCTTTTCAGGGTCGACAGTGAACGGCTGAGGTTTTTTTAATTCTAAATTCAGACTGTGTGCTTTAGAGGGTGTTGTTTTACATTGCAAAAGTTTTTTTTGGAAAATTTTTTTTTAAATAAGGAGTTGTGTTTTTGTTTTGGGGAGTCCTACATGTAGTTGGCTCTGGGGAAGATTTTTTTCTTCAAGGAATTTATTGAAGAGGAGTCTTTTTTCAAAATTCAGTCAATCAGCTAAGTCATTGATTTTATTTAAGCTTTATATGTTTGCATATATTTTTTATTTTTTCCATTTTAACATTATTTTTGGGAGGTAATGAAAGAGTTTATATTATGTATAAGATGTTATTGAAAGCTTCCTTTTTAGACTTAATGTTATTAAGGCCATATATGAAATACAGAGTGAGATGGCTGATTGATTCTACTGTGTAATGACTTTTCTAAATCAATCAGAGGATGGGTGACTGTCAGGAAGGTAATAAAGTAATTCGAAACTCTCTGGTGGCTATATCAAATAGATATTCAGTTTTTGGAACTGTAGAAGGGGATAGTCTCTCCGAGGAAAATGGAAGGGCCAGTTAATTATTGGACATTTAGAACGATTCTTATGTTAGGCAGCGTTTGACAAGATTTAATAGAATTACTGTTATAGGGGATTATCCTGTCAGGGACATAGACAGGGTGTTCTGTGGCAGTGAGTGTGAATTTAAGATGGTTTGTTGCTTTCCTGGTGCTAGGATTATGGATGTCTCTAAATGTGTCAAGCATATTGTTAAAGGTGAGATTGAGAAGCCAGAAATTATTGTACACATTAGTAGGAGAGACACTTTTAGGGAAATGATTAAAGCAGTACAGAGTGAATTTAAGAGGTTCAGTGGAAGATTTAAAAAATAGAACCTTAAAAGTAGTAATTTCTGGATTACTCCCAATGCCAAATTCAAACGAGGGAAGGTTAAAGGAGATAAATCATTGGCTGAAGAGTTGTGGTGTATTGTTCAGGGATTCAGGTTTTTGGACAATTGGAATGTCTTTTGGGATAGAAAAGCCCTGATTGAAAAGGATGGGCCTAACCTAAACTGGAAAGGGACAATATCTTAGCAGGAAGATTTGCTCATTCCATTAAGGGAGACTTTATTCTGATAGGGAGAGGGAATGGAGGAATTCTAAGTAGCGGTGTAAACAGAAGGATTGATGGGGAAGGTTCTGAATGTGAGGATAACGTCAATTAGAAAAGAAAGAAGAGAGAATCCGTGTATGTAGTAACTCTGAAGAACTAAATTACATTTATTTCAATGCAAGGAGTCTTACAGATAAGGCTGATGAACTCAGGGCATGTTTAAGAACATGGGATTGGGACATCATAGCTATTACAGAAACTTGGGTGAGAGATGGACAAGACTGGCAGCTCAATGTTCTGGATTTAGATGCCAGAAGAAAGATAGAAAAGGAGGCAAGAAAAGGTGTTGGTGGGGGTGTGGTTTTCTTGATTAAGGAATACATTACTGCTGTAACTAGGGAAAATATTTCTGAAAAATCGTGCATGGAAAATGTATGGGTATAAATTACAAATAAGAAAGGAAAGATCACTTTGGGATTGTACTATAGGCCTCCCAATTGTAAGAGGAAAATTGAGAAACAAATATGTAGGGAGATCTCAGATATATGTAAGCATAGTAACGTTGTAATAATGGGGGAGTTTTAATTTTCTAAACGTTGACTGGGGCTGCCATAGTGTTAAAAGTTTGGATGGTGAAGAATTTGTCAAATGTGTTGAAGAAAATTTTCTTTATCAATATGTGGATGCTCCTACTAGAGAAAGAGCCAAACTAGATCATCTTTTGGGCAATAAGGCAGGGCGGGTGACTGAAGTAAAAGCTGGGGAACACTTTGGGTCTTGCGATCATAATTCTATTAGTTTCAAAACGGTTATGGAAAAGGTTAAGCCTTCCATAAATGTTAAGTTTTTAATTGGAGTAAGGCAAATTTTAAGACAAGGATTTTTAAAAGATGATTGGAGTAGACTGTTCACAGGTAAAAGGATGTCTGACAAGTGGGAGGCATTCAAGTGTGTGATGACGAGAGTTAAGAGGCATTATGTTCCTGTTAAAGTAAAGGATAAGGCTTCTAAGATTAAGGAACAATGAATGAATAAAGATATTTAGGTTCTAGTCAAGAATAAAAGAGAATCTTATTTTAGATATCGACAACTTGGTTTAATTAAATCTCTTAATCAATAGAAAGAGTGTAGGATCATTCTTAAGAAAGTAATCAGGAAGGCAAAGAGGGGATATGAGATAGCATTGGCAGATTAGGTTAAGGATAATCCAGAAATCCTACAAATATATTAAGAGCAATAGGGTAACTAGAGAGACGGTAGGGCCTCTTAAAGATCAAGGAGGTTGTCTTTGTGTTGAACCCAAGGAGATGGGAGAGATACTAAATGAATATTTTGCATCAGTTTTACTGTGGAGAAAGAAATAGAGTCTAGAGAAGGCAAAGAAATAAACTTTGATGTTTTAAAAACAGTTCACATTACATAAGAGGAAATTTGGGTGGTCTTAAAGAATATAAAGGTCGATAAATCCCCAGGACCTGATCTAATGTATCCCAGAACATTGTGGGAATTAAGGGAGGAAATTATGAGATCCCTTGCAGAAATGTTTGCCTCCTCTATAACTACAGGTGATGTGCCTGATGACTGGAGGGTGACTAATGTTATACCTTTTTAAAGAAATGTTGTAAGGAGAAACCAGGGAGCTATAGACCTGTGAGGCTGACTTTGAGTGTGGGTAAATTGTTCGAAGTGATCTTAAAAGATAGGAATTATGGACATTTAGAGAGGCAAAAATTGATTAGGGATAGTCTGTATGGTTTTGTGCAATGAAAATCATGTCTGACAAACTTGATTGAGTTTTTTGAGGAAGTTACCAAAAAGATTCATGATGGCAGTGCAGTAGACATTATTTATTTGGATTTTAGTAAAGCCTTTGACGAGGTTCCGCATGGTAGACTAATTAGTAAAGCTAGGTCACATGGGATTCAGGGTGAGTTGCCACATAATTGGCTTAATGGCAGGAGACAGAAACTAATTGTGGAAGGTTGCTTTTTGGACTGGAGGCCTGTAACTAACGGTGTTCCACAGTGATTGGTTCTGGATCCTCTTTGGTTTGTTATTTATATAAATGATGTGGATGAGAATATCTAAGGCATGGTTAGTAATTTTGCAGACAACACTTGTCATAGTAGGCAGTGAAGAAGGTTGTCTAAGATTACAAAAGGATCTTGATCAAATGGGTCAATGGGCTGAAAAATTATGGATTTCAATCTGGATAAAAGCGAGGTATTGCACAACAAACAAGGATAGGGCCTACAGTAGGGCTGTAGATCAGAGGGACCTAGGCGTGCATATACATAATTCTTTGAAGTTTGTGCCACATATAGATAGGATGGTTAAAAAGGTGTATGGCAAGCTTGCTTTCATTGCTGAGTCCTTTGAGTATAGGAGTTAGGAAGTCATGTTGAGGTTTTACAGGATGTTATAGTAAGGCCTCTTCTGGAACACTCTTAGCTCTGGTCGCCCAGTTATTGAAAGGATATTATCAAGCTGGACAGGGTTCAGAAGACATTTACCAGGATGTTGCCGAGTACGGAAGGTTTGAGTTATAAAGAAAGGCTGGATAGTTTGGGACTTCTTTCACTGGAGTGTAGGTGGTTTAGAGGCAACCTGATAGAAGTTTATAGAATAATGAGAGGTACAGATAGAGTTAAAGGTAGTTGTCTTTTCCCTAGGATGGGGGATTTTAAGACTAGGGAGCATATTTTTAAGGTGACAGGAGAGAGATTTTAAAAAGACATGAGAGGCAAGTTGTTTACACAGACAGCGCTTTGCGTGTGGACCAAACCTCCTGAGGAAGTGGTGGATACAGGTACAATTACAATGTTTAAAAGACGTTTGGATAGATATATGAATAGGAAGGGTTTGGAGGGATATGCGCCAGGAACGGGCAAGTGGGACTAGTTTAGTTTGGGATTATGTTCGGCACGGATTGATTGGACCGACGTGTCTGTTTCTATGCTGTATGACTTTATCTGGAAAATATCTAGGCTTGGGCTGACAAGGGGCAAGTAACATACACGCCCACACCAATGCCAGGCTATGACCATCACCGAGAGAGATAACTTAGCCACTGCACCTTAACATTCAATGGTGTTACCTTTACTGAATCCCCCACTATCAACATCCTGGGGGTTACCATTGACCAGAAACCTGATTAGACTTGCCACATAAACACAGTGGCTACAAGAGCAGGTTAGAGGCTAGGAAGAGTGCAGCGAGTAACTCACCACCTGACTCTCCAAAGTCTACCCATCATTTACACGGCACAAATCAGGAGTCTGATGGAATATTCCCCTCTTGCCTGAATAAGTACAGTTCCAACAACGCAAGAAGCTTGACACCATCCAGGACAAAGCAGCATGTTTGATGACACTACGTCTACAAACATCCACTCCTTCCATCACTGATGCTCAGTGGCAACAGTGTGTACTATCTACAAGATTCACTGCAGAAATTCACCAAAGATCCTCAGACAGCACCTTCCAAACCTATGACCACTTCCATTTAGAAGGATAAGGGCAACACACACATTGGAACACCACCACCTTCAAGTTCCCCTCCAAGCCACTCACCATCCTGACTTGGAAATGTATCGCCATTCCAAAACCCTGGAATTCCCTCCAAAATGACAATGTGGATCCACCCACGACAGGTAGACTGTAGCGGTTCAAGAAGGCAGCTCACCACCACCTTCTTAAGGGCAACTTGGAATGGGCAATAAATGTTGGCCGGCCGGCCAGCCAGCAATGCTCACATCGCACAAAAATGAGCTTTAACAAATCCAGGGTAATACTCGAGTGATATACACAGGGCATCTTGAGACTAAAGCTTCAATACAATATATGCTGGAATGAAAATTGTATTCAAATAAGGAGATGAATGAGTCAGTGTGATTAATTGAACGAATAATTGAATATCTGATTTTAATGTATACTTAGAGATAGTAGGAACTGCAGATGCTGGAGAATCTGAAATAACAAGGTGTAGAGCTGGATGAACATTGCAGGTCAAGCAGCATCAGAGGAGCAGGAATGCTGACGTTTCGGGCCTAGACCCTTCTTCAGAAATGGGGGAGAGGAAAAGGATTCTGAAATAAATAGGAAGAGAGAGGGAGGCGGATAGAGGAGAAGATAGGTGGAGAGGAGACAGACTGGTCAAAGAGGCGGGGATAGAACCAGTAAAGGTGAGTGTAAGTGGGGAGTTAGGGAGGGGATAGGTCAGTCCAGGGAGGACGGACAGGTCAAGGGGGCGGGATGAGGCTCGTAAATAGGAGATGGGGGTGGGGCTTGAGGTGGGAGGAGGGGATAGGTGGGACGAAGGAGAGGTTAGGAAGGCGGGGACAAGCTGGGCTGGTTTTGGGATGCCATCTCCCCTCTACCTCAGATTACCCTGGAAAGATAAGATATCTCAAAAGCCTGAGCTACAGGTAAAACTAGCTGTTTCATGCACATACTGTGCAGTAGTTACATTAGTGGTTTCTTCCACTAAAAAGATACTGTTGTCAAGCCAAAAACACATGCTGCCTGTTACACAAATGAGTAATGTGCTACATGAATTTCAGCAATGGTGTGATGATAACTATGTAGGCCATACTTCCCAAAGACTGGTGGATTGTATCAAACAGCATATTCCTTTGACTGTTTGCAATAAACAGAGTACTGACCATATCCAATCCTCTGTGAATGCAAAATCATAATATAATCTCCAACAATAGATGTTACTTTGCAACTGGACATTTGTGCGCTCAGGATTATTTAGCAAAAAAAAATATGCTGATAGCCAAGTTAGGATTATCAGTTGGTTTCAGTCAGGCACTTGAATCCACTACAAATATTAATGCGCAGTGCCCCAATTTTTGTAAATTGAAATTACACCTACACACTCTGTGCCAGTTCTAAGTCAACAAAGTAGGAATTAGGCATTAGGCATTCACCAGATTGGCTTCAAATTGTCAAAGCATTGCCCTAAGAAGTAATCTACCTGGCTTAAAATTTAAATAAACCTTGGGACTTAACTATCAGCCATTATTAACTGGTGAATTCTCCATGCCAATGCTTTTGCCAAGCAGAGGCTACTTTCCAGCCAATCAGGATTCTGCTCTCATACAGTTTAATGTTGTTTTCCCTCTAGCATTGCTTGCAAATCACCTTAATCAGCACTACTTGAGTTTTCTGTTGATTATATGCCACAAGGCATTTAATGACTAACACAAATGCCGATGCATCTTTCTGGTATGAAATACATTTTCCCTGTTAGAATAACTTGTTTTGTTCTCCCTCTCACTTTTAAAAGCTTCTTAAGAGCTTCCTATTTCACTGTGCCTTTGATTTACGCACAAGTGCTTCATTAAACTTCATTCATTGATGCTAGCCTCTTTCTGTAGGAAGTACTCCATAATGTCATTTGGCATGGAGAGCAATGTGTAGATGAAAATTGGTACTTTTTAGCTCATAGAATAGTGCAGATTTTACAACCTAATGGGTTTTATAGGAAGGAGTTAGCTGAGGAGTGAGTTTTTACTAATTTAGCTAAAAGTATACAAAAGGTAAAATGTAAACTTGTTCAATTATGAACATAAAAAAGGGAGGGAGAGGTTCAAATAAGTAAAAGGCATTTTAAGACTAAGATCAGAAAGTTCTTATTTACAGGAATCAACATACCAAAGGAACCAAACTTACCAAATGGTTTCAATGAGAAATTTCATGGATAGGATTTCACTTCCATTATAACTCTTACTTTAGCAATTAAACCAAAATCAGCATATATTAAGCATGAGTTAGTAAGAAAATAGAAGTCAGTATAAACTATACATTAGATAATAGATACAACAGAGATAAACCTCTCAGATTTTCTGGACAGTCCACTTGACAGATTTGGCATTAATCTCAGTCATAAAGTCCTTCAAATCTGTAAACTTCTACAAGGATGTTGCCAGGAATGGATGGTTTGAGTTGTAAGGAGAGGCTGGATAGGCTGGGACATTTGTCCACTGGCACATAGGAGGTTGAGGGGTGACCATTACAGAGGTTTATAAAACCATGAGAGGTACAGATAAGGTGAATGGCAGATGTCTTTTCCTTACGGTCAGGGATTTCAAGATGGGGGAATATTTTTAAGGTTAGAAGAGAAAGATTTTAAAAATGACAAAGATAATTCTTTTTTTGCACAGGGAGTGGTTCAAATGAAATTTCAGAGGAAGTGGTGGATGCGGGTATAGTTACAATGTTTAAAAGACATTTGGATGAGTACATGAATAAGAAATGTTTGGAGGGATATGGGTCATGTGCAGGCAGGTGGGGCTCATTTAGTTTGGGATAATGTCGGCACAGACTTGTTGGTCTGAAGGGTCTGTTTCTTTGCTGTATGACTCTAGCTAGAATTTGAACTCCTTTTCCTCAAGGTTTTAGCCACAGATTATCATCTGGCAGCAGCTACGATCCATCCCAAGTTGCACAGATATGACTCTCATCAAAATGGCATATTTTGGAACCTCCTCAGTTTTGCTCATGATAGATTGATGGCAACTGAGTACATTGTATGGCTGTGCTGATAAATTTATTCCTGTAAAGTAACTGATGCCGTGACAGTTACCTTGACTTCCTTATCCCGGCTCCGAGATCCAGCTTTCATGTTCCTTCAGCCTGCTTGCTGTGCCCTAGTGAATCATTTGAGCTCTGATGACTGTCTTTCATATCTGGTTTGAAGCAGCATCAAAGTCAATTTTCATTTTAGTTTCCCTAGAAACCTGAAGGGACAGTTTCTGTATCATTTGGAGTCTTGTCCAAAAAGTACAACTTTGAAATTGGGATGAATCCATCTAATAGATTATTTGACTAGTCATCTGTTCGAACAACACTTAGGCACACTCCCCCACTAGTTGTTAAAACTGCAAATGCTATCACAGCAGAAAGAAGTGACTAATATGTGGCATGGACTCCCAACTAAGATTTCCATTATTTGCTTTTTCGGTGTGGGTGATACTGAGAAAGCAGCATCGTTGTCACCCATCTCCGCTTTCCCTGAGAGCACAAAGGGGCTTATTGTATAGTGCAAAACTGCAACAACCATATTTCAAACCGAATAGAGACTTCAGTTTTGCTTTCTTTGAGGACCCTATCAAACAATTAGAGTTTCGACAATAATACAGCAGATTTCTTCTTCATTTGTAGAATATTAACTTACAAATTACAACGTGCAAGTTAAATTGGATAGCTGCAATGAAATAGGTATGGGCATTACATTGTGCAGTGAAAATGCTTCCATTGATTACACTGCAATCAAGCTGCCAACTTCATGCTGTCTGTTCATTGCCAACATCTTACCAACATCTCCATTCTATTAATAGTGGATGATTCAGCAAGTGTTTCAATGCCCTTGCTGCCTAATGTTATTTAAAGCTCATCTACATTCTTAAAAGGGATGTGCATTGTGGTGGCTGAAATAATTCTGGAAATTTTGCTCCGGAAGAAGTAGCAATGGATGGCCATAGCAGAGAGAGCACACACTGAGTTTTTGGATGCTAGACTGGAGCTTCAGAAAAAAGAGGAAGAAAGACGTCCTGTATCCTGTGTAGGTCAGAGGCTATCTATCGCTCATCTAGTGACAACGTCTAAAATTTATGTCTAAGAATATCTAAGACTAACATTCATAAAGTCTGCGCCAGCCCAAGCTCTTCGCATTGCTTCAAGTTTTACTCAAATTCTTCATCTTGCGTACACTGGCAGCTATTCATGCCTGACCACATCATCCAAACATATTGCACAGTGCTCACTGTCACTTCATTCTTCCAGGAGAGGGTGACCTACAACAGGAAAGAGCAGAAATGAATGAGCGAGAGAGAGAGAAGCTCAACTGCATATTTCAACTCCCTGGGGAAGGAAGTATTGGCCATTAAGGGAAGGGTCATTACTGACCTGCTGGTCTCAGTTGGCTTGGCGGCTAGTTTGCAGTGCAGACCAATACCAACAGCATTGTTCAATTCTGGGTCCCATGAGGTAACCTTTTCAACCCCTCCCCTCACCTGAGCTGTGGTGACCCTCAGGTTAAACCATCACCAGTTGTATCTCTCTAATGAGAAATCACTCCTATGATCTAGTAGAATTGTGGTGACTTTGTCTTTACAGTTATATTATTGAGATGTTAAGACTGAAGGGATTGATGTTAAGGGTATCAACATACCTTATCCTCCTTTTCCCCTTGTGCAAAGTCTCTTCTGATTCACAAGCTGCAGATGGATTTCAAATGAACTTCACACACAATTTCTCCCCATCACAACCCACCCTCAATTGGTTTTCTCCATCTAATGGAAGTTGTTCAGACAATGATTGAAGAGGAAAAACAAATGAGGATGAATACATTGCCATTCTATCTCACAGTAGCAGCCACCAGCTCAGATACTAAGCAAGCTTGTCATGTGGAAGATAGCACAGGGATTAATCAACATGTGATGAGACCAGGCACAGCTTAGCTGCAGCGAAGTTGGAGGGCAGGGGGAACAAGCTTAAGCTTGCCAAAGGGAGAGGTCTCATATGGGATATGCTGTAGAGGATTCAGATGATAAGTTTAATGGGCCAGAGTACAGTATTTTATAATACACTTGAGATCTGCAAGAGTTAATTGATATTACAAGATAATCTCTGCTAATTAGGTCTGTTCCCTGGGAAGAGCTAGAGTTGCAAGAGTGTCTTTTACCTTTTGTCATTTAGTTCCAGTAATAAACCTATAAATAAAAGCAAAGTGCACGATTTGATTTTGAAATAAGAGAGATCTGAAATAAACTAGGAAGTGTTAAACAAGTTCAGGTTTTGCAGCATCAGTAGAGAGAGAAAAAGAATTAACATTCTGAGTTCAGTATAACTCTTTAGGACTGAAGAAGAGTCATTTTGGGGCTTAGAGCATTTTCTCTGTTTCTTTCTTCATGATTGCTTCTAGACCTGTTGAGTTTTTCCAGCACTCTGTGTTATATATAATAAATCCATTTTGTTCATCAAGCCTGAGCTTCTGTGCTGCCAAATACTTTGTGTAGGCATACTTCACCATTTAATATTGACAACTTACACGAATACCAGTAAGAGAGATTGGTGGTAATGAATGTGTGCAAGGCATCTCAATAGTAACAATGGACACAACCAGAGCATTATGTTGGCAACACTGATATATGAAAATATACCATGCAGAATAATACTGATGAGTGTAACAAATGTTCAATGTTCTGGAAAACGTATGCTTTATGCTGACTTACAGGTTCATACGAAACATGTTATGTCAGCCATGACTCTATTAGTACCACTCTTGAGTCAAAGACTCCAGATTCAAAATTCTCCATGAAGCTTAAGTACAAAACTTGACACCAATTCTCCAGTGCTGCACTGAGTGATTGCTGGACATAGATCCCATGGATCTATTTTGAAGAAGAACAGGGGATCTTATCCCTAGTGTGCTGGCCCATATTTATTTCTCAATGAACGTTACAAAAACAGATTACCTGCTTATTAACACATTACTCTTTGTCAGGGGTTAATGTGTGCATTTGGCTGCTTTGTTTCCGATTTTATAATAGCAATACTCTACTTCATGGCTGCTCTGCATTTTGAGTCATCATATAAATACCAGTCTTTCTTCCTTCTTTCATTTAAAATAGAACCATGAGGTTATTCAGCTTTTTATTAGATCATGACTGTTCTTCTATCATGCTGCTATATTTTCACATTATCTGCATATCCCTAGATGTCTTTATAATTTAAAAAAATTATCAATTTGTGCCCTGAACATATTTGATAACCAAGATATTGTAGTTCTATTGCAGATCTCAAGTGTATTATGCATTACTGTACTCTAGCCCATTAAACTTCACATCTGAATCCTCTGTAGCATATCCCCTATGCGACCTCTCCCTTTGGCAATCTTATGCTTGTTCCCCCTGCCATCCAGCCTTTCTGCAGCTAATGTGTGCCTGGTCTCATCACATGTTGATTAATCCCTGTGCTATCCTCAACATGACATGCTTGGTCAGTATCTGAGCTGGTGCCTGCCAGACTGAAGTAAAAACAGGAAGTGCTAAACAAGTTCAGATTTTGCAGCATCAGTGGAGAGAGAAAAAGAATTAACATTTTGAGTACAGTATGACTCTTCTTTAGGACTGAAGAAGAGTCATATTGTGGCTTCAAGCATTTTCTCTGTTTCTTTCTCTAAAGACTTACCACCTTCTGCCTGAAGAAATTTCTCTCGCACTTCCTTTCTCTTTTTTCTTTTCTTCTCGACATCTTCTTTTCCTCTTTCATTAATGTATATGATTATTTACTTGATATTTATTTGAACAGATGATTATGCAGTTATTTTCTGTCCTATTTTTGTTAAATGATAGTTAATTCCTCTGTTAACATACAGTAATAGAGCAAAGAATTTTAAATCTGCTAATAGTTTTTACACGAGTATGCCATGGCATAATTTTAAGGCTTTTGAGATAATTTGTGTAATTATTAATACTATTGATTACTGTATGAACAGGACACTCCCATATTAAATCTGCATTATTTTTCTTTCACCTTTTGAGTCCAGACGAGACCTGGTGTGATTCGTCCAATTACTATTGTTCAGAAGGTGCCTGCAGTTCCAAAGATGAAAGAGAACAATCACAACCCGTTCAGAAAACACCCTGAAGAATATGGTGATACTGAGGTATGCAACTTAAAAAGCTGAGGCTGGAACAAGTTGCACTGAACCATCAAATATTCTCTTTGTTATGATCCCGAATTATCCTTTAAAGACATGCAATGTGAGTGAAATTTTGTCTGCTTGCTGTTTTATCCTATTCATATGTACCTTTACCTAACTTTCTGTTTTATAGTGATTTGAACCTAACTAAAGCAGACAGTTAAAATGTGAATTTGTAGTTGATGCTGCTGTTCACTGAAAAGTGATAATTTGAACTCAGTCATATGTGTTGTGCTATACCATTAGTAGCAATTTTTTTCATTTCATTTTACTATCTTAAAGTTAGTGTTTTAAATCTGAGGTAGTAGTATCTGTATCTGCTATCTTATGGCACTGGTTTTATTTAATATTCTGTACCAAAAATAAAATGCTTAGCACTGTCAGGAAAAGTACATAAATTTACGGCCAAGTGTGCAGTGTATTACAATGTGACTGGTGGCAAATTGATATTGATTTCAACTACCATTATAATCAAAAATTATGATGCATAACATTAGCATTGCAATACTGCTACTTCCTGAGAGTGAAATTTCTCTAATAATCATTATGCAGCTTGTGTGGCAACGGCATTTTCAATGAAGGTTCATGCACTTGAGGAAAGTTTAGTGAAAAATCAATGGGTTAGGGTTAGGGTGAGGGTGATGTGTTATGCCTAAAAGGTAACAAACTGAAAACAAAACTTGTCATTTAAAAATGGTTTTGGTTAATTTGACCTTTAACTATTTCCCCTAATTATCCAGGTAGACAAACAGGAGGCTGGAAGAACACAGCAAGCCAGGCTGAGAGTCTCCCCAAATTATCTGTTGAACAAGTTATCCATTAAACAGTTGACTTAAGTGCAGCTGAGGTGAATTAGCTAGCCAAAAAAGGTGCTTTCCAAAATTCAGCTCTGATGTTAAATACGGCTACAGATGTCTCTTCACTCCTTGGTGTAATGGGTGTGCTGTAGAATTTTTCAATTCAGTTTCACTTTAGCTCAAAACAATTTTCTGCTACATTGTACTCAAACATACTCAATATCCTTTCGTGCACAGGGTCAAATTATGGTCAAATTTTTTGTTGTTTAATTTTCAATTAGCATTACATAATAGGTCTTTTCTGTTGATTGTTACTGATATGTGATCTATCTAATAGTCTTTTATAGAATTAAATTCCTGTTGAGAATTTTATTGAGATATTTTGCCAGAGGTTTTGATTTTAATAAAAAATCCTTTTATATACTTAAACCGACTTTATTTTAGACAAGCTTATGTCCATTAACGTTTTCAGGTGCATTTTTACTGAGTGCAGGAGTTCATTCAAAATGTTGTTCCATCTGTTTTATTATTTGCTCTTCTTCAACAGTGGCTGTGCCCATTATCCACCATCCTAACTTCTGTCTCATATCCCAGTTTGTGCCGCAAAAAGTACCAGCCCATGCTGTGCTCTCAAGACATGTCCCAGTCAATTCCACTGTCACTCTCACCTGTCACTTGTCTAACCTCTGGATCACAAATTCGTTTCTCTCCAATTGCCCCATGTAACTACTACATGACCTCTAACCTCTCTCGCAGTCTCCACTCTCTGTACATTAAGGTGAGAAGCTGATCAGTGATGCTTTCTTGTGCTTTGAAGTGTTTTTCTGTTCTGGCTAATTGTTTCACTCAACTGAGTTCATGCATGAATGTTATTAAACAAAGAAATAACATGCATTTTTAAAACAAAATCCTCTATGAGAAATTGGTATTGCTGGTGATGCCAGTATTTATTTCCCATTTCGGATGTGCATAAGAATGTGGTGATGACTTGTTGCCTTGAATATAAATAAGTATCTTGCTAGGCCATTTGAGAAGATAATTAAGAGTCAAACACATTTCTCAGTGAATATGTGCCAGACGAAAGCTACTCTTGTATTCTCTGACTGCATGAACTGCTTAGTTATGTAAATATAGTTCATATTTCACAGTCTAGATTTATGAAGACTTACACAACGAAAACAGCATTGCCTTTTCAGTTCTAGTTTCCCCGTCAAATAACTGTGAGATTAGTTGGAAATCTATTAAAAGTACATTGTTTGTGATGTGATATTGAAATCATTCCTATCTAGCACAGGGCTTGATTAGAAGGGTGATTTTATTTTCTGTTGGAGGATAAATAAAATTCCTAAAAATAATAAAGGAATTCTGCAGCTACATTGTAAGAAGCAAAAGTGTGTGAACATATCCCACTTCCCACAAACTGGTTACAAATAAGTTCCAGAAGTGGGTTATTGGTTGTTTCCTGGTTCGTTCTATTTTCCACAGTCCTGTACTTTCTTCATCACTGCTTTCTTAAATCTTTGAAAGCTAAAATTCTTTCTTCCTGTGACAATCTTATAACTTATTTTATAGAGGCAATTTTTTGACAACACCTGGTCACTACTTCATTATTTAACTCATCACCACAAAGTAAAGTGCCAATCCTTTCGGTGCTTGAAGTTAACTGTTACAAATTGAGGACCGGGCAATCTGACCTAAGAATCTTTAACTAAACAGAATCATAAAATATGGCCAGATGTGAATAGAGAAAACTTACAAGCCACTTTAAACTGCATCACTTTTATCCCATAAATGAATCATTTTGAATTTTATCTTCTATTACTGTGCTTGGAAAAATACTGTGATATGATTCTGCAGGATTAGGTTATCACTTGAATAAAGTGATTCTTCTTCAAGTGTCAGCTTCAATATTAAGTTTTGACTGACTCTTCACTGATATCTGCAGTAAGAGAAGGGGTGGGCTGTCACAACAAAGCCCAAATCCACTTTCATTTCAGTCTTGCTTTATTTTCTAGTGAGGGCTACTTGATGGGATCTGGGGATCAGTGATATTGAGGCTAACTGGACCATGTTAGAATCATAGAATCCCTAGAATGTGGAAAGCGGTCATTCAGTCTATTGAGTCTGCATCAACCCCCTGAACAGCATCCCACTGAGCCCCAGTCACCACTCTATCCCCATAACCCTGCTTTTCCCATGACCAATCCACCTAACCTGCACATCCTTTGACTGTGAGGGGAAACCGGAGCGCCCAGTGGAAACCTATGCAGATATGGGGAGAACATGCAAACTCCACATAGTCACCCATGGCTGGACTCAAACCTGGTCCCTGGTGTTTTGAGGCAGCAGTGCTAACTACTGAACAACTGTGCTGTCCTGTTAAGTGCTATCTGAGTGTCTGAGATCTGTAAATTGAGCACAGATCAAATATTTGGGTCTTTCTGGCTTGTCTAATGTTATTATTGCCATGCAAAGTGTTGCTCGTGTATTTCTGTCATCCAACTAGATGAAAGCACGCTTACCGATTCCATTCTTATCTATCAAATTGCAGCAATAGCTAGAAAATCACAGGCAATAACTCTCTTTCTGCTCCTGCATTGTTACCACTGGTGTCCCTCAAGGAAGGATTTATGCTTGGCCCGCTCTTGTTTCTCATCTATATGCTGCTCAATGCTATTGCATGGAGACACATTGTTTCATGTGAATATTGATGACAGCCAGCTCTACTTTGCTTTCAACTCTCTTGACTCTTCCACTATCTCTAAGTTGTCAGATTTTTTACCAAAGATCCAGTACTGGATGAACAGAACTTATCCCAAAGTTAAATATTTGGCAAATGAAAGCCAATATGTCAGGCCCCAAAGTTTTTTTTTCCCTTGCAGCCGAATCAATCCATCTCCCTGAAAACTTTCTGTGGCTGAATCAGGCTGTTCCCTGCCTTTGGTTATTATTTAACCCAATAGTAAATTGTGGAGAGAAGAAGGCAGTTTGGAAATGATGGTTTTTTTCAGGTACAGAGAGGTCAAAAATAAATTTTTGAGGAAAGGGATGACGAAAACAGATTTGAATGAAAGAGAGCAGTATCTGAGGAGAGAGAACTATTAACAATTCTGACGAACGTAGGTCTGTGTAAATAAGGTTGGGTGTTGGTCTGCGTCATTTGCTGCCAGCGTTGTGCTCTGATTTTGCATGGTATCTATGTATTGCTTCCTGCACATGCCAATGGCAGCTCCCACCATTAGTTCTGTCTGGTCCAAGCAACTCCTAGATCTAATTCTTATATTCATTTTGTATCATTCCAATCAACAGTTTTTCTGTACTTGATAATATGATAATTTTTGAATTTTCAACACTTGGTGATGCATACAGGCACACAATATTTGCACACTGGCAGTAAACTCATTGCAGTAGTTTTCATGTTCAATTTAATTAATATATAACATGGAGTATAATCTATTTTCTGATTGAGTAATCAAATAAACAATAACCTTCAGTGTCATTGTACAAATGTTACGATGTCATAAACCAGACTTTACATCGCAGTCACCTTCATTAACCCCTTATCTATGATGTGTAACCTTTACTAAGTATGGCATGCCTGTTGTCTAACACTGAATAAGTTCCCTTTTGAAAGATACTGTTGAATCTATTTACATCACCGTTTCTGACAGTGCATTCCAGACCATTATGACTCGCTGCATAAAAGACATTCTCCCCATATCACCACCTGTTCTTTTGCCAATCACCTAGTTTCCATATCTTCTAGTTGCTGATCCTCCTATCAATGGAATCAGCTTCTTTTTCGTTCACTTTGTTAAAGCTATTTCTGATTGCGAATTTCACTATTGAGTCTCCCCTTCTCCTTTTCTGCTCTAAAGGGACAATAGCTGCTTCTGTACCCTTTTCTTGGATGTAAAATACAGCATCTCTGTTCCCATTCTAGTCAATCTTCTCTGCACCCTTTCTAATTGCCCTCAGTGTCTTCGATTGAAAATGAGAACATAATGCAAATTGACTATCTTTGATATCCAGTTGTTCCTGCTGGAAAATGTACGTGTGCATGTGCCACATTAATTAGGGTAATGTCAGTGCTTCTCTAAGCACTTCTCCGTTGTTTAACGCTGAACTGCTACCAATTTAAAAGCTACCAAATGGAAAATGTCCAATTGAGCAAAGAATTAGAAGGTGCTTGTGCAGGTATTGAACTAAGAGAGAAGGAGAAAACTGAAAGTGGATAAAGAAACAAAAGGTCAAATAATTTTCTAAACTGGTACCAGGAATTTGTCCCCAGTGAAGGTTTCTGCTGTCTCGAGCTGCAAGATATGAGTGAGCACATTTATGTATGGAGTTGGTATGCTTTTGGCATCATTCTAAAATATCTGTGCATTTTAACTGGGACTGAAAGGTTAAGTACTGCACTCGCTCACCCGTTGTGTTCAGCAGAGCAAATGGAAGGAAATTTTCGACCACAGTATCATCCTGCAATCAATGAAATTTTCAGCAATTTGGCTAGCAGCAACTAAAGACAAAACTGCATGTACAGTTCTTCAAGTAAATGACTGTAACTGTGTAATTCAACTGAGGATGTATTATACATACTCACAAGATACGACTTAGACAGCAGGGCGAGTGACTAGAAATTCCGCTCACTTAAGTTGTACATTTTCCGTCTTAATGTGACTAACTCGTTTTGGTTTTCCTCAATTAATTGTTCAGATGCTATTTAAGTACAAAATAAGCTTAAAGGAATGGTTTATAAGAAAAGCCCAGAATATGCACAAAATATAGCTGACGGTGTGTGTCAATCTGCTGTAGTGTTTGAACAACCAGTTTCAATTCCACACTTTTATTTTTATTATCGTTCTCCATTTCTATGTTGTGAAGCCGCGTCACTCAATAACCACAATCCATGAAAACGAAGCTCTGGGGATCAATGAGGTAAATTAGTCATTCTGTACTCAGAAACTTGGCTTTAATAACTTATTTTGTTTGCCATCCTCAGAATGTTTTCCAGTTGTTTTCAAAGCTTCAGTTTTACGTTGTGAAGGATTTAATGTGAAGTATTCTGATATTGGCTTGGAATTTATGTGAAACTCTGCAGATTTTATCAGTGCAATTTGTCCAAAATTGGCCAAACCGACACACACAATCTCATATTTGCCGTAAATGCTGATTTATTTAGCTGATGTGAGCCACACCCTGATTAAATTAATCGTCATTGCCTGTTTGTGGCCCTTCAAAGAGACTTGTTACTTTATTTTAAGTACAAGGGTACTTCTCAGTTTGGGACGTGTTTTGCAGTCAGCTATGAGTTCAACACTGTTTCCAAGTTTATAAATGACTTGGTCTCGGGTATAAGGAGCAGAATTCTAAAGTTTTCAGCTGATGTAAAACTTGCTGGAGTAACAAGTGGTGGTGAGGCGTGTTATCGTCTTTAGGATGACAGAATAAAATTGGAAGAAGTATAACAAATGGAGTTCACTGTGGAAAAGTGTGAAGTGATGCATTTTGATTAATCTAATATGAATAGTTTGTAGACTTGCTCGCTGAGCCGGTGTGTTTGATTGTAAACGCTTCGTTACCCTGCTAAGTAACATTGTCAGTCCACTTCCAGTGGAGTGTTGGTGTTCTGCACTGCTTGTTATTTATATGCCTCAGTTTGCTGGGGTGGCCGGCATTACTTCCGTTTCTGTTTTTCAGTGGTTTGTATATTGGGTCCAGTTCAATGTTTTAGTGGATAGAGTTCCGGTTGGAATGCTAGGCCTCCAGCACAAGCCAAACAGAGACATGCCAAGGAATACCTGGAGGTCTGGCATTCCAACCAGAACTCCATAAACAAACACATTGAACTGGACCCGAAATACAAACCACTGAAAAACAGAACTGGGAGTAACGCCAACCACCCTAGCAAACTGAAGCATATAAATAACAAGCAGGACAGAACACTGACGCTTCACCGGAGGCTCACTGATGATGTTACCTAGCAGGGTGACGAAATGTCTGCAATCAAACACTTTGGCTCAGTGAGCAAGTCTACAACCTCATCCACAACCCAAGCTATAAATCTTCTCAAAAACTTTAAATATGAATAATATACCATACTACCATACATTACGCAGTTTTGCGAAGTATAGATGAGCAAAGCAATCTTGGTATCCATACAGACAAATGCATGAAGGTGTCAGGCCAAGTTGATGAAATGGTTCAGCAAAGTAAATAAGACACTTGAATTTATAAATAGATGCATTGAATTTGCAAAGAGAACAGTCTCACCCTCTGTAAATCACTGATTTGGCTTCAAATAGAGTAATGTCACCAATTCTGGGACAATGACAAGCTGAGTGGGTAAACACATCCCAGATACAGTATAAAATGAATGTGAGGTTTTCCACTTTAGTAGCAAAAATAGGAAGATTTTTTTTGGTAAATTGAGGCAGGGGGACAGCAATATTCAGTATGGATATCCTGGAGTGCCTGTCACTGCAACAAGTAATACAGAGAACAAACTGTATGTTAGCATTAGTGAGAGGATGAGTGGACAGGAATAAGGATGCCTTGCAGTTATACAGGACACTAGTGAGACCAGATCTCTGGAATATTGTGTGCAATTTTGGTCTCCTTTATTGGAGGAAGGAAGCACTAATGGTGTAGTGAAGGTTTGCCAAACTAATTCTTGGACTGATATACAAAGAATTGAGTTGGTTAAGATTGTGTATTCACTCTCCTTTAGAAGAATGAGGGGGATCTCTCAAACCTAAAATTTGAACAAGAGTTTACAAGTTAGATGTAGGAGGATGCCCCCAGTGGTGAGGGAGTTTGGAACCATGATCATAGTTTAAGGGTAAACCCTTAAGGTCGAATTTGAATGCAGAATACAGGGTTAATGGCAAGATTCTCGGCAGTTTGGAGGAACAGAGGGATCTTGGTGTCCACATCCATAGATCCGTCAAAGTTGTGACCCAAGTTGGTAGGGTTGTAAAGAAGGCGTGTGGTGTGTTGACTTTCATTGGCAGGGGAATTGAGTTTAAGAGCAGTGAGGTTATGCTGCAGCTCTATAAAACTCTGGTTAGACCACACTTGGAATATTGTGTTCAGTTCTGGTCACCTCATTACAGGAAAGATGTGGAAGCTTTAGAGAGAGTGTACAGGAGATTTACCAGGATGCTGCCTGGACTGGAGGGCAGGTCTTATGAGGAAAGGTTGAGGGAGCTAGGACTTTTTTCATTGGAGCGAAGAAGGATGAGAGCTGACTTGATAGAGGTTTACAAGAAAATGAGAGGCATAGATAGAGTGGATAGCCAGAGACTTTTTCCCAGGGCGGAAATGACTATTGCAAGGGGGCATAATTTTAAGGTGATTGGAGGAAGGTATAGGGGAGATGTCAGAGGTAGGTTCTTCACACAGTGGTGGGTGTGTGGAATGCGCTGCCAGCAGTGGTAGTGGAGTCAGATACTTTAGAGACTTTTAAATGACTCTTGGATAAGCACATGGAGGATAGTAAAATGTAGGGTATGCAGGGTAGATTGATCTTAGTAGGATAATAGGTCGGCACAACATCGTGGGCCAAAGGGCCTGTACTGTGCTGTACTGTTCTATGTTCTAACACTCCAGAAAGGTGTATAAGCCTTAGAAAGGATATGGAAGAGGTTTACCATGATGTCACAAGGAACGAGGGATTCTTTTTGCTGGAACAGAGAACATTAGGTGGTTACCTAATTCAGGTTGAGGAGATATCAAGTTACCATGTTGTGACATTCCACACTACTGTCCAGTTGCATTGTTTCATGGAAAATGTGACATTATTATAAAGATTCATAGTATATTAATATTATTTGAAAGGCTAGATTCTAAAGTGGCAGAGAAATGAATTTTAATTTTTCAGTTCTGTGAAGATCTGATTTTTTTTTTTCAAAGGTCAGAGCATCATTTTGGACATTGAGTTCAAAACAACATTTATGCAAAGTCGTCTGGTTTTAGCTAAATGAGCAGTAAACCACTTCAGGAGATACTTGCTAAGGTGTTTGTTGACTAGAAGAGGCTACCAGAGGGAGAGAGAGAGTTTCAGAAGTAGGTTTATGTGAGGGGGAGAGGTCTATAATAGCAGAGCTGTTATTACTAGCAGTCTCCAAGCAGTCAGGGCTGAGGACAAGTTCTGAGCAGCTTAGAAATCAGTGAGAAGATATATATCAAAGCAGAAGGCTGTGAGGGGTGTCAGAGGAATGCGTTTTACAATTGTGAGTTGGAGAAGTATGGATCAGACCTTCTGGCATCTTGACTGCCAGCCAGTGCCTGAGAATGTGCTGTTTACACCTTCTTGGCATGGCAACAGTGAAGGGCTTTGGTGCTACCCCGTTGGATGTTTTGAACCCTGCTCATGACCCCATTAGCCAAAGGCCACAGAACATTCAGGAAGGCCCAGGGCAAATGGAATAAAAACATACACCTGGATGCCATCCTCTCAGTGAAGACTCACAAGAAAGAGTGGTAGTAAGACTTGTGGGAGAAAAATGTGCGGCCTTGACCTTGACCTGTGAGACCTACCTTCGTGGAAAAGAGTCAGGCCTTCACTGATGAGGAAGGAGATTCCAATGGCCCAGCTCAAACACATGGGTCATTGTAAGCAATATCTTTTCTCGGGCAAATACAGATAGATAGAGAGTCAATATTGTGGGAATTTGGGAACTACTCACGTGGTGCTTTTAACAAGGAATATTTTGTTAATAAAAATGAGTTGAACCGCAAACTAAATGTGTCTCAATGTCCACCTCACCAACAAGAGCACTTGGGTAAAGTGTTTTTAATATATAAACTGGTTGAAATGTCAGAAGTATGCACAGTATGTTCTTGTCTAACATATAGTTTGTGTTTTTCTTTTGGGTAATAAACTTTCGTGTTCTTTATTAAAAGTACATTGACTGCTTCATGTTCAGGGATTGTATTCTATGGAAAACAGAAATAAAACTGATAGTTTACAAGCCAAGTCTCACTCTGGGATCTGACTTGTTCAGTAGTACAATCATTACATGACAGCATTAAGTGATGTGAAGTTCAAGCACTAAAGGTGAATAAAACACACCTAAAACTTAATGCATTTTGTGCCCAGATTTCTGCAACCCAAAGTGAAAACTGTTGTTCACTGTCTGCATATGGGATTTAATTCTTTACAGTCATGGTATAAATAGAAAACTAACATTATAATAATTGGCATCTTGAAAGTAAAATGTAATTCTTAGGATAAATGTATCCTAGATGGCACAGATAATCAACATCAATATTCAGTTTTCATCTAGATTTGAGATTATCCTTAAGTCAGTGCCAAAACACATTTCAATAGGTGTTAAATAACTTTATAGAAATTCTAGGAAAATTACTTTTCTGCTAAAGAGAAGAGAGATTAATTATAGTTGACCTGCAAAGAAGTGCAATCAGCAAAATATGAGAGATTTGAGCTTCCTGCTGAAACAGCTTTACTCTGACTTTTACATTCATTGAACTATGCTACATTTTACAGTTAAGTAAACACCATCTCTTTTCATTTGCCCTAAATGTGCAACTATCAGTCTGTGAGCTGATGTGGAATACAGTGGGTGATGTTGACACTATAATGGTCTTTTTTAAAATATTTGCTTACAGGATGCAGGCATCACTGGCTGGGCCACCATTTATTATCCATCTTAATTGCTCAGAGGGCAGTTAAGAGACAACCACATTGCTTTGGAGATTTTTTAAAAAATTAAATTCAAATTTTAACCATTGTCATGATAAGATTTGAGCCTTTGCCCCCAGGACAATAGCTTGGATTTCTGGTCCCGTGACATTATCACTGTGCCACCACCATGCCTCCTTTCGTTATACTCTTTATAGCTGAGCTGCAGCAACCAGATTGCACTCATTATCTCATGAATTAATCAGTTTTTCTCCAATAGAGTTTATTTATGTTTGCCTGAGGCTATAAAAATGAAATTTGCTTTTTTAATGTACTTTATTTTCTTAGCACAGCATATGCCACTAAAATAATAGTTGCAGATCAAACTGGATTTTTAGAACAATATTGAAACTTAAAAATCAGCATTCACCAAACTCGTATCTGTTCACTCTGTATGAAATGTGTACTCTACTTCAATTTTGCTTGTCCCACTGTGAAAACAATTTGAACAAAAGTGCCATAGAGTAGATTTTTTTTGTCCTTTGGAGGAACTTTGTGAACAGCAACAACCCATCAGGACCATGGTGGACTCACTAGATTCTCTATCTTGTAGGGTCTACTAACTTCCACATCTGAATTCACATTGTGCAATTCTGATTGAAATAAAATTGAGTTTAGAAACAGTGTGTAGAGCTTGGTAGCTCACATTTATTCACCACCAGATGCAATCTGTGTTGGTGCTAAGCATATTACAGTGAGTCTCTGTGCATCCAGATTAGGCCATGCAAACAGTAGCCATGGTTTTACCAACCAATGGTCTCCAGATTGCACACAATAATGTGCAACTGAAAGTAATAATGGATAGAATGGTCTCTTTAAAGGCAGAATAAGTTGTTGGATTGTCAGGTGCAGATTAATTCTGTGCCACAAGCAAGGAATTTTGTCTGTGACCTTGGATTGCTCAAAGTAGAGTTTAAAATGGAGACTTCTTTTTACTGAATGTGAATTATTAGGCAGACTGGATAACTGCACTGCAAACTATTAATCTTTAGTGAGAGAACAGCATTAATAACATCATAGCAACAAGAAATAAGAGTAAGCCACATGGTGATTTGAGTCAGCTCTACCATTCAATAAGATCATGATTGATTTGATTTTTATCTCAGCTCTCCATTCCTACATATCTTCCATCTCCTTAGTAATCGTGAATCTACCAGCCTCTGCCTTAAAAATATTTGAAGATTCTGCATTTCCCCCTGACTTTTCAGGAAAGGAATTTCAAACACTCTGTTAGTGGACACAGAATTTTCCAGACAAGAATTATTGGCAGTGGTGGAAAATGTCAGTCCAGTTACAAGTATTGATTCCATTTTCCACAACAACGTGAGGATTTAACTATTTGTTTACTTGACTGCTTCATGGCATGTTATATGAATTAAATTTGGTGGAATAAATATCTGCTTTTGAGCTTTTGCTATGTCGTCAGGTTTTGCGGATGTTAAGACTCATTGGGTGTGATTTTATGGAATTGGTGAGATAAACAGAAGGTTTTTATGTCAGAGGTACCCAAGGATCAAAAAATACAAATTCCTGGGCTTCATGACTAGAATGTGGCTTCAATTTCTGCCTAGAACTGGTGGGAATAACTCCCCAGCTTGAGTGGGAGCTGGTATTTAACTGACAGACAGCTATCATTAGAAGTTCAATAAAACAGTTTGCAGTATCCTGGTAAATTGATCAGGGATAGGCAGGTAATAATTGTGGTCATGAAATGAAGTGGTTAAGGCCCAGGGCAGGGATGGTCCAAGGTTTCCTTGGAAGGGAAAGAAAATCAAACCTGCTGCTGCTGGTCTTGGAGAAAAGTAAATAATCCTATCTGAGCCTTTTCCATTCCATCTACTCACTATGGTGTGACTACCCAAACTAAAATGTCTGAGAACAAATACTGACAAAGTTAAATGCTGATTGATGATCATATGGATCGGGTAGGGTGGTAAATGTTACTTGCAGACCCCTGCTTCAAGTGAAGGAGTTGATGCCTTCACAAGATGGCTATTGGCAATTTTACCCACAGGCTATTCACCCTCAATTTCGAGATCAGGGAGCATGTTTTTAAGGTGGGAGGAGAAAGATTTTAAAAAAGATGTGAGAGACAATTTTTTTTACAGAGTGGTTTGTGTGTGGAATGAACTTACAGAGGCAGTGGTGGATGCAGGTACAGTTTCAACATTTAAAAGACATTAAGATAAATACATGAATAAGAAATGTTTGGAGGGATATGGGCCAAGCATATGCAGGTGACACAAGTTTAGTTTGGGATCATGGTTGGAGCAAAGGGTCTGTTTCCATGCTGTATGACTCTATGAATTTATAACTGAACCTTCTTCCTGCCCTCATCCGATATCTGTAGGTACTTGCTTGCAACCTTAGATGTTGGATAGCAGGTAGGAATGCTTTGTTAAAAATAACACACTGTGGAGCTGGAGAAACGCAGCAGGCCAGCAACATCAGTGGAGCAGGAAAGATGATGTTTCGGGTCGGGACCCTTCTTCAAAAATGGACGGGGGGTGCGGAAGGAAGCTCAGAAATAAATAGAGATAGGAGGGGTGGATCTGGGAAAGGTAGGTGGGATGGTGATAGGTGAGTGCAGGTAGGGAGTGGTGGGGATTGGTCAGTGACATGGGAGGAGCAGATAGGTGGGAGAGAAAATGGACAGGTTGTGTTTAGTCAAGGAGGCGGGGATGAGAAGGAGGGTTGGACATGGGATGAGGCCAGGGGGTGGGGAGATTTTAAACTAGTAAAATCTACATTTACGCCATTGGGCTGTAGGCTCCCGAGGCAGAATATGAGGTGCTGATCCTTCAGTTTCTGGGTGGCGTCATTGTGACACTGACGGAGGCCCAGGATGGACATGTCACCCAGGGAGTGGGAGGGAGAGTTGAAATGGTTCGCGACTGTAAAGTGTTGTTATTTGTCTCGAACGGAGTGCAGGTGCTGTACAAAGCGGTCCCCAAGCCTCCACTTGGTCTCCCTTATGTAGAGGAAGCCACATCGGTTTTGTCACCTAATGAGTCCCGAAGGAAATTTCAGCACTTCTATACCATTACCTCACCTCAGAGCAGCAAACTTATGAACAAATCAATAGACAGATTTTGTGCAAGTGGACTAATTGCACTGGGGCAATGCACTCACTGAATATTTCACTCATAATGACTTTGAATTAACATTATTGAGGAAAAAAGATAACTTTCACTTTCCTTGGCTTTGACTGTTGCAGCTCACTGATGCAACGACAGAACTGAACCGGGATCAGCATCAAAACCATGGCAGTCAAAGGAGACTTGAGAGATCGGTACCACCAAACACTGACTACAACCAGGAAGCATTGGTGGTCTTAGAAGAGGAGTAAGAGCAAGCTGTCAATCATGGGCAGAGGTGAGCGGTACACTTCCTCAATGCAAAGCCTAGGACCTAAACAATGACTTGTGATTGCAACAATACAATACAATGTGAACAGAGCTTGTTACTGTGTATAATTAAAATACAAGTTAACTGTGTATGATTTATGCACAGCATCAACCTTTGCTAATGTCACAGAAACCAAAATAGCTGAAGAAACCCAGCAGGTCTGGCAATGTCTGTGGAGAGAAAGCAGAGTCAGTGTTTCAGGTCCAGTGACCCTTCTTGAGGGGAAAGACCACTGCCTGAGGTCCTTCTCCCAAAGTTAAAATGGGGGTGTGTTCAGTTATTGGACTGTCCTGGTACTTCAATTTTATGTAAATATAATCTTGCACTTGCACAAGAAATGCCTTCGGTTTATTTGTTTGGATCGAGTCAAACTCCAATGTTTATTTGTTTTCTTCATATGCTACTGTACAGAACCAAACTGCTTTAGTGACTATGTTTTTTTATGATCAAAAAAAGCTTTAGCTCTAAGGAAAGACACGTGAAATGTTAACTCTGCTTTCTCTCTGTAGATGCTGCCAGACCTGCTGAGTTTCTTCAGCTATTTCTATTTTTGTTTCAGATTTCTAGCATCTAGCAGTTATTTGTATTAGCTAATGTCATATTTTGTGTTATATTGTGCATGTATTAGGTTCTGCCCTTTGACAAAATGTACGTCATATCTGATGCTCTGTGAATTCAGCGCACGACCAACCAATTAGCTAAATGAAACTACAGTCCTACTTCACAAATGACATTAAAGGTGGTAATCATCTGCTTTTGTTTGGATTATGTAGCACTCAACTACTGTGCTAAAATGGGAAGTGTGTTGGGGTGATTATTATAATCACTAGTCTCATTGTTAGACATGATTGTTTGATTTTCTGCTCTTCACTCTAGTTAGATAGCCACTTCGGGCTAACGTAAGCCATGTCCATCAGTATCTCAAACCCACATTCTGTAGCGTTTCTCCCAACGCTTTAACTTCTCTTAACCCTCATTTCCTCTCCCCAATCCCCCTAGCGATGGACAGGAAGGGGTCTAATGATGAAAGTGATAAACATGGGAAAATGGAAATCATCTGCCACGCAGCATACTTTTTAAGGTGGTGGATGAATGGCACACTGAATGGGCTATTAGCCACCTGATTTAAAATGTGGTGTTGTTACATACTTTGAGGAGCCAGGAAATTTGGCATTGAAAGGAAAGCAGAGGCTGCTGTCTCTAGAAGATGCATGTTTAAGCATTCCTTGTGAGAATGGAGAAATGAAAGGCATTCAGAGTTTTAAATTAATTTAGTTCACTAAGATCTCATGACCTTAGCCGTTATTGGAACTTTGGACAGTTTCGACTTGACCTGCACTCTATTTACCTCCTTGTAAATCTTCTGTACTGACGGCAAAATAAGGGCAGAACCTTGTTGCTGTCTCAGCTGCCAGCTGGATATCCGTTTGCAGACCTGTGCCGCTTCTCTATGGAAAGGCCTGCAAACCACAAGCCAGTCAAACAGTGGTGAGGGCACTGGCAGGCCTTCAGCTAGAATTAAGGCCCTTAGGAACTTGCTATCAAATTCTTGGGGCATCTTGTTCAGGCAACAGGCTTTACAGTAGAGCACAGAAGACCTGAGATTTCAAAGTGATCCTATTACTCAGAAGAGCCACAGAATTGCAGAGGTTCGTGGGATTAGAAAACCAAGCAAGAATTTGCCAAATCTCTGAAATGAATTAACCATTATGATAACTCATTGGACAGCATCAAGTATGGTGTTTGAATGCAAATAGGAACTCCTTTGAGAAAATAAAGGAAATAGCATCAGGAATTCTAGCTCATTGAAAACCTGCAATTTTTTAAATTCACTCATATGGTGTGGGCTTCACTGGCAGGGCTAACATTTACAGTCCATTCCTAGTTGCTCTCGAAATGTTGGTGAGCTACCTCTTGAACCACTGCAGTTGATTTAGAGCCACAATGCAGTGAGGGAGGGAGTTTCGGGATTTTGACCCAGTGAGAGTGAAGGAAAAGTAATATATTTCCAAGTCAGGACAGTGAGTGACTTGGAAGGCATCTTGCAGGTAGAGGTGTTTCCATGTATCTACTGCCCTTGTCCTTTGAGATGGAAGTGGTCGGGTACTTGGAAAGTGCTATTGAAGGAGCCTTGGTGAATTTCTGTAGAACATGTTAGAGATTGTACACACTGCTGCTACTGTTGGTGGTGGAGGGAGTAAATGTTTGTGGATTTGATGCCAGTCAAGCAGCTGCTTTGCTCTAGATGGAATCAAGCTATTTGACTGTTGCATCCAGGCAAATGGGGAGTACTCCAACACATTCCTGATGTGTGCCTTGTAGATGGTGAACAGACTTTGGGTAGTCAGGAGATGAATTACTCACTTTAGGATTCTCTGACCTGCTCTTGTAGTTACTGGATATGTATGGGTAGTCCAGTTCAGGTTTTGGTCAATGACAACCCACAGGATGTTGCTAGTGGGGGATTCAAATAGGTGATTGCAATATTATTGAATGTCAAGTGGCGATTGTTAGATTCTATCTTGTCAGAGATGGTCATTGTCTGGCACAAATCTGGACTTTGTTCAGGTCTTACTGCATTTGGACATTGATTGTTTCAGAATCTGAAGAGCCACGAGGGTGCTGAACATTGTGCAATCATCAGTGAACACTTCCACGTCTGACCTTATGGTGGAGGAAGATGGTTCAGCCTAGGATACTACCCTGAGGAACTCCTGCAGAAATGTCCTGCAGCTGAAATGACTGATCTGCAAAAACCACACAATCCTCCTTTGTGTCATATATTATTTCACCAGCAAAGAGTTTTCCCCCAGTTTGCATTGGCTCCAGTTTTGCTAGGCTCCTCGATGCCACACTTGGACAAATGCTGCCTTGTTGTCAAAGGCAGTCATTTTCATGCCTCAGCATCAGCTCTTTTGTCAATCTTTAACTAAGGCTGTAATGACATCAGGAGCTTTGCAATCAAACTGAGTTCAGTGAGAAGGTTATGATAAGTGCTGCTTGATAGAATTTTGTATCAGCTTCCATAATATAGCTCATGATTGACTGTAGAATGAGGTGGTAATAATTGCCTGGGTTGAATTTGTCCTGCTTTTAGTGTACAGGACATATCTGGGCAAATTTCCACATTGCTGTGTAAAATCTAACGTCATAGCTGTGCTGAAACAACTTAGCTAGGACTACAGCAGTTCTGTGACACACATCTTCAGTACTATTGCTGGAATGTTATCAGAACCCATAGCCTTTGCAGTATCCAGTGCCTCTGACCTTTTCTTGATATCAAGTGGACTGACTTGAGTTGGCTGAAAACTGGCATCAATGATGCTGGGGTCTTCTGGATGAATCATGCACCTGGCACTTTTGCACTGAAGTGCTGGGCACCCCCATTATTCAGGGATATTTGTGGAGCTTCCTCCTCTGGTGAGTTGTTAAATTGTCCACCACCATTCGTGACTGTATGTGACAGGTCTACAGAGATTGTGAAATTGCTTAGCTCTATCTATTGCTTGCTGTTTACACTGTTTGGCATGGAGGTAGTCCTGTTTTGTAGCTTCACCAGACTGACACTTCATTTTTAGGGATTTTAGTGCTGCTCCTGGAATGGTCCCCTTTGATTCATTGTGCAACCAACAATAGTAGCAGCTAATGCATTATTAGTTGCACAAGGGTGGTGTTATTCCAAATCCAGAAAAGCAGAAAACTAAGCACCCATACCTTTAGAGATAGTAGGAACTGCCGATGCTGGAGAATCTGTGATAACAAGGTGTAGAGCTGGATGAACACAGCAGGCCAAGCAGCATCAGAG
>NC_063336.1:89281189-89283184 GCF_021869965.1 Rhincodon typus | reverse complement strand
TGAAATGGTTCGCGACTGGGAGGTGCAATTGTTTATTGCGAACCCAGCGTAGGTGTTCTGCAAAACGGTCCCCGAGTCTCCACTTGGTTTCCCCAATGTAGAGGAAGCCACACCGGGTACAGTGGATGCAGTATACCACATTGGCAGATGTGCAGGTGAACATCTGCTTGGTGTGGAAAGTCTTCTTGGGGCCTGGGATGGGGGTGAGGGAGGAGGTATGGGGGCAGGTGTAGCACTTCCTGCGGTTGCAGGGAAAAGTGCCGGGTGTGGTGGAGCTGGAGGGGAGTGTGGAGCGGACAAGGGAGTCACGGAGAGAGTTGTCCCTCCGGAAAGCAGATAAGGGCGGGGAGGGAAAGATGTCTTTGGTGGTGGGGTCGGATTGCAGATGGCGGAAGTGTCGGAGGATGATGCGTTGGATCCGGAGGTTGGTGGGGTGGTACGTGAGGACGAGGGGGATTCTTTTTTGGTTCTTATTGCGTGGACGGGGTGTGAGGGATGAGGTGCGGGAGATGTGGGAGACACGGTTGAAGGCGTTCTCGACCACCGAGGAGGGGAAGTTACGGTCCTTGAAAAACGAGGACAACTGAGATGTACGGGAGTGGAATGCCTCATCCTGGGAGCAGATGCGGCGGAGGCGAAGGAATTTGGGAATAGGGGATAGCATTTTTGCAGGAAGGTGGGTGAGAGGAGGAGTATTCTAGGTAGCTGTGGGAGTCGGTGGGCTTGAAATGAATATCGGTTTCTAGATGGTTGCCCGATATGGAGACAGAGAGGTCCAGGAAGGGGAGAGAGGTGTTAGAGATGGTCCAGGTAAACTTAAGGTTGGGGTGGAAGGATCTCCCCTCCCCCTACCGCATCCCAAAACCAGTCCAGCTCGTCCCTGCCTCCCTAACCTGTTCTTCCTCCCACCTATCCCCTCCTCCCACCTCAAACCGCACCTCCATCTCCTACCGACCAACCTCATCCCGCCCCCTTGACCTGTCCGTCCTCCCTGGACTGACCTATCCCCTTCCTAACTCCCTACCTACACTCACCTTTACTGGCTCCATCCCCGCCTCTTCGACCTGTTTGTTTCCTCTCCACCTATCCTCTCCTTTATCCCTCTTCTATCCGCCTCCCACTCTCTCCCTATTTATTTCAGAACCCTCTTCCCCTCCCCCATTTCTGATGAAGGGTCTAGGCCCGAAACGTCAGCCTCTCTGCTCCTATGATGCTGCTTGGCCTGCTGTGTTCATCCAGCCCTGCACCTTGTTGTCTCACTTTCTGGACTCTGGCAGTTAATGTTCATATCTTTGATTTTTAAGTAATTCTTATTTGCAGCTTCTTTTCTTTTTGTTTATTTGTGCATGTATGCATATTTGTATTATGACAACCATCCCCCAGTTTTGAAAGTGTTTTACACCTGAAGATTTTGCGACGGGTCATTTTAAGATAAACATCATACACAGATGATTTGGGGGAATGCACTGCAATCTATTTAAAAAAGGAAAAGAAATAATAAAAATTCGTAAACACTTCTGCTTACAGACTAAGCAGAGAAAAAAAGAATTCAATTTATTTTTCCCCTGACAGTAACACATTTCTTTTTTAAAGCAAATAACATAAATTGCTTCAATTGATCTACACTTCAGCAAACCACATGTGGCTATAAGCCTTCAAATGCAATCATTAACACATTCTTTGCTGCAAAATTGATGTGAAGAACATTGGCTCCGGGCTGTGTAATGGAAACCTTCAGAAAATTGCAGGGATTCTTTCAAAATATGCATTTAATTTGTGGATTGTAGATTAAGTGATTGTGAAACTCATGAATTTGTCTGTGGTAAAATTATCAGTGATAATTAAAGTTCTTGCAATACGAAAAGAAAACAATCAACAAAAGTCTGAGAGATAGTAGGAACTGCAGATGCTGGAGAATCTGAGATAACAAGGTGTAGAGCTGGATGAACACAGCAGGCCAAGCAGCATCAGAGGAGCAGGAAAGCTGACGTTTCG
>NC_063336.1:89242828-89281179 GCF_021869965.1 Rhincodon typus | reverse complement strand
GGCCAAGCAGCATCAGAGGAGCAGGAAAGCTGACGTTTCGGGTCTGGTCCCTTCTTCAGAAGAAGGGACCCGAAACGTCAGCTTTCCTGCTCCTCTGATGCTGCTTGGCCTGCTGTGTTCATCCAGCTCTACACCTTGTTATCTCAGATTCTCCAGCATCGGCAGTTCCTACTATCTCTCTCCCTCACCAATAGTGTAATCCTTTAATCTTTTACTTCAGTGTTGACACAGAGAAATACTAAGTAGCAAAGAAGAGGAAAAATAAAGCAACACAATTGAAACTGATACTGTTCATTTTTGAAGGTGAAAGAATTTTCTGACTCCTGAGATACAGGTTACATAACTGTGCTAATCAATTTGAGTCCCAGTTAGATATGAGGAGTCAGTATATGTTGACTGAGTGCAATCTGTAGTATCAGTAAAACAGATCACACACTGACGATATATTTTAGCACCATTCAATTGGTATCAAAAGGTCTTATGCCTGTTATTAACTGATACAGAACAGCTGCTGACATTGCCCTGGATATGTAGAAAAGGGTTGATAATATATAGTGGATTCACTAACAGAAGTTGAATGCTAATTTTCATTAAGCTGAGCTCCTTCACAAGCAATGTTGAGTGAATTTCAGTGAAAATATCAGGAAAACCAAAAACAGTTTCCTTTCCACAAATGAATTAATCAGTGCTAAAATTTAGATGAGCTAAGAGTCTATGAGTGTCCTCAGATTAATGGAATGGATGCTACTGCACAATTTAAAGAAGAGCCAGAGCACTTTCCCCAATGGCTATTCATCCTTCTATCAATATCAACGCAAACAGATTATTGCTAATTTACCACCTTACTGTTGTGGAGTCTTGCTGTGCTCAAATTGGAAGCTATTAGCCACATTATGACTGACTACACCAGAAAAATTTCATTTTGGCTGTAGCATTCTGAAATGGTTTGTGGTGTGCTGTAACAATATTCTGCAATTAAATTTTCAAAAGATCAACAGCTACCCTTTTACAAGAGCATTAAGGAATTTGTTATTATAATTATAATTAGGGAGAATCCCAAAATATGTTATAACTATATGAAGGGGAAGAAGATATTTAGGGAAAGAATAGCACCAACTAGGGTGAAGGGGATAATATGTGTTTGAAGCCAGAGGCCATTGATAGGGCATTAAATGAGTACTTCATGTTACTCCTCACTTTGGAGAAGGAAGGTACAGAATTCAGGAAGAGGAACTGTGAGGTTCTTGAGCAATTTGACATAGGAGTGAGGAGGTATTGGAGGTTTTGTCAGGCTTAAAAGTCGACAAATTCCCAGGCCTGGATTAGCATCAACTTCTGTTAAACTGCTATGGAGATGAGGGATTTAATTTGGCTCTGACCTAACTCTTTAATTCCTTTCTGATCACAGGGTAACTGACAGAGGACTGGGGGACAACTGCTGTGGTTCCATTTTTCAAGAAAGGTGGTAGGGATAAAACAGGAATTACAGACCAATGAGTCTCGTGTCAGTGGTAGGGAAGCTATTAGAGAAAATGCTGAAGGAAAGAATTAATCTCCACTTGGGGAAGCAAAGTTTGATCAGGTTAGTCAGCATGGCTTTGTCAGAGGGAGATCGGTATTAACAATTTTATTTAAATTTTCAAGGTGGTGATGAGGTATGTAGGTGGGGTTAGTGTAGTTTGATGTAGTTTATATGAATCCGTTAGCTCAGTTGGCTGGTTTGTAATGCTGAGTGACACCAAAGGCACATGTTCAATTCCCATACCAAGCTAAGGTCACCATGAAGCACCCTCCTTCTTGACCACATCTGAACTATGCTGATCCTCAGGTTAAACTACTACCATTCATTTCTTTCCAATTATAGAGTGGTCCTATGCCTTTGGGACTATGATGACTTAAAAAAAGGTCATTCAGCAAAGCCTTTGACAAGGTTCAACAGGGAAGAGTGGTGAAGAAAATAAAAGTACTTGTGATCCAGGTTAACTGTTCAACGATAGTTCTGAACTTTTGTTAAAAATACAAGTTACAGCTTATTCAAAAGGGTACATTTTTCCAAGAGTTTTGAATGCAGGACTAATAGAATAAGAGTCGAGGTTCTCCTATTGATTTTTGGGTTAATGATTTTTTGTGATTGCAGCCTGAGAATACCTCAGTGGTGCACCCTATGGTGAAACACAGAATTACTGATAGCAACTTCAAGCTTTTTCCATTGAGTGTCCCATGTACAAAACCCAAAAATTGCAGACCATTTCAGGTGAAGTAATGACAGAGAACACTGACCGCTGCAAGTTCTTGGCTCTGGATGGATTGCTGTCACGATCACAAAAATGCAACCATTCAAGGCTTTTAATGTGCATATATAGATGATAATGATCTTGGACATTGGAGAACTTTGATTAATTACATTGTCTGTTCTCCTTCCAATGATTTGACAAAATTTCAAGGAGTCTGCAAGAAATATGCATTTCATGCAAAATACAGAGCCACATATGAGTATGTAGTAACGTCAAAGAAAAACCTGATCTTGACCACACTCAAAATCCACACAACATTTTTAACATATGTAAACATAAAATGATTTAGGGGAAATCTTGTTTGATACTTTCCTGTTTGATGCTATACAATAAATATGCTACATCTATTGTTGAAACCAGCTGAACCATTCTGAACAGAATGAATCTGAGTGCTTCATTTATGGTGCCAAGCTATTAAAAGGACAAACTCATTGACCTGCCTGATAATCGCTGCAGTAACAATAATCATGGTTACCATAAAATAAATTATCGATTAACTCTAAGTGGAAGTCACCTAAAATTTGGTCAAAGTAGTAAGTTTTAAGTACAGTAAAATCTTAGAGGAGGTGAGCAGACTGGAGTTGGAGTTGTTTAGAGAGGGATCCCATCCTCCATTTTTAATTTTGTCGTTTTGCTGCAACTTTCAGCCTATATAGAATAGAATTTAACATTGCACTGTGAAGTTGGATATAGACTGTCATAAACACCTAGTGCCATTAAGGTTAGTATTGAGTCAAGTATCATGACATATGTTGACAAATAAACTTACAGGAAATGTCTCAATTCAAATAACCACAAAAATCAAAGGCATTACATTATGCGAAGCACTTGTTATTTAAGTCTGCAATGATTTTTGCAAGTTCTGAAAACAGTTGTACACAATTTCTGTATTTTAAAACGTTGAGTTTCTCAGTATTAGAAATCAAGTTAGGATTAGAAACATTCATCAAATACACCTTTTTTAAAAATTGAAACACGAAAGCACAGGTGAAGAGTTTAATAAATTTAAAAATGATGTATATCTTAGGTCAATGTCAGCATAGGCATTGCACATTTTGAATGCTGGATCATCAAGGTATGGTCACCATGTGGGGCAGCAGTGGCATAGTGGTACTTTCAGTGGACTAGTTCAGAAATCCAGGCTTATGCTCTGGGCACATGGGTTTGAAACCCACTATGGCAGATGATGAAATTTGCTTTTATTTAATCAATCTGGAATTAAAATCATTGTCATTTGTTGTAAGGACCCAGCTGGCTCACTACAGTTCTTTAAAGAAAAAAAATCTGCCCCCCACCCCCAACTTGGTCTGGCCTATATGTGACCCCAGAATCCTAGCTATATGACCCCAGAATCCTAGCAATGTGGTTGACTCTTAAATGCCTTCTGAAATGGCCAGCAAGCCACTTAGTTGTATCTAACCATTATGAAATCTGATGAAACTGGATTACTTCCAGTGCTATGTGCTACTGGGTTTCGAAATAGGAAGATAGGACAGATGAATGTGTGGCTAAAGGGATGGTATAGATGGGAGGTCATTAGATTTTTGAATCGTTGGGACAGCTTCTGGGGTAGGTGAGACCTATATAAGCTGGACTGGTTGCACCTGAATCAGAATAGGTCCAATATCATTGCTGGTAGATTCCTCATGCTGTTGGGGATGCATTAAATTAATTTGGCAAGGGAATGGGGCACAGAGTAGATGTAAAGTTGTGAGTAGGTCCAGTCAAAGATAGTAGAAATGCTAGGACAGTCCAGTAGGTGGAGAAGGCATGGACAGGATAAGGCACATGGGAGGTCCAGAAAGCTAAATTTTATCTATTTTAATGCAAAGAGTTTGACTGATAACGGGGATGAATTAGAGGGAACAGATGTAAGGTAAGAGGGAAACGATTTAAAAGGGACCTGAGGGCCAACTTTTCACACAGAGGATGGTTTGTATATGGAACAAGCTGCCAGAGAACGTGAGGTACATTTGGAGAGGTACATGAATAGGAAGGGTTTAAGAGGGATATTGGCCAAACGCAGGCAAGTGGGACTAGTTTATTTTAGGAGACCTGGTCAGCAGCGACAAGTTGAATCGAAGGGTCTGTTTTCATGCTATATAACTCTATGAAAGAGATTAAACTGGACCAGCCACCTGACGTTGAACAAGATACCAGAAGTGATGATAACACACCGCCCTATCAACCCTGCAAAGTTGTTCTTATGAAAATCTGGAGACTTGTGCCAGAATTCTCTCATACTAATTAAGCAATAGCCTGGCATAGCCACACTTGTGGAATTGTACCTGAAATACAGTGTTCGAGACACGACCATCACCTTTCCTGAATATGTCCTGTCCCACTGAAAGGACAGACCCTTCAGATGCAGCAGTACCATGGTACATACAGTTGGGAAGGTGTTACCTTGGGAGTCCACAACATTGACTTCAGACCCCATGAAGTCTAATGGCCTCAGGGCAAATGTAGACAACGAAATCTCTTGCTGACTACCACACACCCACCTACCAAACCCCATCATTATACTTAGCTGATGAATTGATTCTCCTCTATGTTAAACATTACTTGGATGTGGTAGGTGGCAAAGATGCAGTGTGAAGTGGATGAGTGATTTCAATGTTCATTACTAAGATTAGCACTGCTATTGACCAAGCTAACCTTTACTGGCTCCATCCCCGCCTCTTTGACCTGTCTGTCTCCTCTCCACCTATCTTCTCCTCTATCCATCTTCTATCCACCTCCCTATTTATTTCAGAACCCACTTCCCCTCCCCCATTTCTGAAGAAGGGTCTAGGCCCGAAACGTCAGCCTTCCTGCTCCTCTGATGTTGCTTGGCCTGCTGTGTTCATCCAGCTCTACACCTTGTTATCTCAGATTCTCCAGCATCTGCAGTTCCTACTAACCTAAAGAACATATCTGCTAGACTAAGCATTTGGCGGATGGTGTGGAAACCAACAAGAAGGGAAAAGATATTTGATCTCATCCTCACCAGCCTGTCTGTCACAGATGTGTCCGTCCATGTAAGAATCAGAACAGTGATCACAGTGTAGTCCTTGTGGAAACAAAGTCCTATCTTCACATCGAGGATATCCTAAATCATTTTGTGTAACAATACTACTGTGCTGAATGGGATAGATTTCTTACAAATCTAGCAACTCCCAACTGGTTATTCATAAAGTGATGTGGGCTATTTGCAGAATTGTATTCAATCACAATGTACAACTTCACTGCCCTGGCCATATCCCCCAATCTATCATTAGCATTGAGTGTGGAGATTAACTCTGGTTCACTGAGGAGTGCAAGAGGGCATGCTTAAAAAAAAAACTGAAGTGTCAACCTGGTGAAGCTACAACACTCTACTTGCTTGCCTAATAATGTAAGGAGCATGCAGTAGATGGTGCTAAGCAATCCCACAACCAATGGATCAGTTCTAAACTTTGTATATCGAGTCATGAATGGTGCTGGGCAATTGTATTATTTACTGAAAGAGCAGGTTCAGCAAATAATCCCATCCTCAATGATATGGGAGGTCAAGTACATTCATGAAAGATAAGGCTGAAGAATTTGCAACAACATTCAGCCAGAAGTGCTAAATTGAGGTCCCCAGCATCATGAGTGCCAACCATCACCAGTTTGATTCATTCTATGTGATATCAGAAATGGCTGAAGACACTGGGTAATTCAAAAGCTGTGGGCTCTGACAACATATTGGCTTGTACTGAAGGCTTGTGCTCAAAAGTTGCCATATCCATAGACAACCTGCTCTTGCACAGTAATAATGCTGGTATCTACTTGGAAATATGGAAAATTGCCCAAGTATGTCCTGTCTACAAATACATGATAAATCCAACCTCGCCAATTACTACCCATCAGTCTACTCTGATTCATTAGCAAAATGATGGAAGGTGTTATTGTGAGTGCTATCAGCAGCATTTATTCAACAAATACCTACTTATTGACACTTAGTTTGGGTCATACTCAGCTCCTGACTTCATTACAACCTAGGTCCAAACATGGTCAAAATAGCTGAACTCAAGGGAAGTGGCAGTAACTATTATTGCCATCAAGGGAGCTGATGGTGGAATCAAGGAGCCCAAGCAAAACCAGAGTCAATGGGATTTGGGAGCGGGGGAAATCACGTAAAAGGAGATGGTTATGTTTGTTAGGTGTCAATCATCTCAGCTACATGACATCACTGCAGGACTTTCTCAGGTAGATCTTTTCAAACCAACTTGTTCAGAGATGTTATAACACTCTGGAGCAGGTGGAACATGAATCCAGATTCCTTGTTCAGATTTGGGGACACTACCATTGCACCACAAGATAACTCTCAGACAAGGATTAACTAGTGGATCTGGTAGATATTCATCTTAGGCTCAACCATCTTTAGCTGCTTCATTAATTACCTTCTGTCATGGGTGCCAACCTTCAAACAATTTGATTCATTCTACGTGATATCAAGAAACGACTGAAGGCACTGGATACTTCAAAATCTGTGGGCCCTAACAACATTCTGACTTTAAGTTCAGAAGTGGGGACATTTGCTGAAAGTTGACAATGTTCACCAATTATGACTCCTAAAATACTGGAGCAATCCATGGCCAAATGCAAGTAAGGCTTGGACCAATAAGTCACAAGTAATAATCAAGCCAGGAAATAACCATCCCTAAAAAGAATCTAACCTTTGCTGCTTGACATTCTGGAGGTTACCACTTACGAGAAACATTAACTAATTAAGCAATAATCTAAATGCTACATAAATGGGATACATTACATTAACTTGATGAGTTTATTTACAGCTAAACTGATAAATGTAATCTCCAGACACAGCCTGTGCTTCAAGTGCTATAGTGCCACTGGTCACATGACAACATCCTGACTCATTTGCATGGCCATCTTTTAAAGAGACATCATTCCAAAGGTGATAGATAACACAACATTCCCTGTTTCACAAATATAGCTCTTGTAATTTACAAGTAAAAATACGTAAACATTGCATATTATTAAAATTAATAATTGAGAGATGGAAACTGTGAAATTTACAAGCATTGAAGTCTAACAGTCCAGATGTAATTACAGTGGTTTAACAACTCTTCCAGATCTTCCAGTGTAACCTTCTGAAAGAATAGATTTCACTTTTGTCTGTTCTTTGTCTGCAGCCATTTTATCAGTGTGTTGGTTGTTGACCATGTTATCATCCAGGTGTATTCTTTCATGTTTGCTGTGCATAATTGGAATATTGTACGCTTCCCTTACCAGGCTTCTGTTCTTCCTCAGCATTGCTTCATTACATCTGTGACTTCATAAGAGTTGGGCTCAATATAGATTTTGGAAACAACTTTGCGAACCATGTGTCCAATGTGTCCAATGTGTGGTTTTGTGCCTGAGATTTTGTCCAACCTCAACTTGTTATTGAGGCAGTTCTGCAGTTGTGTACTGGTCAGGCTCTATCTTTATTCTCCCTTGTTTATCAAGAAGTGTGACCTGCATCTTGGAGGATTTGGATAGAAGGTGGATTGGCAAGGTCATTCTGACTTCTGGCCATGATCTGTACTGGCGATGGTGACCCCATATCTAGAGATATAGCTCTGAGGTATAGCAGGGCGTCAGGAAATTTTTGTTTCGTTGTCCTACACTTCATGTTGAGTGATGTAATTGTGTAAACCATTAATTCTGTGAGACTGTTTGATCTGGGTATAGTGGTGAGGATGTCACATAATTTATGCTTCATTCAAATCACATGTCCCTGAAAAGTCTGCCCATGTACTGCAGTCCATTGTTAGAAATGACTTCTTTGGCCGCACTGAAAAAGTTGACTATGACACTTATTTTGTCTGCCACAGACATACAGTTTTCTTTACTTGTCAGACGATTTCAAATTTGGAGAAATAATCAGTGTCTAGGTTGAGGTTGTGTACATTCAATAAGAATAGATCAGGTGCTGTTTTGGACTAAGGGACATGTAGAATCTTGTGTGGTTGTAGATTTTCTCTTTGTTGCTGAGGTTGGTGGCTCTGGCATGCCTTGCACATCTTCACCAATAAACTATATCACATGCTTGTCATCTCAGGCCTTGGTGTAGTTGCGACTGTATTTCTTGCCAGAGAGCTTTGGCATTTGAGGATGTTTGGCATTTCTTATATCATGTCAGTTCACACTTCAGTGATACCTTGCCACAGAGTGTATTCAGTCGTAGGCTGTTTTCAATTGAAACTGATTGCACTTATGCTGGCCCAAACACAAGCAGTTGATTTTGAGCACATCTTGTATCTCAGTGTTCAGTGATCCAGTTGAGCATCTGCATTCTTATTTGGGTTTGGTAACCTGCTCATCTTATCCCAGATGATGATTTTGGTATCAAGTTTGGAAACATGGAGCCAGCATCATTCTGCGACTTGCTATCCCCCAGAGTTGAGTGCCTCCAAGAACTGCATGGTTTTCACCTCAAGGTGCATGCAGTACTTAAGGCTTGGAAAGTTCCCTCTGATAGTCTACGATGAATATTGTGTGTGGATATATCCGGAAAAATGATGGAAAGAATAAAAGTAAAGGTAACAGCTGAGAACAAAGTATGCCAAGCAGTGTGGAGGTGGTGAATTAAAGGATGAGGGATTCTGTGAATCTATTAAAGTAGAAGAAGTGAGTTTAGAATTGCACAAATAAGCAATTGTGTAATCATAGTATAATAGACCAAGACATTGACTAGTAAGCCAGTACAGACTGCATTCATTTCCCCAGTAGTTAAGGAAAGTGACCCTGACAGATTCCCACCTTATCACTTGTAAAACAAACTATGGATTTGAGAGACTGCAGAATGGCACAATGTTCATTGTGGAGAGAGCAAATAAATACATGGGGATTTTACTTTCCATTTGTTTTGTAAGAAATTCAATAGACTGCTGATTTAAAGGTTTAATCACTAATTAGTTCTTTCTTTCTTCCTAGGTATAAGACTCAAACTTGCCACATGCTGTTTCACGAAGTAGCATATCACCTTACTGCACACCAAAGGGCTTTTTTACTGTAAATTTGTATTTTCAGACTGGCATTTTATGAAATCTGTAGTCAGCATACACCATTATTTGAAGGAAAATTCTCTGATGATCACATAACATCATTTATTTTGTGTACCAGAATCTTTCAAATTTGTCACAGACATGCATCGTACTAACTCAATATTGCTAATGATCAGCCACATGTTTCTGTAAGTTGATAAGTAGCTGACACATTTCTACACATCTCTGGAAATTAGTCTCAATAGTGACCATGTTCTAGGTCAGTTGAAATTTTGGGCAGGTTGGATATATTAAATGCTGAAAAATTATTTGTGTATGCACAGTGCATTTGCTTTTGATGTTTTGCAGTCAGGCTCAAATACATTTTGAAAGAAAGATGAAACTCATCAGTAAAGCTTTCAATGGAAGTCACATCATATTTCTGTATGAATGTATGGATTTTTGATGCTCTTTGGAAAATTAAAAAATGTCAAATTTTATTGATACTACTTTAAAATGAACTGTCTTCAGTTTCAAATTGTTGCTTTTTTGTACCTTGAGTTACTAATTTAACACTGCATCATATACATAAACATAGTTAGAATGACAATTATACATTTCAGAAGAAGACAAAATATATCACTTTATTTAAGTTGAATAGAAGCACATGAAACTTGTTAAATCAAATATAGCAGCCTTTTATGTTTATAAATAACAAAATCCTCAAAACTCAAGCATTTCTTATAATGGCTTCCATGCGTAACAATACAACAGATTTCGAAGAAGTTGAGCAAGTCTACCTGGGATGTTGACTATCTAAAAGCAAATATTGAAGTCAGTTTATTAAATGAGTTAAATAAGTGTTACTGACTTCATCAGAGTAGTTGAAAGCTATCAATGATCCATCACAATAGAAGAATATTAAATTTGAAGCTCTAATTTACATACCTGATGGTATAATTTGTTCTGTGAAATATTTTTTCTCAACCAAATAATTTTCTTTTGCTCTCAGATATATTGCATGATGTACCCACATCTTTTTTGATTAAAGGAGATTGATTTCAACTTGTTCTCATAAATCAGATTGTTGAAGTCTTATATGGATAAGGGTCAAGGGGCTTTATGAGTGCAATACCCCTGAGCATTATCTCATCCTAATTACTTCAAAATTGTAAATATAAAAACCACAATGGAAATCTTGAAGTAAAACTAGACAGTACTACTGATGAAGGAATACACTAAAATAATCTAATGCTGAATGACCTGTTGCAAGTAACAAATGATATGGTGACACCTGGTAAACTATTACACAATTACACAATTACACAATTCTGTTACACGACCATTGCAGTGAGTAAACATTGAATCTGGGACCTGTGCGACAGAAATGTTGGGTGGTGGTGCAGAAAGCTGAAGGGAAGCTCACTTTAAAACTCAGCAAGGCTGATAGTCAGCTGCATAGAACATCTGAGAAGTAGAGAATGGGAGAAGGTGAAGCTAAGTAAGGAGCTGGAGGAAGCGAAGCAGGAACTGGAGAATGAAAGGGTCAAAGCAGCAGAGCAGGAGCAGAAGAATCAGTTGAACATGGTACATTGGGATAGGTTCAGAGCCAGTGTGATTAATCATATCAGGAGGTGTAGCGCATGGTCAGTGATTGGATGCAGCCCAAAAAGATGTGGATGAGCTGACTGAGAAATGCAAAAACCTGCAAGTTATGCTCAGAGTCCTGCACCAGGCAGCCAAGGAACACAGAATCAACACTGCAGACCATTCAAAATGCCATCAATTAAAGTCCCAATCTTTCATGCCGAAGGGATTGATATGCTCTTTTGGGACAATCAAATCAGAAGGGGACAGCAAATATGGATAGACTGGGAGGAAATGGAAGAAAAAGCCAGTAGATACACTGACAGCAGGAAGATTGAGGACCCCATCTCCTTCCTTTGGCAAACCACCCCCCCCCCACCCACCCCCGAGGATCTTGCCCTGTCCTGATGAAATCTCTGACCACATTCTTTCACGACAGCCAGAACAATAATCCAATTACTTATACCACCCCATTTATGGTGGCACAATTAGCAGAGGTAGAAAAATAGATCCCTGTCTTTGAGCCCACAGCTGACTTCCAAATGTATTTTGACAGCAGTGACATTAGCAGCTATTCCCAACTCATAGTGAGGCAGGCCCCATAGGCAAAACATTTCACTGTGCTGGACATTAGTAATGGATTTTGGTCCATATCCCTCCACCAACACTGCCAATACAAATTCACTTTCACACTTCACAGTCAGCAATACACATGAATCTGCTCAGGGTTTTCACAATTCTCCATCAATATTGTGTTAGAAGCTGGCTAAAGGAATGGAGAGGTTTTCCCAACAAGACTGCTTGGTACAGTGCATGGATGATCTCCTCCTGCAGACGGAGACAAGGACCAGACATTGGATGCAGTGAAAGGAACTGTTGACCCTCCTCACCACTTTAGAACTAAAAGTTAGCCCCAAGAAGGGCACAGATTGTGATGTCCCAGATTATACTTGGGAACTGTGAGAGCTCAGGGGAAACACAAATTAGAAGGAAAGTGCATCAAGGCCATAACCTGTTTGCCCTTCCCCAGGGATGTGAGCTCATTGCATTCCTTTCTGGCATTAGTGGGATTCTGTTGGAACCCCAACCTGCTTAAAAAGAATGCCCTGTGAGAATAGACTGAATAGCACATGATGCTGTTACTGAATTAAAACAGGCCCTAGCACAGGCTCCTCCACTGTAAGTACCTGACTCAGAATTTCCTTCACCTTGGAAGTTGCAACCATGGATGCCACACTGGCAGCCGTACATCTCCAAGGATGACACAATGACTTCCAGAGCGGTAGCCTATGTCTCCTGGACTCTTTCACCAGGACAGCAGGGTTTCTCTATGTGTAAGAAGCACTTCCTAGCCATGTTCTGGGCAGTATAATGTTTTGCCTAAATTATTGTTCTGACGGAGCCCAACCCAATTCAATTTTTCCTGGATGGCAGGAATAAAGATGGCACTGTCAGTCAACTGTATAATGTGCTGGCCTCCTAATGTTGCAGGATTGCAACATTGTAATCAAACATACCAAAGTGCCCATATTCATAGCCGACAATTTTACCTACGGAGGAGAATCCTATGAGTATCAGGCAATGGCAACAAATGTCCCCAAGGGACCATTTGGGCTGAAACAAAATGGGGTGTGACTCATAGGAACCTGAGGAGGAGAAGGGAGAACCCCTCAGCCTGAGGAAAATTTGTAGATATATGGGGAACCGCAGAGGTGAACTGCTAAAGCTCCCCAATAAAATGAGTGCTCACGCTTCCACCTAGCAGCTGTAGTCTAAGTGGTCAGCCACCCTGGAAAATGCCTGCAACAGTTTAACTGACTTCCTGCCACTGTGGGAAGCTAGAGGACTCATCTTGGTAGATGGGAAACCATTGCCGTCTCCACCCCTGCTCAAATTTATTCCCCAAACTACCCAAGGTCGCCCGTACGGCATCGTTAATGTTAGAGCTCACCACCGAACTTCCCCAACTGGGACATGAAGGCAGACAAATTGACTTAGCAGGGTGGTCACCAGGGGAACCATGGCAGCTCCCCCATTCCCAAACAAATAGACGCATCGCTGTGAGCCAAACCAAAGATGAAGGTCCGATACAAGCTCAGAACAGCAAGTTACAAGTACAGGAGGGAACGATCCCTGCGTCATCTAGTAAGTGGGAGGACATGTTAATTATTATTTACTGACTTGTTCTCAACATTGGATGGTACGTGGTACTGGTTCCAGGACAAAATCAAGTGAATTTGCAATTTATTTTATTATTCATTATTGGGATGAGGGTGTCGCTGAACAAGCAGCATTTATTGCCCATCCCTAATTGCCCAGAGGGCAGTTCAGAGTCAACCACATTGCTGTGGGTCTGGAGTCACATGTAGGCCAGACCAGGTAAGGATGGCAATTTCTCTTCCTAAGGGACATTAGTGAACCGGGGGGGGGTGGTTTTCCTGACAATTGACAATGGATTCATAGTCATCATTAGATTCTTACTTCCAGGTATTATATTGAATTCAAATTCCACCATCTGCCATGACAGGCTTCAAACCTGGGTCCCCAGAACATTATCTGGATCTCTGGATTAACAGTCCAGCGATAATACCACTAGGCCATTGCCTCCCATAAATTTCAATGCCACAATATCAAGGCTCATAAATGAATGAAACCATGACTGACAGAATTAAAAGTTTCTGTTGGTGGCCTGAAATGGGAAAAGATGTAACCCGTTATGTTGAGAATTGTCTCATCTTTGCCAAAACAATCCAGACAGTATGGCAATAAAGGAGAGTTAAGACGTGCTAGGTTAGTAGAAGGACTGTGGGCTGACCTTCAAATAACCTATATTAGCCCCCTACTATGCTGTAAAGAGGCATATAAGTATATCCTGGTCACTGTGGACATTTTTAGCAAATGGGTAAAGGTGTTCCCTGCTTGAACTAACACTACTAACGTTTCAGCAAATGTCTTAATTCAGCATGTTTTCACTAGATGGAATCTTTCCCGTAGTACAGATTCAGAGCATGGAACCCATTTCACAGCCCAGTTAATGCAGGCGGTGATGAAAATATTTGACATCGGCCAATGGTTCCAGTGGGATTGTAGAGAAGATGAATCACACCATCAAAGGGATGCTGCAAAAGGTCATCCAGCAAAACAGCTCCACCTGGAACGTAGTTTTACTTTTTGTCCTCATGCTCATAAGGAACACACCCACCACTTAAACTAGATCCACCCTCATGCTCTAATGACTGGAATGAGAGGTATTGAACCCATAACAGGACTAGACTCGATGGAGCCCAAGGTCTCTGCCATGAGAAAACTGCAATTTCTAACAGAAAACGTACAGACTGCACACAAAGCAGCAGCCAGCAGAATGGCAAAAGGGAAAAAGCAGAGCAAGATGTACTTTGAAGGAAGGAAAACCCAGTAGAGAGCTAGGTTGGGCAGTGGGTTAAGTTACAGATTTTCCAGCCAGGAAAATTTCTGTCCACCCAGATATTCATGACCCCACTTGGTGGTGGACATGGTCAGCCTGTCTGTGTAGAGAATTTTGTTAGATACAGGAAAAACTGGGGGATACCACGTTAATTAGAGGCCTACAGAGCTGAAACCAACATCCAGCAACTCCACATGCTTCTATGGGATCTTGTGGAAGTGGCCCCTAACATGAGTCCTTATTCTGGCCCCAGACCAGTCACTAATCCAGATCCAGATCTAAATTCCTGTTCTGAAGATAGGTCACTGAATCCAAAACATAAACTCTGCTTTCTCACCACAGATGCTATTCGACAAATTGAGATTCTCCAGCAATTTCTGTTTATCATTTGAAATTCCTGATCCTGATTCAGCCTTTTGGCCATTTCTCATTTCCTTCATACATTTTAATCATAGAGACTTCTAACGGTATCAATGTACCAGCTCTCTTCTGACCGCACCCTCCATTTTTGATTAACAAATGCCAGGCCTGAAGTAAGGCCTGATACACTGACATAATTAAATTGACTCCTGACACCATATTTTGGATTAATCAATATCAGGCTTGAAGTGAGACCTGACATGCTTGCAATTGACTGGAAACAGTGAATTAGGAGAATTCGACAAAAGCAAATTTTGAAAGGAGTTTGATTGAGCACAGGCTAAGACCAGACAGAGTTAGAAAACATCTCCACAGGTGGGAGAAGTGTGGGGTGGTATCTAAACCTGGTCAGACCTTATATAAGAAAAGTAACAGATACCACTTTGATCCCCTTTCTAGGATGAGGACATACTGCCTGTGGTCTACATTGCCGGCTGGATTGACAGGATGTGACTGTCGGAAGTGCTAATTGGGCAAGAGTACGCATATCCTGTCTCTATGTGGTTTGCCCCACCAAGGGCAGGCGAACGAGAGGATGGTGTTTTGTGGGTCAACCTCAACAAGTCCATGACGGTTGCTTGTAACAACCAGCCGGCTATGTATCAGGACAAATGCTAACAAAATACAGACACCATCGGTGATTGGTGGGGTGTTTTCTACAAACAAATGGACAGAAATAGGATGGTGTGGAACTGGAGGAACACAGCAGGTCAGGCAGCATCAGAGGAGCAGGAAAGTTGACGTTTCGGGTCGGGACCCTTCTTTAGAAACAGGGGAGGGTGAAGGGGGCTCTGAAATAAATAGAGAGAGGAGGGGTGGGGCTGGGGAAGGTAGGTGGGATGGTGATAGGTGAGTGCAGGTAGGCAGTGGTGGGGCTTGGTCAGTGAGGTGGGAAGAGCAGATAGGTGGGAGAGAAGATGGACAGGTTGTGTCAGGTCAAGGAGGTGGGGATGAGAGGGAGGGTTGGTCATGGGATGAGGCAGGGGGTGGGGAGATTTTGAAACTGGTAAAACCCACATTTAGGCCATTGGGCTGTAGGCTCCCCGAGGTGGAATATGAGGTGCTGCTCCTCCAGTTTTCAGGTGGTGTCATTGTGACACTGGAGGAGGCCCAGGATGGACATGTTGCCCAGGGAGTGGGAAGGGTGTTAAAATGGTTTGTGACCAGAAGGTGTTGTCGTTTGTCACGAACAGAGTGCAGGTGCTCCACAAAGTGGTCCCCAAGTCTCCGCTTGTTTTAACCGATGCAGAGGAGGCCACATCGGGAGCAGCGGATACAATATACCACATTAGCAGATATGCAGGTGAACACCTGTCTGATGTGAAAATTTTGTTTGGTGCCTTGGATGGAGGTGAGGGAGGAGGTGTAGGGGCAGGTGTAGCACTTCCTGCGGTTGCAGGGAAAGGTGCCAGGGGTGGTGGGGCTAGTGGGGAGTGTGGAGCAGACAAGGGAGTCGCGGAGAGAGTCGTCCCCACGAAAGGCAGATTGGGGTGGGGAGAGAAATATCTCTTTGGTTGTGGGGTCGGATTGTAGGTGGCAGAGAATGATACGTTGAATTCGGAGGTTAGTGGGGTGATACGGGAGGACAAGGGGGATTCTGTCTTTGTTTTTGTGGAGGGGACGGGGTGTGAGGGCAGAGGTGTGAGAAACGTAAGCGATGCGGTCGAGAGCATTTTCGACCACTGAAGGGGGGTAGTGTGGTCTTTGAAGTAAGAGGACATCTGGGATGTCCGTGAGTGGAACGCCCCATCTTGGGAGCAGACGCTGCAGAGATGGAATAATTGGGAGTAGGGGACTGCATTCTTGCAGGAGGGTGGGTGAGAGGCGGTGTAGTCCAGGTAGCTGTGAGTGTCACTGGCCTTGAAATAGATGTCGGTTTTGAGACTGTCACCAGAGATGGAGACAGACAGGTCGAGGGAGGAGAGAGAGGTATCAGAGAAGATGTTGACTAAGGTGATTTGACTAATTTGAATAGTGAACTTAGCCTTTTATAACCCGGAGTGTAAAACAGACCTTGGATAATATTAACCTAGACAGTCAGCAAGATACCAATGAGGCAATGAAAGGAAATCAGACAGAACATCACCTGGCGAGGGTGCTGGAAGGGCATGCCAGGCCCATCAATGAGAACATTCAGAAAAAGGTAGGTAATGACAGTAGAATGGGACCTTGTACAGCATCTATGGCCAGTGGATGATCAAACAGTTGAGGGAGAACTTCGAGCAGGCTAAACAAGGACAGTTCCTGTCTTGGATGAGCAGATAGAGCACTTGTTCCAGGAGCAGAGAGTCCATAGTTAGTTTCTGGATGATCTCCTTCTTCCAGCAAATGAAGGTAATTGTGAGGATGGTGAGGTAGATCAAAGTAGACAGGATGAACAACACAGCCAGATGTGATGGAGGTGTACCCATGGGTATGTCTGTATGTTTGAGCTCCAGTCCCAGAAGTCATTCCACCAACTAGTCACTTTGATTTCCCTGATACCCTTTTGAATTTGCTCTATCTGCTGAAAAGCTTGCAACAAGACTCATGGCAGAAGACCATGCAGCAAACTCGTGGCAGAAGACCGAAGACCCAGGAGAAGTTCTGCCCTGACCCCCGAGACCCACCTTCATGAAAGAGAGTCAGCCCTATGTTGGAGACGGCCCAGCTCAAACATGTGGATCATTGTAGGTTAAATCCTTTCTCAGACGGCTAGATCGACGTAGAGAGCAAATATTGTGGGAATTTGAAAAATGTTCACATGGTGATTTTAACAAGGAATATTTTGTTAATAAAATTGAGTTGAACCCTAAACCAACTTGTTTCCCTTTGTCTGCTTCACCAACAAGAGCACTTGGGTAAAGTGTTTTCAACACATAAACTGGTAGAGTAACCAAAGCACGGGCAACAAATAGGTCAGTAAAGGCTTTTTACTTTGGTAAATTCTTTTAAACTCATCACAACAGTGCAGATGAAAAACTACATGACCCACTGCACACAATTTTCTGATATGCACTGGCTGTATGAGTACCACAGGTGAAGCATCACATCAGAAAATGTATTTCTTGCATCTCTGAAGGTGAACAATTAAATAAAACATTAACAATTTTCTCAAGAAATTTTTCATTTGGATTTGTAAACATGTCCTACACTCTACATTCTGCAGACTAAGCACTCAAAATGAACTGATGGAAGTCTTTAGCTGTGAAGAACAGAGCATTTGTACCTCACATGAATCAGTTGCCCTTGCTAAAGAGTCGTGCATGTGGAGGCTAGATATCACCAGATGCATGCAATGATCTGATATATCTGTACAACTGATAGACACCTATGTTGAATGGGCAGTTTACAACATGAGGATGGTTAGAGCAGTTTGAAGGGACAACCTTGGTGGAAGTAAATGGAATACCCAAGGAATGTCACATGCATACGTATCATTGGCACAGTGACCAGGACAAGTGGTTACGCTTCCAAGTTTTGATAAGTGACATGCACGCACTCATTTAACAACACTATTACTGGGTCCTACCATGTTGAAGCATGAAAATCTGTAGATTCTCTCAGAGTGCGCTTTAAATCTACGTGCAGGAACCAGATGCTTTATTTGTCCTGGACCACCACATGGTTCAGCAAAACAGTGTGAACATTAGAAGAGGCATAAGCCACTCTATTCAGACTTGTGACATTTCCAGGTACAAGATGTCATTGATCACACTTTTTTTACCTTATCATTTGTTTGTCTGTTGGAGTTGAACTCCTTTTTATAAGCAATAGGGCTCCCATTGTACTCAGGGCAAGTAATATCCAAATTATGATGGCCATGTGTTTTTGGACGATAAACCCATATTTAATCTAGAATGATAGCCCCTTTAAGGACGAAGATCTGATTTAAAGTTTTAAAGAAGTGCTGTATCCCAGTAAATAATTATGAGACCAGGATGCCTGCGAGATGATGCACGGAAAATAAAATGGTCAACGAGTTAATTAGAAAGTGAAACAATTTCCTATGTACTGTTCTTGGTTCAAACAAATTAGTTTAGAGTTTAAAACAAGTTAGGGTGAAGAAGGAAACATCTTTAGCAAAAAGCATTTGAAATTCTGTGTACTGGAAAAAATAATGAAAACTATTGTTAGCTCAAAAGCTCTATTAATACTGAGTTAAATTTCTAACATAGCCAAGATGAGAAGAGAGGAGAAAGTTTTACATATAACACATCATGGTTAAAAAAATATTAGAGCTGAGAAAGGTCTGACCAGACTTGGTAATGTTGAAGTCACTGGGGGGACCAATGTTGAATGGGTAGTTTGCAACATGAGGATGGTTGGATGAGTTTGAAGGGACAACCTTGCTTGAAGTAAATGGAAGACCCAAGGAATTTCAGCCCGTGTACGAATCATTGGCACAGTGATCAGCACAAGTGGTTAAGCTTCCAACTTTTGATATGTATCTGATGCAAGTGTTTTTGGGTATAAGCCTCTTGGATGTAGGAAGAAAGTGGAACTTATGTACTTGATGTGGAGTATAAGTAATTGTGTTAATTATATTTTTATTATCTTTAATGACTTTTAGGTTTAAATTTAATTCTTCATATTCATTGTTTTTTGTTGGCAAATAAAATTATTTTATTTAACCAGTGAACCTGTGGTTTCATTCTTTTAGTAAGTACTTGGATTTTCAGACTCTAAAACCTAAGCACATAATGTGTCTCCACTGGGATCATTACAGTTTGGGACTCCAGTGTAATTGCAAATTCATAATTTGTTGTGAGTGTGCTGGAGTATTATCCAAGGTTTAGGGTAATAGGAGTTCACAATGAATTGTACTGTACAAAGTGAAGCAAAATGGCTGTATCAGTTGTTAATACACTTAAGCAACAGAAAGTTAAAACAATTGGTGTTTTGCAACAATTAAGAGTTGGAAATTATTCAGACAAGGAGCAATTAAGAATGAACAATTAATTATTAATTAAGAACACTTCATTTATTAAAATTTGTCAGATAAATGAAGGTAACGACAAAAGCAACCACTAAAAAAAAAACAAAACAAGTTATATACGTGAGAATGTAGATTTCGGAATTGGTAAAGGAAAACAGTAAACCAGCTAAAACACAGCCTGAGATTGTTAAAATGCAATTGCTGATGAAGCAACTTGAATTGGACAGGGTTAGGGAAAAGCACAAATTTGAATTGGTAATGGAATTTAAAAATCCTTGAGTTAGAGGATTTATGTGCAGCCTGAGCCAATTTCTGGCTGGGGTGAAATCACCTTATAAAAAGAGCAAGTACTATGTAATGAATCAAGGCTGGAGTAGTCTCTTGAACCACCTCAAATGTCTAAGTGGATCAGACTGAACTTTTCTAGGCATTTGTCTTTAGTCAGTGTGGAAATTTATCCATCTTTAGCTTCTCCCAGGAGATTATGAGGAGGAGGAATAAGTTTGTTGTGATGCAGAAGACGTTATAATGATATGGGACAGGGTGAATGGGCCAGTTCCTCTCTTCCCTTCCATTTTTTATAGATTGTTATGTTTCAAATGTTTCAATGGCGAGAAAGATCATTTGAGATGATAAAAGCAGCACATTGAAAAAGGCCTGTGTTTGATTGCCTATGCAAGATATCTCGGCTGATTAAATCACACTTGAGATTGTGGCTGTGAAGGCCCACCAAAGAGAATAGTCTCCAAATGAAATCTTTGTAGCCTGCAGTCATAATCCTCAAATCTATTCTCACTTCTTTGGAGCATGTCTTTGCATTTGAGATTAAAAAATTATTTGTGTTAATCTTTAATGAAGTGTTTATGCTGACAATCTTCATTTGAATTCTTAGTTACAAACATTCATTCATTCATTTGGTCATTTTGAGTCAAAATTACAAACATTAGGTTATGGTTCAGTGTTCTTGTGTATGTTCTCATGTTCTCTATCAAATTTCTGAAATGCTTTTCAGTTGCAATGTATTGCGTTGAATATCTTAATATTCATCTTTCATTCTCTTAAAAGACTTTTCTGTTTACAGTCTTCCAGACAGATTTCAATGCCGGTCACCTCAATTCATATTTTATTTGTTAGATATTTGGTGTCCATAGCACACTTGCAAATGTTTTAATTAGCAATTAATTAGTTCGACTTACTCTCAGCAATGCAGATCACATCCCATTGATCTACTTTTTTACTTCTTTATGTGATGGGGACATCCCTGGCCAGGCTAACATTTATTCCTCCTCATAGACTGACTTTGAGTCGTTCAATCTGAACTGGCTTCTTGGACCACTGCAGTTAATGTGGTGTACGTACACTCATAGTGCCTTAGGGAGGGAGTTCCAGGTTTTTGATGTTGGAGCTGCACTCATCTAGGTAAGTGAGAGCATTCTGTCTGACACCTGATGTGTGAATTGAAAGCGGTGTACAGATTTATAGGAAATGGGAGATTAAGTACTTGCCAGAGAATTCCTAGCCTCTGACTTGTGTTTGAAGTCATAGTGTATATGTAGCAGGTCTGGTTAAGTTTCCAGAATGTGATGGCAATCCCATTGAATGTCAAAGAGAGATTGTTAGATTCTTTGCATTATGGTGACTCCAACTAGAGGTACATTTGCCTTCTGATTCCTTTTGACTTCATTTTTACTCCTTTATGTCACATTCAGTCAAATGTTGCCTTCATGTCAAGGGTGGTCATCTCATCTCATGTTTTGAATTCGCCTCTTTTCTCCATATTTTGACCAAGTCTGCAGTGAAATCAGGAGCTGATTGGACCTGACAGAATCCAAACTAATAACTAAGGTTATTGCCAAGTAAGTATTGCTTGGTGGCACTGTTCATAGCACCTTCCACTATTTTGTTGATGATCAGGAGAAGACTGATGAGAAAGCAATGGGCCAGGATGGATTTGTCACTGCTTGTTATAGACAGGACATATCTCAGCAATTTTTCACATTTACTAGGTAGATGTAATGGAACAGCGTAGCTAGGGGTTCAGTTAGCATTGGTGCACAGATCTAGAGCTGAGATGTTCTTATATGGCATAGAGATTTTCTTAAAATAAGCTTGTTAATTGGAATAAAGTTTTTTTGTTTTTATAACTGAAGCCATTATTTACAACTGCCTTAACACTTTTCTGTTTTGATTTTGTATAGTTTCAGGACTGCATGAGAAATTTATAATTATTCTTATTTTTATGAAAGGAAAATCAATTTTCAGGAACAATTTATGACATTGAACTTTTTCACAGCACACATTCTGATCCATTCAATTTTTTTTGTTCTGTAATAATGCAGAGCACCTAGGCACAGGTCCTGAAAAATCTCTTTTGCAAGAGTCTAAGCACAACATATTCAGTTCACTGGGTTAATTACAGTGCTGTTTACTGCTGATTATTTTTCTTATTTGAGCTGACCCTTGCTTGCGTTTTTCTTATTTTCATCTGAAAGCCCTAGCCAAATTTAGGAAATTAGTCTAATTGATGTCTTCCAATTCCTGGTAGGCATAGTGCCACCTTCTCCTGCAGTGATGAACACACACAGCAAATCCCCAAACTTCTAATAGTTTAGTGTTATCTTCTAAGGGACTGAGCGATTTTCATTCCACTGGATGACTTCCTTCTATCTATTTTAAAAGACTGAATGGCCTACTCCTACTTTATGTTTGTTAAATCAAAGCATTACTAATATTGCACAGTGTGAGTTTGAGGCATTTATGGTTCCAGAATGATTTAGAGAGAGAGAATAGTAAACAGGGAGGCATAAAGGAGATTTCAATCCTTGGCCCAACAATCATCAGCTGCTTCATCAATGTGCTTCCCACCATCACAATATCAGAAGTAGGGATGTTTGCCGATGATTGCACAATGTTCAGCACCATTCACAACTCCTCAGATACTGAAGCAGTCCATGTTCAAATGCAACAAGATATGTACAATATCTAGGCTTGGCCTGACAAGTGGCAAGTGAAATTTGCACCACACAAATGCCAGGCTATAACCATCACCAATAAGCGACAATCTAACCATCACCCCTTGACATTCAACGGTGTTACCATCACTGAATCCCCCACTATCAACATCCTGGGGGGGTTACCATTGACCAGAAACTCAACTGGACTCTCCACATTAACACAGTGGCTACAAGAGCGGGTCAGAAGCTGGGAATACTGCGGTGAGTAACTCACCTCCTGACTCCTCCAAGCCTGTCCACCATCTACAAGGCACAAGTCAGGAGTGTGATGGATTACTCCCCACTTGCCTGGATGAGTGCAGACCCAACAACACTCAAGAAGCTTGACACCATCCAGGACAAAGCAGCCCGCTTGATTGGTGTTACATCCATAAGCATCCACTCCCTCCACCACCGATACTCAGTAGCAGCAGTGTGTACTATCTACAGGATGCACTGCAGAAATTCACCAAAGATCCTTAGACAGCACCTTCCAAATCCACGACCACTTCCAACTAGAAGGACAAGGGCAGCAGACAAGTGGGAACACCACCCCCTTCAAATTTCCCTCCAAGCCACTCACCATCCTGACTTGGAAATATATCGCTGTTCCTCCACTGTCACTATGTCAAAATCCTGAAATCCCTTCCCTAATGATGGCATTGTGGGTCAACCCACAGCAGGAGGACTGCAGCGTTTCAAGAAGGTAGCTCACCACCACCTTCTCAAGGGCAACTAGGAATGGCAAGAAATGCTGGCCAGCCAGCGATACCCACATCCCACAAATGAATCGAGAAAAAAAATCTCTGCATGATTTTCAGTGAATTGAGATCCATTGCAGAATACTAATTGGAAGTAAAATTTCAGGATTGCAATTTATCATATCAATGGAAGATAAAGCCTGACAAAGAAAAAGGCGAGGAATTTGTCACATACAGCCAAGTACTGGGAACTGAAATGAACATATCTTTGCAGTTCATTAGCTGAGGTACAATTCTATTTTAAGTTGCAGTGCCTCATATTTGCCTTTTAATGGCTTTCTTCTTAAAAGAGGTGTGCAAGATGCTTGACTGACCCCTCACCTTGGGTCCTGGAACCGTTGATTGATAGATCAATCTGCATAAACTCAAAACAAAATGATTAATTCACTGAGCTGTAGGAATACATGGTTTGTATAAATCCTTTCTTTCTTTCATTGAAAGTGGTTTTATGACGTTGAGCCGTGATCTACTGTTGAGTGTTAAAAATTGTAAATGCCTGTATGACTTGAATGTGTTCCCCACTGCTTCGAAAAGAAAAATCAACCTTGCATTTGACTTCTGCAGGCCACAGTTACAGCTTGAAACCACAGAGAAATACTGAGGTTAGCTGATCCCAAATTCTAGCTGGGCTTCGGCATAACCTTAGCTATGTTGGCCAAACACAACTGAACCACATGAACACAGTACGATTTTTTTTGTATCCAGACATGTCAAGCTTTTCTCCTGCAGATCTCCACCACTTTATGGGCAATTAGGGATGGATGATAAGTTTTGGTTATGCCAGTGACACCCAGATCCATGATTAATAAAATGGGTCCTTTTTTACAGGAGGCTTATACCCAATAGGACTGACTACATTCTGTTTGTATAATCATTGCCTATGTCCCACAATAGTCATTCAGTCAAAATCTAAATCAAACTTAGAATGATGGAATAAATGTGTTTGCTGGCTATTCCTATCATCTGCTTACTTAATTTTGAACTCTGACACCAATACTTTCATTTCCTTATTCAAGAAAAGATGATTTTGCAGCAGCCCTGTGAATCACCACAGATAGAGCCCTTTTCTGATCCAGCTTCTAAAGCCTGGAAGCTGTTACTAACTGCTGGTACTCATGATATTTCCAGGAACACTGCATTCCTATTCCTCCATTGCTAGAGGGACTTACACATCCTCAGCACCTGGAATTAAAGCAGAGAGTCAGAGTTGAGCTTATAGTGCAAAGGAAGAGAAGAAAGGGAGACGGGGCAGATGAGTCCATTGGCAGATTATCAAAAAGAATACATATAGTAAGACAGGATGGTAACTCTGTAAAGACAAAGAGGGTTAGTTAGACAGAAGCCCTGTTTGTTCCCTCCTATAGCACTGCTGGTCATAGGGACCTGAAATCATCCTTTCTCCATTATGGCCAGCAATGCATTCTCTGAGAAGGGAGTGAGTGAATGTGCAGGAAGGGAATGAGTGTGCAGGAAGGGAATGAGTATGCAGGATGGGAATGAATGTGCAGATAGGGAATGAGTGTGCAGGATGGAAGTGTGCAGGTAGGGAATGAGTGTGCAGAACGGGAGTGAGTGTGCGGGATGTGAGTGTGCAGGAAGGGAATGAGTACGCAGGATGGGAATGAGTGTGCAGGAGTGAGTGTGCAGGACGGGAGTGAGTGTGAAGGTGAGTTAACCTTGCCTTTACAAATAAAAGGATTAGAACACAAAAATACAGGGAGATCAGGCTAAATCTTTCTAATTTGCTGTTTAGGCCGCAGCTGGAGCATTGTGTCTACTTCTAGCCATTGGAGTTTCAGTTGGATATCAAGGCCTAGGAGAAGGAAGTTCCAGGAATTGTACCAAGAATAAGCTACTTTAGTTACATGGAGAGACTGGAAAAGTTGAGATTGTTCTCCTTAAAGCAGGGAAGATCAAGGGTAGAGTTAAAAGAAATGTCCAAAATCATGACACTTTTGATGGAAAAAATAGACAGCCAAGATTATCACTGACAGGGATAGTTAATACCCACAGAACATTGGCTTAGTTAGGTAAAAAGATACGAGGGAAGATGAGGATAAAATTTTTTCGTAGTGCTGTGAATTATTATGATCCAAAAGGTGATACATGAAAAGATGATGGAAGCAGATTTAATAGTAACTTTTAAAAGGGAACTGAATAAATACGTGACAAGTAACAAATGGATGGACTATAGGGAAAGAAACAGTTGAATGACATTGATTGGATGGTTCTTTTGATGAATGATGGCCTGAACAGCCTCATTCTGCACTGTGTGATTCTAAGGTGTGAATTACAGGTAGATGAGACTTGTAATAGTGATGTGTTCAAGGAGAAGGACATGGCCCAAAGCGAGGCACAGTGACTGTAATGGAACAAAGGTCAGTTGTTAGTTTTCTGAGTAAGTTGATGAAAATGAGAGTGCAGAATGATGAAGCAGTATTCTCACTATATTTCGAACTACAGCATAGATAAAAACCTTTCACCAAAACTGATTGAAGAATTTCACTTCCATTTCCTGAGTCCAAATCATTTATTAAAGTTACGAACAGTAGTGGCCCCAGCACCACTCTCTGTGGGCCCCTTAACAACTATGACTTGGTAATTTAACTTTTTTTTCAACACTGCGGCAATATTATCTGAGTTTAACTCATGGCCCAGCGATAATCAAATTGGAAGAAATTGAACTGAACAAAAAGGCTACCAGGTTAACATATAAAGAGAACTGAAGGGTGAAGAAAGAGAGAGAGAGAATGTGTGTTGCAAACATCTTGACAGGATAGGTTTTTGCTCTGAGATTGCAGGTTAACAAGCTACTTGCAAACTTTTCTTTTATTGATACCTTAAAACAATTGACAATAACATTTCACATAAGTGGAGAAACAGTTTCTTCACTAATATCACACAATGCAATTTGCTTGTTTTGTGATTTTTTTTCACTGTTACTGGAGTTGTAACCACCATGTTAAGAGATACTGTCTCCATTTGAATGTCCATGATTTGATGTCCATTTCTCTGAAAGGAGTCCAGTCAACATTATAAGTAGGGCAGTCTGCTGAGTTCAAACCATCTAGGAATATTATATACATATATAACAAGTATGAACTATGTGCACTCCATCAGCTATGTGCCTACTCTTGCTTGTTACAACAGATTGCATGCTCTCTCTATGCACCATTCTGTGCATCTCACTTTGCTCTCACACTTTTCACTGTGCACCCCACCTCATGTGTCCCTACCCCTCAGCGTCCCACCCCATGTGTATTCCACATCTTTTAGCATGTTAGCCCTGTGTGCCAAACCCACTGAGCAACCAACTTTCAATGTGCTCTGCTCCCTGTGCAGCTCTGGCTAGCCCTTCTTAAAGCTACACTGTGCACGCCCTGTTCCCCTTGTGCTCATTTCCTTGATGCCCTAGCCCTGTACAGCAAATCCACTCTTTCCATACACTGCTCTGCCCCATCCCCTGTGCGTCTTAGCCTTGTGCACCACATCCCATGATTCAGTTGTGAGCACAGTCGATTTCTTTTTGTTACTTTCAATTTTGATGCTGTCTTGTAGCACGTATCTTAAAAATCTACCAGTTTTCATAATGGAAGAGATTTCTTTAATGGACTAATCCTATTTTTTATTAGTTTTATTGGAATGAGAGGAATTTCCCATTATTTAAGGGGAAGCAGATTGAGAATTAGATTCTGAGAATATGATCTGTTCAAATAACAAAAATCATAGGTACTGATGAATAAATAAATGTGTGTTTTGCATTGAAGTTTGCAAAATATAATACATAAACTGTGTGGCAATGATTCATTTCCAGACACTGAAAGGTTTGATGGAAACACAGGGCAGCACAGATAAATCAGTTGTTACCAGCTATAGAAAGGCCCTCTGTTTTACATTCACAAATTAATGTCCTCATATTACAGAATAGGGAAAACGTGACTGATTGCAGTAATTATGGTTGGTGCTATTTTTGTCAGCCAGTTGTATATATTTAATAATCTCTCGGGATCCCATGAGAACAATTTAAGTGCTCGAAAGCACACACTTTAAAGATTTTGGGAATGTTGGAAATCTGAAATGAACATAGAAAATGCTGGGAATAGACAGCATGTCATGTAACATCTATGCGGGGGCAGAAGTAAAGTTAGTATTTTGGGGAAATAATCTTTCATTAGAACAATTTCAAGTAATATAGCTTAGAACAGAGGATTATGCAAGAGCAATCAATGTTACATAGGTTGAAATGCAAAATAATCTAAGGGGTTGATGTTATATTGTTGGTGCAGGACCTGTGCCAATGTGCATTCTGTAAATGAGCTCAGCCGTTTATTTTAAATTGATCACATTTACCGTCAGCTGCATCTCAGTTTGTAGCATTCTCATCTCTGGTGTCAAAACATTTTTAGTGCCATGGCAGATGGTGGAATTTAAATTCAATGTAAATCTGGTCGGCGTCATGTGGAGGTTCCGGTGTTAGACTGGGGTGGACAAAGTCAGAAGTCACCTGACACCAGGTTATGGTCCTGACGAAGGAGCAGGGCTCTGAAAGCTTGTGATTTCAAATAAACCTGTTGGACTACACCCCGGTGTCATGTGACTTCTGGCAACATAAATCTGGAATTAAGAGACTGATGATGACTATGAATCCATTGTCAGTTGTTGGGGGGACAAACCCATCTGGTTCACTAATGTCCTTGAGGGAAGGAAACTGCCATCCTTACCTGGTCTGGCCTACATGTGACTTCAGACCCACAGCAATGTGGTTGATTCTTAACTGTCCTTTGGGCAATTAGGGATGGGCAATAAATGCAGCCTAGCCAGCGACACCTTGTTCCATGAATGAACTAACAAAAAACAAGAAGGTTTCTACAAACCTACAAATCTATCTACCTACTGGATATTTTAGATGTGAAAATTATTAATGTTGTAATTGCTGTTTTATACAAGGTCCTGCCTGAACACTTAAAATGCAAGTGTGTAATGTTTATTGTCAATAGGCACACATGATTGAAACCCATCCTTCAGTGCAATATTGGACCAATCTATTCTGGACAGGTTTACAGCACATTCCCACATACTTAAGCAGTATCTCAATACCATGCTACATATTCTTGGTTCTCATATAATCTTATCAAGACCTGCGAGGCTTTTACTTATTTCTGAAGAAGGAAGGGAATAGGTGACCACCAGTCACACCAAGAGGACTAGGCAAGTGGTAGAGGAGTCTCCTGTGGTTATTCCCCTACCAAGTAGATATACCACTTTGGAAACTGTTGAGGGGAATGGCCTCTCAGGTGAAGGCTGCAACAACCAAATTCATTGCACCATGGTAGGCTCTGCTGCATAGGGGACGAGTAAAGAGTGGGTTAAAGGCGATTCAATTATAAAGGGAATAGACAGGGGTTTCTGTGGCCGCCAATGAGACTCCAGGATGGTACGTTGCTTCCCTGGTGATGGGGTCAAGGATGTCTCAGTGTGGCTACAGGACATTCTGGAAGGGCAGACAGACTAAACAATAATTACGGGATACATTGGTACAAACAACATAAGTAAAAAGGAATGAGGTCTTATAAGCAGAATATAGGGAGTTAGGAAGTATCTTGAAAAGTAGCTCAATGGCAGTTATCTCAAGATTACTACCAGTGCAAAGTGCTAGTTAAAATAAAAATAGCAGGATATATCAGATGAATATGTGGCTGAAGTGATGTTTAAAATTCTGTCAGAATTCTTTGAGGAGGTATCGAGTAAGTTAGACACAGGAGAGCCAGTGGACATAATGTATTTGGATTTCCAGAAGGCCTTTGACAAGGAGCCACACAGTAGGCTGCAAAATAAGATGAGAGACATTGGTGTAAGGGGCAAGGTACTGGCATGGATAGAGGACTGGCTGACTGGCAGAAGGCAGAGAGTGGGGAGAAAGGGTTCTTTTCAGGATGGCAGCCGATGACTAGTGGAGTTCCGCAGGGGTCCATGTTAGGACCACAACTATTCACGCTATACATTAACAATCTGGACAAAGGAACTGAGGGCATTGTTGGTTAGTTTGCAAATGAGAATAAGATAGGTGGGGGAGCAGGAAATGTTAAAGAAGAGGGGTGGCTGCAGAAGAACTTGGATAGACTAGGAGACTGAGCAAAGAAATGGCAGATGGAATACAATGGGGGAAAGGCGAGAGGTTATGCACTTTGGTAGGAAAAATAGAGGGGTAGACTATTTTCTAAACAGGGAAAGGCCTTGGAAATCTGAAGCACAAAGGGACTGGGGAAGTTCAGGATTCTGTTAGATTAGCATGCAGGTTCAGTTGGCAGTTAGGAAGGCAAATGCAACTAGGGCTAGAATGCAAGGGCAGGGATGCTGAGGCTGTGTAAGGGTCTGGTCAGACTGCTTTTGGAAAATTGTGAGCAGTTTTGGTCACCTTATCTAAGGAAGGATGTGCTGGCATTGGAGACGGTCCAGCGGAAGTTCACGAGAATGTTCCCAGGGATGAAGGGTTTGTCATATAAGGAGCTGTTGAGGACTCTGAGTCTGTACTCAATGGAGTTTAGAAGAATTTGGGGTGAATCTGATTGAAACTTACAGAATACTGGCAGGCCTGGATAGAATGGACATGGAGAAGATGTTTCCACTAGTAGGAGAGAGTAGTACCCAAAGGTACAGCCTCAGTGTGAAGGGACAACCCTTTAGAACTGAGATGAGGAGAAATTTCTTCAGCCAGAGGGTGGTGATTCTGTGGAACTCATTGTTACAGAAGGCTGTGGAGGCCAAGACATTGAGTGTACTTAAGACAGAGATAGATAGGTACATGATTGGTAAGGGTATCAAGGGTTATGAGGAAATGACTGGAAAATGGGATTGAGAAACATCTCAGTCATGATCGAATGATAGGGCAGATTCAATGGGCCGAATGGCTTAATTCTGCTCCTATGTCTTATGGTGTTATGGTGTGAGGGGGATGGGGGTGCTTTCTGATTCCAGATGCATTGAAAATGGTTCTGGGGAGCTGGGACAGGTTACAACTGGGCAGGACCGTGACTGATGTCCAAGTGGGAGTATTTGTTAGAACGTTTGGGAAAGCTTTAAAATAAAATGGCAGGGGTTGGTAACCTATGCAAGGAGTCAAAGGAAGGGGAATCAAGGGCAAAAAGAAAAGACAGAATGCAGTTATGGCCATAATGTTGTATGATTTCAAGGAGGAGTTGGATATAGCAATTGGATCTAAAAGGGATCAGAGGATACGGGGAAAAGAAGAAACATGCAATTGAGTTGGATGATCAGCCATGATCATAATAAGCGGTGAACATGCTTGAAGGGCTGAATGGCCTACACCTGCTCCTATTTTCTCTTTTTCCCTGTTCGTAACTACCAGTTAACCTAGATTTATTATTTTCCTTTCAGTCCTTCCTATCCTGTCTATTTTCCTTTTCACAACATATAACGTTTTCTGGATCTGGTGTAGAAATAATCACACATTATTCTTGGAAAGGTTGGAGCTGTTAGTGTTTATGGACTGTGTATTCACAAGGCAGGAGATAGGACACTGCCATTAAAAATGGCCATGATGATCCATCTGCATATGTGCAGATGCAACTGTAACACAGTTGTACGAATGAGTGATGGGTGATGCACTTCCAAAAAGTTGCAAACTGCATATGGATCGAATAACAGGTATTAAACAAAAGCTGGTGGACTTGAATGTCAATGATTCACTATAAAATACAGTCATACTGATTTCAGCTCCATCAAAATAGCAAAACCAAAATACAGCCCCTTAATGAGATCAGAGCTTGGCACGCGAATAAAGTACAGCGGGTCTATTAAAACACAGTGAAAAATGAGCCGTGCAAATTCCGAACAGAGTCAGCACTTTAAAACCTATGCCTCCCAAATGTTTTTGTGTTACTTTGGCCCTAGTCATTTATTATAAAACATTGTGCCTTGATGCAGCATATGACTTTAAAATCAACTGTTTTTAGAGTGGTTTTAGACTAAAGTGGTTAAAGTCTGCCTTAGGCTAGCGCCCTGTTATATTTCACACGATTCTTCAGTCCAGCTGTGATTGGGGCCCCCTGCAACACTTACACATAATGAATGACTCTCAGTAAATAAATTCCCAGTTCTTTACAGACAATACAACAATATATAACAGTGCAATCAATTTTCATTATTCTTCTTTAATGCCATTTCTGTGCTAAAAGAAATCTTACACATGAGATCAAATGTATGAGTTTGTGTTCAGTAATCTTGACTGGATCTTTTAAACACCCAGCCCACAAACAAATATGTATTTTGTGTTGGCATGGCAAGCTGTATTAAACACAAGGCTATGTTTGTTGCCAATATGTTTTGAAATGCATGATTTCCAAAATTGGAATGAAATGCACTGCTTGGACTTATGATGGAGATAGGTTCGACTAAGGCTTTCAAGAAGGAACTGGATGATTATTTGTGTAGAAATAGTGTGCCTGAAATTGGGGAAATAGCAGGAGATTGATGCTAATTTAATGAGCTGGTGCAGGTATGATGGGCCGAATGATCTCCTTCTCTGCCTAATGATTCTGTGATTCTATAACTTCCTCTACCACAATGTATTCATGGACAGTCAATATTTTTATATATTCTGGGTGCAAATTTATAGTCTTTTGACATCTTGCAGATATAAGGTTACCTCTCGGTGATAATTATTTTGAATGACACGTCTTAGAATCCCTACAGTGTGGAAACAGGCCATCTGGCCCAACAAGTCCACACCGACCCTCAATGCATCCCATCCAGACCCATCCACCTAATCTACATATCCCTGAACGCTACGGGCAATCTATCATGGCCAATCCACCTAGCCTGCAAATCTTTGGACTGTGGGAGGAAACTGGAGCACCCAAAGGAAACCCACACAGACACAGGGAGAATGTGCAAACTCCACACAGACAGTGACCCAAGGGTGGAATCGAACCCAGGTCTCTGGCACTGTGAGGCGACAGTGCAAACCACTGAGCCACCATGCTGCCCTGAATTACCTTGCTCAGAACAAGATGTATTTTTTCCCCTGTACTCCACAGCCAAACTTGGTTATCAAAATTACATTCTTGCATTGAAGAATTACCTTTTTTGTTTTGTGGTTATCTTTCAAAAGGTTCCCTCCTGACATCTCCAAGTACCCGTGAGTCACAAAGCCCTGAGAAGTTGGCCCGACTTCACAAAAATGTTAAGAGATATCTCCCCTCTCAATAGAGCGAGTGAGCTCAGGAATACAGGGTGCAGGCTTGCTACCCATGCCTTCTCCCATTCCAGCAAAAATTAGAGGCATCAGGAAAGAAAGCAGAATGTCCTGAAATGGGCCCTGTCACCCTAAATTAAATGTCCTCAGAGTTTCTTTAAATTTGCAAAAATTGATCACAGTAAGCCTCAACACAATTAGATAAAATGTCAAAGGAAAAACTGAAAAACCAGAAAGAAGATGTAAATCAAAAACAAAAACAGAAATTGCTGTAAATGCTCATCAGGTCTGGCAGTATCTGTGGAGAGAAATCAGAGTTAACCTTTCGGATTGAGTTATCTACACATCTTAACTGATGTGTAGATTAAAATGTCACCTTCCCGGCAGGTATGTCATGAAGAGAGAGCTTATTTTGTTAGTAAAAGTCTTCACTGCTGTGTGCAGTAAGCATTTTTGAAGTTTATCCCCAGTTCGTTGTCAAAATCTGTTATATATTGGGAGTGACTTGTAAAGACAAACAGACACTACCATGGATAGTAAGAACTGCAGATGCTGGAGTCAGACATAACACAGTGTGGAGCTGGAGGAATACAGCAGGCCAGTCAGCATCAGAGGAGCAGGAAAGTTGATGTTTTGGGTTGGGTCCCTTCTTCAGAATTGAAGGGTCTTTCTGAAGAAGGGTCCCGACCCGAAACGTCAACTTTCCTGCTCCTCTGATGCTGCCTGGCCTGCTGTATTCCTCCAGCTCCACCCTGTGTTATCACAGACACTGCCATGGCCAGATTATATGTTTAATAATGTCCTCACACAATGTGGATACTTGTAACATATGAACCTATACACTTAGTAATCAAAAATGGTCTTTTATTGATTTAGATACATCTGGAGAGAAGAACAAATCTGATAGAGTCAGAGTCATAGAGCTGTACAGCATGGGAACAGACCCTTTGGTCCAACTCGTCCATGCTGACCAGATACCCTAAATTAATCTAGTCCCATTTGTCAGCATTTGGCCAAAATCCCTCTAAACCCTTCCTATTCATGAGCCCATCCAGCTACTTTTTAAATGTTGTAATTGTACCAGCCTCCACCACTTCCGCTGGCAGTTCATTCCATACATGCATTATCCTCTGCATGAAAAATTTGCCCCTTAGGTTCCTTTTAAATTGTTCCCCTCTCACCCTAAACCTATGCCCTCTAGTTTTGGACACCCCCTATCCCTGGGAAAAGATGGTGTTTATTTACCCTATTCATTCCTCTCATGATTTTATAAACCTCTATAAGGTCACCCCTCAGCCTCCAATGCTCCAGGGAAAATAGGCCCAGCCTATTCAGCCTCTCCCTATAGCTCAAACACTCTGACTCTGGCAATATTCTTGTGAATCTTTTCTGAACCCTTTCTAGTTTCACAACATAGTTCCTTTAGCAGGGAGACTGGAATTGCATGCAGTATTCCAAAAATGGCCGAAAGAAATGTCCTGTACAGCCGCAACATGACCTGCTAACTCCTATACTCAATGCACTGACCAATAAAGGCAAGCATACCAAATGCCTTTTTCACTATCCTGTCTATCTATGACTCTACTTTCAAAGAACTATGAAGCTGCACTCCAAAGACTCTTTGTTCAGCAATACTCCCCAGGACCTTACCATCCCCTGATTTGCCTTTCCAAAATCCAAAGTAAACTCCATCTGCCACTCCTCAGCCCATTGGCTCATCTAATCAACATCCCATTGCACTCTGAGGTAACCTTTTTTGCTGTCCACTACACCTCCAATTTTGGTGTCATCTGCAAACTTACTATCCATATCTCCTATGTTCACAGCCAAATCATTTATATAAATGATGAAAAGCAGTGGATCCAGCATTAGTTCTTGTGACACACTGCTGGTCACAAGCCTCCAGTCTGAAAAGCAACCCTCCACCACCACCCTCTGTGTGAATGAACTGTTTTCATCTGCTTCATATACTATTGTCACAATTCCAATAACTTCCTTTCTTCCATGACAATGACAAAAGGACAAAATCATCAATCTAGCACATATTCTAGAAGGGCAGATTACATCAGTTTTTGTTTTGGCAAGTGATGATCGTCCCAGTAATAGCCACTTGCTAATTATATTGTGTCCAAGGTAAGTGCAACCTTTCTGATAGAACAATTACTGCCATGAATAGCTGATTATGAGGTAAATACATTATTCACTTTATTACAATACAGTTATGAACAAGTTCCACATGAGAGTTGACAAGCTGATTGCATGAAGTAAGATTGTTGGTGTCTTGGGCACATCAGTTGGAACTGTCTTTCACACCAAATTGCAAAGCTGTACATTGCCTTGTGCCAGTCCTAAGCTGCAGAAATCTAAAACAGGTAAGGTACCCACAACACAGGGTATACAATATTTACAGTTCCATTACTATTACCTGTTAGTGTCATTACACCTTCAGTACACCAATGAAGCAGTGAATGGATCCATTAATCTTACATTAGGCCAACTCCTACTGAGAAATTTATGTTACTTGAAGTCAGTTCCAATTGTTCTAATGCAGATTGTGAACAGAATTGAAGGCTTCAGCCACTGTTCTTTCAGGTTTTAATTACTTTTGTCTTTTTCTAACTCCAAAACTAATTTGTTCTCTGTTCGGCTTCTCCCTTGTTTCTGCTGGAGGATGGGGTGGTAGTGAGACTGGAATTACACTGGGATTGAGCTTGCAACATATCACTGAAGGCGCAGACATTCTCATTTTTGTGTGCTGTTGAATAGATAGCACTGAACCAAATGGTAATTAACACTAGAGCTTGCCTCTTTCATTTTCATTAGCTCAGTATGAACAGGGGTTAGCCAAGCCAAATAGATTTGAGAGTCATCATGCACTCTTTGGATTCAGATACCGTACAGCTATTACATGTGACCCATGCTTCAGTATTGTACACCTAAAATCTAAACATTGCAACCTATTTATATGTTAATGAGATCTTCCCACGTCCTTGGCTCCTCACTTTTAATTTTCATTTGCTGCATAACTTTGTATGCTGTTTCCCCTTCAGTAGAATTTCCTTCATGTCTGAACATATCTTAGGTCGTGAGTGATTTCTGTAAACCCAGTGATCCAATCGGTAGTTACTAGGCTAACTTTCCTGACCCTTCTTCCTACCTTCCATGCCGCAGCTTTTTATTTAGGTGTCAAGATGTCATCAATAAATTCAAATCAATACCATGCAACACAATTAAGGTTACAGTGCTATTGTGATCTCCAACTGTCTTGCATTCCTAAAGTATTTTTCAGGAAGTAGACATTTCAAACTATTCTTCTGTGAGACTTAAAGCTGCATAAATAGCAACAACTTCAAATTCTACCTCTCTACCTTCTCTTTGTGAAGTAAACAAAGTTGAACCTTTAGTTCTGGGTATAGCTACTATGCATGTGTTTTATCTATTGTATATATGCACCATATATGTGAGTTCACATAGAAATGGAGCCTAGATCTGTAGGACAAAAGTAAGATGTTCTCCCTTACCATCCTCCATATGTACTTTGGTTCAATAAAACCATTGTTGTTCACTCACATGAGTGTAGATCTCACATTACTACATGGTGGCAATGGTGACCAGCCCAATGGAACTGGGGGTGAGCAGTAACAGCCTAAGTACCAGAAGTTGGTTTCTAGGCCATGTTCATGGTCAAATACTTTACTGCAAGACTGAAGTTACATGTAGACCAGACCAGGTAAGGACAATAAGTTTCAAGCCTGAAAGGATATTATCAATTTTTTTTTAACAACAGTTGGTCAATAGTTTCACAGTCAGACAATGTTCCACAGTCATCATTCCTGAGGCAAACTTTCATTTCCAAATTTATTAATTCATTGAAATTAAATTCCACCAGCTGTCACAGTGGGGATTAAACCCATGTCCCTAAAGCATTAGTGTGAGCTTCTGGATTGCCACTCCAATGATATTACTAATATACTGCCAACTCCCCAGTACAAGACCACAGAAGCTTCAACCAGTGTGGATAATAGTACAACTGTACAGGAGAACCCAACTGTATGCATCAAATCTTTGCAATGATGGATAGAGAACATCAATATGAGTTAGGCATTTTTAAAGAGAAAAGCTTCAATCTGCAGCAAAGGCACATCAAGGAGAAGTGGAACATCTTCAAGTAGCTCATATGATGTTTACCAGAGACAAAGAGATGATTAAGGTCAAAGTGAATCATGTTTATATTCAATGTGCAGAAATTGTACACTGAATACAGCTGGAGGTTACTACAGAAACTGATTAGCAAGCCGTGGAAGTTCCACTTTCTTTTCAAATAAGGCTTTCAAATAGAGTCAGATAATGGAGCTTGTGAACATACAGTGCCCACATAAAGTTTAAAGCTGAACATCAGAACCAACTTGATCTGCTCAGAACTCAACAAGAATTGATGCATTCCAATTACCTCGCTGAGACTATTTTTATTTCATAAATATACTATATTCATAAAAACTCTTTATATACATACACAGTAATGACAGCCCTTTTCCCCAGTTCTAACAAACAAACACAAGGCATTCTCATTTATGCAAGATATTATTTATCTCTACCTGAATGAAACTATAGAAAATTCAGCTGTTAGCATTCAAAGAGCACAACTGAGATGCGCTGGCTGAAGGCTAGAATCTTGCAGAAACTTGCACCACTCACCAGTGCAGACTATATCATCCTTCCTTCACAGTTTCCTATGCATGACTGTTGGCATCACTGTTGCATGATAACACACATAACCATCTCATCATTGTATCCACTTTCATTATAGTATAGGTGCTAACCTGTGATGTCACCAATTAGTAATATTATATATATAATTGCAAATTATTTTTTCTTTGCCACACTGCCATAAAGAAACCTTGTCTCATCTGAGAGGCTGCAACATCTACTATGCAGCAACCATAATAAGGAGTATTAAAGCTCCAAACTATGTTTCTGTGTGTCACTTTATTTAGGGAAGGGGTGCTTTCTACATCACTAATTGGAAACACTGCAGGTTTGACCTTCAAAATACCAATTTGCATAATAAATGAAGAGAAACATCCAGGATAATTAAGTATAGAGTGACTTTGTTGCTCTGTCTGGGAGAATTCAAAGATTTGAAAGAACAAGCTTCAAATCAATGAGAAGTGACATGTTTGGTTCGTCAAAGGCTTAGTGAATGGTCAGCAATCTGAATGCTGAGATGGAGAAAATGATTTAAGATTCCTGTTGTGTTTGTTCACCAATGTCTTTGAAATTATACTGGCTCTTAAGGGAGATAAATTGCTTATGTCTACAGAATATGAGGCATTCAAGTCATTGACAGTCTCACTTTCCTAAAATCAGGCATGATATGCCAATCTTCTGAACTAACATTTATAGCCAATAAAAGATCTCTATTATTTGTCAATACTAAATACAATTGACATTTACACATTGTTAAAAAGGCATGAAATTGATGGTTGTTGTTTACAGCCTGAAACATTTTGACTTCATGTGTTGTTTTAGCAATTTGTAAGTTCTGTGCTACCAAGCAATTCATTGATAACGTTATCACCAACACCCCACAAAATCCACGGCTGTTCAGTTTGATCCTAAACTCAGCTGTGAGTGAGTATCCACATTAAAGCAATACTCAATTGAGCAAGAGATAGTAGGAACAGCAGATGCTGGAGAATCTGAGATAACAAGGTATACAGCTGGATGAACACGGCAGGCCAAGCA
>NC_063336.1:89222648-89242428 GCF_021869965.1 Rhincodon typus | reverse complement strand
GCAACTCAATACTGGGTATCCATGAGGCACTGTGGACTCCAGAATAAATCTACAGCCTCATGGCCTGGCATATCCCCCACTCAACCATCACCATGTCCTTTATTATCCTGGCATGTACATTAATACTAATTTTCTTCAATTCATTTTCCTAGGAAACCCTTACTTCCGAGCATGATTGGCAAGTTATTTGCATCTTTGTCTGTGAAGGTAGAAATAAAAGAGTGAGGCATAGGATAACATTGTATGAAGAAAGAGCAGTGAAAAGAGTAGCTTGTGAGAGTAGGTAGGGTAAGTTATGAGTAATAAGGGAAACAGGGGAGCGGTTGTCCTGTCATGGTCTCCTCTCATAAAATGCATGTGATTTTTACCTGCAAGAAAGAAGGAAATAGGCTGATGACAACCTTATAAGTTTGTGATGGAGAATTTGACTGTCATAGTATAATAATTCTTCTGCGGTGTGTAAGATGTGACATGTGAGCAGTGCAAAGTGTTTTAAGAGGCTGAACAGGAGGTGCAGTCAGGTTTGGTACACTGACTGTATGAGACAAAGGAAGTTTTGCAGGGGTGGTAGTGTTAATGGTGAGATGACACCGTCTGGACCTAGAGTCTCTCACAAGGAGAAACAACCTCTTTGCATCGACCCTATTAAGCCTCCTCAAGAATCTTTTGTTTTGATAAGTTTTCCTCTAAACTTGAATGAGTCTTGGGATGTCTTGGGGATGCAATAATGGGGTTTAAAAATGGAATTTGTCTTTTGCAGCTGATCTACTTGCAAAAATCTAAAGTTCCTACTGAGATAAATAAGTCAGAGACACGACTTCTTTCAGCTTTTTCCTAGACATTGAAACATACGTTCGTATAGTTCCGAACTGCATTGGCAGAGAGTGATTTAGCAGGTACTATTACACTATGAAATAGGTTAATAACAACGATTTTCATTTGTTTTCCACTTGTAAAATAAAATCAATGTGATAGACGCACCACGTATTAAAATGTTTTTGCAGGTGAAGTAATGGAAGTATGGCTATATTGAAACACTGTTATCAAAGCAGTCTTTTAATCAGTCACTTTGGCTATAAACTGATATTGTAAATGAAAAATGAGAAAGTTATGGAACAGACTTAGTGAAAGAAGAGTTTTCATTCAGATGTTTAAGTGCTATAATAAATACCAAAATAAATCAGATAAATAACAAAACATTTAAGCAATTGATTTAAACTGGGAGCATTATTTATTTTTACATTCAATCCCAGTGATTTCTTACTCCACACACACACACACATGCACACATGCACGTGCACACACACATTCACAAACACACACACACCACACATGCACACATTTACACACATGCACGTGCACACACATACACACACACGCATGCATACACACACACTCACAAGCAAACAAAAACACACACACTCACAAACACACACACACACGTACAAAACACACGCGCACACACTATTACGTTGCTGGTCTGGTGAGGAAGGATTACTGGACCTGAAACGTTAACTCTGATTTCTCTTCACAGATGCTGCCAGACCCGCTGAGCTTCTATGATGCTTTAATAGTCTTTCTCCAGTTGCTTACAGTAGTTAGTGAGAGACACACAATGGCTGGTAGACATATAAAAAGTCTCTGACTTATCAGTTAAAAGTTGCAGCATATAACTGTTGCAGGAAAGTTAAACTGGTATTTTTCATGTTTATATAAAATAAAGCAAAGAACAGCAGATGCAGGAGATCTGAAACAAAAATGGAAATTGCTGGAGACACTCAGCAGGTCTGGCAGCTTTTGTGGGAAGAATGAAGAGTGAACATTTTGCGTACAGTGACCCTTCATCAAAACTGTTCGTAGCGAGGAAAAACTGGTATTGATGATGAAGCAGATGTAGGGGAGGGTGTTGTGAAGGGGAAAGGTGTGAGGATAGGTAGAGATGGAGCCCGAGAGACAGCTATAAAAGGGATAGGTAAACAAGGAGATAATGGATAGCAGGCCCAAGGCAGAAGAAAAACTGAAGAAGAGATAGTAAGAGCTAAGAGTGAGAAAACAGGTTAGCTGTACTGAATGTAACCCATATAATGTGATAATAGACCGAGGAGTATGTGGGAATGGGTAACTGTGCTAAAAACAATCCATTTCAGAATGAGACCGGGTTAATAAAAATATCATGAAAGGATGGAATCAGACTCTAAAGTTGTTGAACTTGATGTTGAGTCCTCGAGGCTGCAGGGTTCCCAAGTGGAAAATATTGTTCTTCGAACTTACGCTGAGGCTTGCTGGAGCAGAAGTGTTTTCTTCAAGCTGTGGCAGTTCTGTCGCAGGCCTGTTGCAGTGCTACTGTTGTTGAATTACCTGAGAACTAATCAAACAGTTATTGGCAGGCAGAAAGGTGTCTGTCATTGATAACCGGTCACGAGTACATAGACCAATGAAAAAGTTGCATTAGTTCACCGCCTTGACTCCAAATTGTCCGTAACTCATACTCCAGTTACTGCTTGTTCAAACTGTTGTTTACATGATGCCTGCAAAAGGTGTCAGATTACTTGTTTTTCAAAATTACGGTTACTCTTTCAAACTCTAATTTTTAAAAACAGAAGGCACTAGTGAGAAGTGACTGAGGAGGATTCTGGGAGAAATTGGCACAGTCACCATGACTGAGAAGAGGATCTTGGAGGACCCAGTGCTCAACAGGAGGCAGAGCATTCAATGGAGGCACTGGTGAGAACTAATTGAAGAGATCCTGAATGACCAGTGGGCTGGAAAAGGAATGTGGAAGCCAAGTTTGAAACTGGTGACCCCAGAAAACATGAGAAGCTCAAAAGGGATTACACAGGTTGGAGAACCATGAAGATCTTTTTTGAGTCTCCAGTAGACTGATGGGAAGCAGTCAAGGGGAAATAGGTTCTTTATATTCATTGGTGTTCAGAAGGTGACAGACAGATGGGGACAACTATCCAAACTTTAGAAAAGCATGCAGAACCGACTCTTGCTGCAAATGATGGGGGTTGATGTCACGGAGAATCTCCAGGAGGTGAATTGCTAGCAAGCCTCGTTCTTTGTCTCAAAGGCCTCCAGTATAATCTTCCATTCCAGTGCCTGGACTGTGGAGCAGGATGAAGGAGAGCTCTGTGCTCAGCAGCCTGATGGAAGAAGATGGCTCAGTAACGTCATTTTAGTTTGACATCCTGAGGATCAGCAAATCCTTTTACACCAGATCATATGACACAATGCCCATGGACAGCACAGCCTCCCAGTCATTCCTGTCCTCTATCATGGAGGTCTTAGATGACAGCACACAGGAGAGGCTGGACCAGCCATTATCTCTGAATGAGCTGATCAAGGCCTTTGAGTCCTTAGAAAAGAGTAAAACTCCCGGAAGTGATGGCTTACCGATGAGTTGTATTCAGCTCTGTGGGACTTGATTGGCCGGGACCTGCTGGAGGTGTACGACAGTATGCTTCTGGCTGGTAGCATGTGCAAATCCATGAGGAAAGGTACAACCACCCTCACCTACAAGCGAACGGGGAGAGGAAAGAAATTAGAAATTGTTGGCCAATATCATTGCTGAATGCAGATTATAAAATCCTGCATAAGGTCATCACCAAATGGGTCAGATCTGCTCTGGGATCGGTAATTCACCTCAACCAAATCTGTGCTGTACCAGGCAGGATAATCTCTGAGATCCTTGTGCCCCTCAGGGATACGATTGCCTTTGTGCAAGTCAGGGGCTTGCCTCATCAGCCTGGACCAGGGGAACACCTTTGTCGGGATAAAGCACACCTCCATGTAGGAGGCGCTGTCCAAAATGGGTTTTGGGGAGGGAGTCCGTAACTGGATCCGACTGCTCCATACCAACATTGTTAGTGCAGTCTCAATGGAAAGGGTGGGAATCAGAAAGCTTCCCGATCAAGTCTGGAGTCAGGCAAGAGCTTTTTACTGAGTCCATCAGGAAAGATACTAACCTGAGCGGGGTGACTATTCCAGCCAGCAAAGGCCTGCAGGTCAAAGCCTCCCTGTACATGGATCATGTTGCTATTTTCTGCTCAGAACTGCTGTAGGTGCACAGACTCATGAGTATCTGTGACCATTTCTAGCTGGCCTCGGGAGCCAAGGTAAATTGAGGCAAGAATGAGGACATGTTCTTTGGGAACTGGCCAAGTGATCCTTTGTCCCCTTCACGATCAGAACAGATTACCAGAAGGTGCTGGGAATATAGTTTGCAGGGGCCGAGGCCTGTGCCAAAACCTGGGAGGAGTGAATAGCCAAGGTGAGGCAGAAACTGGGCTTTTGAGAGCACTGCTCCTTCTCCATTGTGGGTAAAAACCTGGTCAGCAGGGGTGATGTACTTTCTCTGTTGTTGTACATGGGGCAGGTCAGGCCTTTTCCCAGAACCTGCGCCATTGCAGTTACCCAAGCCTGTGAGACCCTTTAAGTACGCCAAGACTCTCTGTCCTCCACAGTGGCTGCGGTAAGGTGTAGGGACTGTCGCACATCTCCTTCTGGAATGTGTCTTTGCAAATGAAGTCTGGAGAGAGATGCAGTGGTTTTTGTTGAGGTTCACCGTGAGCAGCTCTGTATCAGGACTTTGTGCTCTATGGGCAGTTACCTGGGACGCACACCGAGACAAACATCGACTGCGCGTGGAGGACCATCAACTTGGTGGAAGACCCTCTTTGGTCTTTAAATATCAATTAACTTGTGCATTTTATAAATGATAATTTGCTGACATTTTAAGTCCACATGCTGAAAACATTGCATAACAATAATTGTTTGGAAAATGCACAAACTGGCAGCATGAGCAAATTCTCAGGCAGAAACTCACATATTGTAGACATAGGGAAAGTCAAACAGTAGCAGAAAGCACTCAAAATGCTTCAGTCAGACAGTAGGTCAGGTTGCATCCTGTGGAAAGAGCATGTGAGTTCATATTGTAGACCCCTCAGCAGCAGCTTGTGGAGTAGTGCATTAACTTATACCAAGGCAAGTCTCTCAATAGTCCGGCTAAAGAACCTTAATAAAATTAATGAAATCTTCTATAGTTAATCGCCGTGGGACTGACCATGGTGGCTCAGTGGTAAGCACTGCTGCCTCACAGGATCAGGGACCCGGGTTTGGTTCCACCCTTGGGTGAAGTCTGCATATTGTTCCTGTGTCTGTGTGGGTTTCCTTTGGATCCTCCAGTCTCCTCCCAAAGACGTGCAGTATAGGTGGATTGGCCATGTTAAATTGCCCATAGTGTCTAGGGAGGTGTAGGCCAGGTGGATTAGCCATAGGAAATGCAGGATTACAGGGATAGGATAGTGGAGTGGGTATGGGTCAGATGCTCTTTGGAGGATCGGTATGGAATAGATGGGGTGAATGGCCTGCTTCCACACTGTAGGGATTCTCTGGTAGTAAGGAAAGGACAATTAATGGTGCTAATTGGAAATAGATAATTTAATTGGTTTCTAGATAAGTTGAATGTGTACAAATGCTAATGTTGTGACTTTTGCATGGCAATAGATATAAGAACAATTTATATTTATATTTTCCTTTTAATGAACAAAAAAGGTGCCAAGCATTTCACAACAGTACTAATATACAATAATCAGTACAGAGCCAAGAAAGACGATACGAAGACAGACGACCCAAAGCCTAGGTTCTAAGGAGCATCACAAAGGAGGAGAAATAAAGAAACAGAAAGGCTAAGGGAGGGAATGCATAACTAGCAAAAGAAATCGGCAATGTGCAAAATGCCATAAGGAGAGTGGGACATATATCTGGAAGGGTTGTAGACTGGCTGGGTTTATAGATAAATGGTGGGATTTACCCAGCCCTCAAGCAGAATTGTCAATCGTGAAAAATTTGAGAGAATACATTGAAAATGGAAAAAAGTGAGTTCTTGATGTTGAGATAAAAAATATTTGATCTTCTCTTCAAGGTTTCAATGGCTAGATGAGAATCTTGATGGTAATCAGTGAGCTGATCACCCCTCGTTTTTACAGAGTTCACACTTGCCCCACGCACTAGCAAGTAACCAGATGCACCAATTCCTGACTTGAAAGGCTCAGCGATTACTTGGCATGTGCAGCTCACTGGTGCCTCATCTGAGGCTCCATCTTGGCAATAACTCCCAACATCTCAGGGCATGCTCCATGGGCAGTGACACATCCATCATTCATCTGCAGAGGCTGGCATTGGCAAAACATCAGCCTCATCACATCGGCATGGCCAATCCCGGACTGATTCAGGATTTCATCGCTGTATTTTGGTGCTCTCTGGCAGCTTACAGGATCACCTGCATTGGAACAAGGTGCATCTTTGAACCTTTAGCTCGCTTTATCACAACTCACTGACTCATCCATTGACAAACACAGGGAGAGAAACAGAGATTTGAGGAACAGAGGGGGAGGAAAAGGATGTTTCTGTCTAATCCCTTAATCGAGTTTAAGAGGTTATGGCAGTCAGGGCATACTACTACAGTTAGTCAGGGCATCATCCCATATCAACCCCAGGGTTTGCTTATGGTCAGTCAGAGCCTGGTGTAATATGTGTCCTTCCAGTCTGGGGATTGGGCTATGGTCAATCCTGCAGGTCATGTCTGACCAGTCGAAGGAGGACAGGTAAGTCAGTTAGGGAGCTGTAGGGGCATCAGTCAGGGATCTGGGCTATCTTTAGTTGGGACTGCACTCACATGTCAGTTGTGGGGCAGGGTTATGGGCAACAGTGCATTCCTGGGGGTTTGGGCAGTAGATGTCAAGAGGGCTTATTAGGGACCTGTCCATGCTGTGTTGGGGGTGACTGGGAAGCTCAAGTGGTATGAGTTGGAGCTGTTACGCTGGGACATATTGGGCATCATTACTGCAAAGGTAGGGGGGGGGCGCCTCCAAATATAATGGTGCCTACTGTAAGGGCACAGGGTACTGCAGGAAAGGAGGGTTGCAAGTCACCACCACCCTGACTTCAATGGGAGTCAGTGAATTACAATAATGGAGAGGGCTGTGAAGCAGACCAGGGCTGTCAGAGAAATTAGGGGGTATTGATCATTAAATAAATGGCTTGGATGAGAATGTGCAGAGCCTCCAAGCTGATGGGGTTTATAGGCACAGTGACACACAAGGCAACATGGGGAAGAATCTTGACTTTGAGACAGTGGATTAAAGAATTCTTGCTTCGTGATCTTTGGACTGCCTGTTTGTTCAAATCTCATCTTCCTTATTTGGTTTAGTCAGCAAGATTCCATAGGACAGGCATCAAGTCATGGCAGAGGTGGAAAGGTACCTGGTTGAGATGAAACAGATGGTGGAAGAATTGAAACTGGCAAAGTCCTTGAAGCAGGTCAAAGCTTAATAATTGGAGCATGAGGCATGGGGGGCGGAAATTGAACGTTTAGGCCCAACCCAGACAGAAAATCCCCGAGTGTATTCCCTCGATCCTATGGAGGAAGGAAGCAGTACTCCTGGTTAGATACTTGCAGATGAGTAGGAAGCTGGACAGACTTGAAGGAGGATTGGAAATACTTGATGCCCTTCTCACTAGAGTGGGAAGGTGTCTGAGGAGCCTTGGTGAACTTATTCAGGGCTGCTTGACAATGGTAATCACACTGCTTCTCCTTTGCATTGTTCATTGAGGAATGGTTGATTATTCATTTGTCTTTCTTTAAAGCTTTTTAGTTCTGGAATATCTCAATGCTGCTTTTAAGTTCATTTGTCTTAAAGGTGCTTGAATTGTGCAGTTTAGCAATGTTGGTTTATTTTCCTCTTTTCTAAAAAAAATGACTTTAAATTCCATATTGTACTATATCGCAAAACATTTTGCAGAGATTTTCCTGTTTTGCAGTCACATAGAGGTTTCCCACTGTTTGTGGGCAGAATGGAAGGTTTCCTGCCTTTCATGGCCTAAGAAACCATCAATGTTCTTGTTCACATCTTTCTCAAATAAAGCTGAAGTATCTCCACAGAGGCTAGTATGCTGTCACCAAGTCACCCTTTATTAACACGTGGACACAGATGCAGCTCCCTCAGAGCCAGCTGTCAGTGTCAGATGTCTGACACCTTCATTTATCTGTCAGCCAGGACTCCCTGATTGGGACCAGATTAACAGCCCCAATCAGGGAACTCGTATTCCATGAGGTCCACCTGGCTGACCTCATAAGAATTACAAAAGCCAGGTGCTTGCAGCCTAAATAAATTCTTCCTACCTGAACTGTGATTTAAATCATGTATCTCTTGCTCTTGCTGCAGCCTCAATAGTCTTCATACAATCCTCTTCTGTTAGATGTTGTCTGCTTAGGCCTTTCAAGGCCTTATGACATTGTCAGATTGGATAGGTCTTAATGCAGCCTCTAGCATTTCCCTCTCAGAACCATTACTTTATAGAACAAATGCCTTCGAAAGATAATTTCAGTACCATTTGACCTGAGAAAATGACAATATTTACTTACCACACTTTTGATGAATAATTCCAATAATTGAAGCTCACTACTGAACATGAGAAAATGTCCCCTCATGTGACTGTCTTCTAGAAGTCAGAACAAAAAAAATAAGCAGAACTGAATTCCAAACAAAGTAACAGCAAGTACAAACCTTTATAGGTATCATTTACTAAGGAATATCTCAATGTTGTTGTGGAGCAAATACTTCGTTTTGGAAAATCCACCATCATAAAAGACAGACACGTGTTCATAAATTTCAGTGAAGTGTGTACTGGGTGCATTGTTGACTGTTCTGAATGGTTATGATCTCAGAAAATGAGTTTCGCTGATGATTCTGAATTTCTGGTGCTGCAAATTGCATATAACATTCTGAAACAGACATTCTTTAAACAAAAAATGCAATTTTATTATATTCACTAAAAGGATGAGGGCCTTGCTGGTTAGACAGCATTTATTGCCCATCCCTAATTGCCCAGAGGGCAGTTCAGAGTCAACCACATTGCTGTGGGTCTCAAACCACATGTAGGCCAGAGCAGGTAAGGATTGCAGTTTCCTTCCCTAAAGGACATTAGTTAACCTAAAGGGTTTTTCCTGATAATTGGCAAAGGATTCATGGTCATCATCAGATTCTCAATTCCAGATATTTTTATTGAATTAAAATTCTACCATCTGCCATGGCAGGATTAAAACTCAGGTCCCCAGAATGTTATCTGGGTCTCTGAAATAACAGTCCAGCGATAATACTATTAGGCCATCGCCTCCCCTGTTGCAAATTTGCAATAGGTCATCCATATTTACCAATATCTATGCAGTCAGAATTGTATTATGGGATCAGTCTAAGCCTTCCACATGAAATGGTCAAAAATCCATTTAGCTTGAGGGAAGAGAGAGGACGGATTCATTTGGTTTAACCTCGCTAGTGACTGTGAAAGCCATTCCTTGACAGGTAGGTTGTGTCACAAGTTTCAGAGATGAAATTGCTAAACATCATTTTTAATGGTTGTTTTAGGCACTTGTGCCTGTTGTCAAGTTGCTGGCCAGTGTGATAATGAAGACCAGTCCATATGGCATTGCACTTTCACCAGCTCCTGGCCTTTCTGTGCTGTAGTTAGTGCTTAGAGTCTTCATGTCATGTTTGCAAGCATCCTTGAAGTGGAGCTGTACTCACCCACTGGTCATCTATCTTTGGCTACTTCACCACACTAAAAGTCCTTGGGTATCTACCATTCTGTGGACATTTCCTACCCATTGAAATGGTTTCTGTTTGATTATACAATTAGCTTTTGACCACCTCTTCCCTGGAAATTCCTGGACCTAAAGGAATGAGAGAAAATTCTGCAGAAATATGAATGCATTCACTTTTAACAAAGGAGCCGTTAGTCAGACATTGATGACTGTTCTTCTGAAGCCTATGCCCGGTTGGAAAATTTAGTTCCCAAATGTATTATCTATGTGGCCAACTCTGCTAGGTCTGTACTGCCCTTGAGAGGACACATACAGGGATGATAATAGTTTTATCTGCTATATTGTGAGGGATGATTATTCTGTGAGTGTGACTTTGTCAGGTTGTTTTCTCTGAGGCTCTATATAAGTTGGCACTAGCTCCTAGATGTTAGTAAGGAGGATTTTGGAGGGTCACTATGGCTGAGTCTGCTATTGCTGTTTCAGGGATACCGGGTGGTCTGTTCAGCTTCATTCTTTCTTTTAAGATGATTTAGTGTTTGCTACAACTGAGTGGCTTTCTTTGACAAGGACAATGGTTTCATGGCTATCATCACACTTTTAATTTTAACATTTTAAAACATTCAGTACACCTAGGTCCCTAGATCATTACCTGGGTCTCTGGATCAGTCCGATGACAGTAAAATTCTGCCATCGCTTCTCCTAAAACAGAATAGAGTATAGATGGGACACATTCAGCAATAGTTAAAAAAAATGTTAAAAGGAAATTAGGGATGTGCATATACACATGTCTTTGAAGGCAATAAGACATGTTACTAAAGCATGTACTGTATTGCATTTATAAATATAGACATTGGAGTACATAAACACGAAAATTATGCAACCGTAGCAACAAACTTTAGGAAGAAAGTCAAGACTTTGAATGGGTGCAGAGGAAATTGAAGAGAATAGTACCAGAGGTAAAGCAGTTAAGGCCAAGAGGAAATTTAGGAGAGGTGTTAAAATTATAAAACACTTAAGAGTAAATAAGGTGAAGCTGTTTGAACCAACACAAGGGGGAATTTGATGATCCTGATAAAATATTCTCCTGTCACTTTGATAGATGAGTGCACAGCAAGGAGACCAGTTGTTCACCATCCATTGGTGTTTTCTCATGTCTGATGTTAACTTAAATCTTGACATGCAGATCCAATTGCAAACCAGAAGGTACAAACAGAATACAGCCATCTTAAATTGGATATATAAAGGGACTAAATGGACAGCTGTATCAAAGATCCAGCGTGGCTTAAAGGAATGAGTAGCATCATTCTGTTTAATTCTAAGATAGTGTAACTCATAATGTCACAAAGTTACCTTTTTGTGATCTCACCAGGTTATTAATTTCTTTCATATAATCTTCCACTTGTGTTCTAATTTTTCTGAAGTTGAGTTTAGAAAATATCCATTTAAAAGTATGTTATTTAAAAAAAATCACAGGACATGGATGATGCTGGCAGTGACTGCATTTGTTGAATTGAGTGGTTTACTAAGCCGTTGCAAAAGCCATCTTTAAACATGGTTTGTCTAATGTATAGCTGTTAGAAATGGCACTCTCTTAAAACTGCTGCTTACGAAAGGTAGCAGATTGGGTGAGAGGAAAGAAGATTAAGCTCTTGTCAACCTCTAGAACCATTCCTCCCAAAGGTAATTGTATTCCTTCTGGCACTCATAACCTTATTTACATTCAGTAATAGTTTGCTGTGGGTGTGAGTTTAAAACCATATTTTGATGCTCCACCTGACAGTGGTGTTGACCTCAAACGCAACCTATATTTCATAACAAACGAATAAACAGAGCATTGGTCACCCATTGTTTTGGCATAATAACACAAGAATGTTGAACATATCAACCTCTTGACATCTGTGGTGCATCTTTCTTGACTTTAATAAAGAGAATTTCTAATGGCCCTGCAATGTTCTCAGTGAGCCGTGTGCTCACAGCCTTCTGTTAAACCTGACTGATTTGAAATCTTTGCAGCATGTGACTGTCAGTAAGTGTTTAATCTTTCCCTGTTTTTTAATATCCCTGTGCTCACAAAATGCAGAAAGAGCTGCCAACGATTCCTGATGAGGGTCCAGAACTGGAAGATGTGAAATGTTTAATGATTACTGAGACTTTGACAAATTACATATTTTTTAGTCTTTTGGAAAACCAATTTCAATGTCTAACCTATTAGAACATTAACCATCTTTTCTCCATGTTGAACATATGGCTAAATATACTTAGCTCATTCTCACTGTCTCAGTCATCCTCCACCTGTCATAGTTGCTCCTTCTTGCCATCCTCTCTACAATGATATAGGTATAATATTTTAACATGTTTATACGACATAACCAACTTTTCTTCCTGTGATCAAGAGTGTATATCAGATCACTCACCTTGCTAACCCTCTCAATTACCTTCAGATGTTCACTCTGCAGACCTAATAATAGAAACGCTTCATCTCTTGTTTGAAATATTCTGGTTTCACCATGTTATCCATTCGTTCATCTTTGCCTGAGGGCTTCGAAAGTTTCTGTGCTGCTTTTACATCCTCCTGTGAGTCTCCCTAGAAACTTGAACACACAATCCAACATTGAAGATTCATCTTTCTGCCTTAAAATCTTTTCTTTGATTAATTTAATGGAACTCTCATGACCATAGATTAATCTGAATGGACCAAAACCAGTAGATTAATTTGAAGAATCTCTGGTGGTAAATAACAGAAAATCTGAATTTTTGTCCCAATTCTGAGGATATTCACGACGATATGCTTTCATTACTGCCTTAAGATTCTAATGGTATCTCTCTAAAGCTCCATGCATTTCTAGATGTTATGATGTCTATAGACTTCAATTACTTCATATCAAGTTACTTCTTATGTCTTGAAAAGACTTAGACATAAAGTTGGAACCTTGGACCAACTGTATTTTTATTGCTAGCCATGACAAGTGAAAAATTGAGTTAATTTTCCATCACTACTTCGCTGTACTTCTCCTCAAAGGAATAGCTTCTGGAAAGTGAGCTGTCCTTTCCGCAATTGTAGGGAATGTACTGGTAGCCTGCTTTCATTTTCAATAGAACTAACATATAGTTCTACTAACGTTCTAGTCAACAGTTTTTCAAAAACTGATATGGGTATCAATAGTGTCTGTTTGATCATATTTTGAGGTTTACCTATTACCTGATATATGTGGCATAGTTTCCCAAACTCAATTTTTGCACAGGACAAATGCCTACTTATCCGCACTTGGGTTTTCTGAATGCTTACATCTCCTACCATAGGAATTTTATGTGCTACATGTAATATCTCCTGGCAACATCTGGGTGGTGCTACTCACCAGTGAACAACTGTCCACTCTTCATCTGCAGGTCGATGAGGATGTCTCAATTTTCTCACCAGAATCCCAGTTTTAACATAATAACACTTTGGAACTCTGTAAGCCTTAGCTTCAATGTGGTCTGTTTGTGCTAACTTGTTTAACTCTGGATCTGCATGTTGAGCCTCAATGATAAATCTTACTAAATTACTTCTTTTGAATTATCTCCATCCTTAAAGAAAGTTTTGGCTACTCTAATATTTGCTTGTGCTATCACTTTGATGGACTTGATTTTGTTTAAACATTGCTCTGTTGACCACATACGATGGAAAAATGTCTGGATCTTTCTCCAGTAACTGTTCTGACTCTTTAACCCCACTTGGACTCTGTGATTATGGGCAAGGCTACCATTTGCATTTTAGCCAAACCATTACCGAGAAATATGTCATCCCCATTCACAGGCAATTTGTGAACATCAAATATTTCTGTTCCAGACATGAAGTCACATTCTAAGCACACTTTATTCCATTTATGAAAACATTGGCTTTTAATACACTCACCAGAGCAAAATTTATTTGAATAGGTCCCTTATGCCTTATTACAGTTATGGGTTTAGCTGTATCATTTAACAAAAAGGGCATACCTTTCCTTTCAATAAAAAATTCATCATGTCTCTCAGCTATCTTATTTACTCCTCCTGCACTCATGGCAGGCCATAAAAGCATAAGATATAGGAGCAGAATTAAGCCATTCTGCCCCTTGAGTCTGCTCTGCCATTCAAATCATGTATGATATTTTTCTCAACTCCATTGTCCTGCCTTGTCCCCGATATCTTTAAACCTCTTACTAATCAAGAACCTATCCAACTCTGTCTAAATACATCCAATGACTTGGGCTCCACAGCCTTCTGTGGCAATGAGTTCCACCGATTGACCATCCTCTGGCTGAAGAAATTCCTCCTCATCACAGTTCTAGAGGGTTGTCCTTCTGTGAGCCTGTGCTGTCGAGTCCTAGTCTGTCCTACTAGTGGAAACGTCTTCTCCACCCCCACTCTTTCCAGGCATCTCAGTATTCTGTAAGTTTCAATGAGATCCCCCTCATCCTTCTAAACTCCATTGAGTACAGACCCAGAATCCTTAACTGCTCCTTATATGTCAAGTCCTTCATTTCCGGGATCATTCTGATAAGGCTCCACTGGATTTTCACATCCTTCCTTAGCAACACAAACAGAAATTGCTGGAAGAGCTCAGCAGACCTGGCAGCATCTGTGAAGAGAAATTAGAGTTAACATTTTGGGTCTGGTGACTCTTCTTCAGATTTGTTTCCGATTTACAGCATCTGCAATTCTTTTGGGTTTTATTTACATCCATCCTTAGATTCGGGGCCCAAAACTGTTCACAATATTCCAAAAGTGGTCTGACCAGATCCTTATACAGCCTTAGCAGTACATTTCTGCTCTTGTTTCCTCATTCCTCTCAAAATAAATGCTAACATTGCATTTGCCTTCCTAACTGCCAACAGAACTTGCATGTTAACTTTAAGAGAATTCTGAACTAGGACTCCTAAGCCTCTTTGAGATTCAGATATCTGAAACCTTTCCCCATTTATAAAATAGCTTTTATTTTTATTCATTTGTGGGATGTGGGCATTGCTGGATGGCCAGCATTTATTGCCCATCTCTAGTTGCCCTTGAGAAGTTGGTGGTGAGTTGCCTTCTTGATTCAGTGCAGTCCACCACAATGCCATGAGGGAGAGAATTCCAGGATTTTGACCCAGTGACAGTGTAGGAATGGCGATATATTTCCAAGTCAGGATGGTGAATGGCTCAGAGGGGAACTTGGAGATGGTGGTGTTCCAATATATCTGCTGCCCTTGTTCTTCTAGATGGAAGTGATCATGGTTTGGAAGGTGCTTTCTGAGGATCTTTGGTGAATTTGTGCAGTGCATCTTGTAGATAGTACACACTGCTGCTACTGAGCATCGGCGGTGGAGGGAGGGGATGCTTGTGGATGTAGTGCCAATCAAGCGGGCTGCTTTGTCCTGGATGGTGTCGAGCTTCTAGTGTTGTTGCGGCTGCACTCATCCAGGCAAGTGGGGAGTATTTCATCACACTCCTGACTTGTGCCTTATAGATGGTGGACAGGATTTGGGGAGTCAGGAGATGAGTTACTCACCGCAGTATTCCGAGCTTCTGGCCTGCTCTTATAGCCACTGTGTTTATGTGGTGAGTCCCATTGAGTTTCTGATCAATGGTAACCCCCAGGATGTTGAAAGTGGGGGATTCAGTGATGGTAACACCGTTGAATGTCAAAGGGCGGTAGTTGGATTGTCTCTTATTGGTGATGGTCATGGCCTGGCATTTGTGTGGTGTGAATGCTACTTGCCAATTGTCAGCCCAAGCCTGGATGTTGTTTAGATCTTGTTGCATTTGAACATGGACTGCTTCAGTATCTGAGGAGTTGCGAATGGGGATCAACATTATGCAATCTTCGGCGAACATCTCCACTTCCAACCTTATGATGGAGAGAAGGTCATTGATGAAGCAGCTGAAGATGGTTGGGCCGAGGACACTACCCTGAGGAATTCCTGCAGAGGTGTCCTGGAGCTGAGACGATTGACCTCCCACAATCACGACCATCTTCCTATGTGTCAGGTATGACTCCAACCACCGGAGAGTTTGCCCCCTCACACTGATTGATTCCAGTTTTGCTCGGGCTTCTTGATGCCACACTTGGTCGATTGCAGCTTTGATATCAAGGGCTGTCACTCTGACCTCACCTCTGGAATTCAGCTCTTTTGTCCATGTTTGAACCAAGGCTGTAATGAGGTCAGGAGCTGAGTGGCCCTGGTGGAACTCAAACTGGACATCACAGAGCAGGTTATTTCTGAGCAGGTACTGCTTGATAGCACTGTTGATGACACCTTCCATCACTTTACTGATGATCGAGAGGAGACTGATTGGGCGGTAATTGGCTGAGTTGGATTTGTCCTGCTTTTTATATACAGGATGTACTTGGACAATTTTCCACATTGTTGGGTAGATACGAGTGTTGTAACTGTACTGGAACAGCTTGGCTAGGGGAGCGGCAAGTTCTGGAGCACACGTCTTTAGTACTATTGCCAGGATGTTGTCAGGGCCTGTAGCCTTTGCAATATCCAGTGTCTCCAAACTTTTCTTGATATCCTGTGTATTATGTTTCTATTCTTCCTACTAACATGCATTACCACTCGCTTTCTACATTGTATTCCATCTGCCACTACCTTGCTCACTCTCCTAGTTTGTTCAAGTCCTTTTGCAGCCTCCCCTCCAGTTAGCTTTGTGTCATCTGAAACTTAGGAACATTGCCCTCAGTTTCTTCCTCCAGATTGTTAATGTTTAATGTGAATAGTTGTGGCCTAATATGAAACCCTCCAGGACTCCATTCTTTACTGGCTACCATCCTGAAAAGACCTCTTTATCCCCATTGCCAGCCTTCTGCCTGTGAGTAAATCCTCTATCCATGACAGTACCTTGCCCCTAATATCATGGGCTCTTAATTTATTTAGCAGTCTCCTGTGACATCTTGTCAAAGGTCTTCTGAAATCCAAATGGATAATGTCACTGGTTTTCCTATTTGTCTAACTTGTTTGTTAACTCCTCAAAGAACTTTAACAGATTTGTCAAACATGACCTCCCCTTGATGAAGCTGTGCTGACTCAACCCTATTTTACCATGCTCTTCCAAGTACTCAGCAATCTCATTCTTAATAAGTGACTCTAAAATCTTACCAATAACTGAGGTCAGGCTAACTGGCCTAGAATTTCCAATCTTCTGCCTCCCTTGCTTCTTAAGTCTTCTGCCTCCCTCGCTTCTTAAAAAGTGATGTTACATTAGCCATTTTCCAGTGGTCTAGGACCCTTCCTGTCTCCAGAGATTCCTGAAGAATCACTACCAATGCCTCTACAAGCTCCTCAGCTCTCTCTTTCGGAGCCCTGGGATGATGTCCATCTGGTCTGGATGATTTATCCACCTTCAGACGTTTTAGCTTCCCCCAGCACCTTCCCCTTAGTGATGGCTACTGCAATCTCTTGAAGTTCTGTTATTCTACTGATGTCTTCCGCCTGAAGAATGATGCAAAGTACTTATTCAGTTCTGCCACCATTTCTTTGTTCTCCATTGTGAATTCTCCAATCTCATCTTCCAGCAGTCCAATGTCCACTCTTGCCTCTCTCTTACTTTTATGTATCTCAAAAATACATTTGCAATCTTCTTTTATATTACTAGCTGGTTTGCCCTCATATTTCATCTTCTCTCCTCTTTTTGCTCTTTTGGTTGTCCTCTGCTGGTTTTTAAAGGCTTTCCAATCCTCTAGCTTCCCAATAATCTTCTCCACATTGAATGCTTTTCCTTTTGCTTTTATTCTATCCCTGACTTCCCTTGTCCACTATATTCTCCTCTTCTTCATTCTCCTCTTAGTATGTTAGCACGTGTTTCCCCTTGGTCTCATAGTTGCAATTAAAGCTACAAATAAAAGGTATTTTCTTTCTGAGTTGCTTTTTGGTCTCATCCTTATGAATCCCAATAACTCACATGGACCTCCCATGCAAATTCCATCATTCTGAATGAAGGTATCCCACTTGGTTGCAAGCCTTTGAATTGGACCCCCTTCCTGGCACCTTCGCTTCCTGTCTGAAAGGGAATTCCTAGGCCACTCCCAGCTATCCTTTCTGTACCCTTTGCAATTCTAATTCTAGCTTCTTAAATGCTCTTTTTTCTCCTGCTCCCTGGGATTCAGGATAGTACAAACTTGATTTAAAGTGTTTGATGCCTAAACTATCCATGATCACCTTAAATAGTTTGGCAGTAAAATTGGATCCTTGGTCTGACTGAATCTCCCTAGGTGGGCCATAACGGGTAAAGAAAACAAGCAACTCTTCCACAACCATTTTGCCTTGACACTCCATAATGGATTGCCTCCAGAAATCTGATAGGCACATCCATTACGGTTAGCAAATACTGGTTCCCACTTTTCGTTTTAGGGAGGGGATCTACACAATCAATCATAAACCGCATGAAAGGTTCTTCAAATGCGGGAATTGGCATCAAAGGTACTGGTTTTATTACTGCCTGTGGCTTTCCTACCATTTGACAAAAATGACAGGTACAGCAAAATTCAACCAATCCAGGCCAACAGAAGTGCTTTTGTATTTTAGCCAGAGTCTTCCTCACTCAAATGACATCCTACTGGTAATTTGTGTGCTACTCGTATTAATTCCTGTCTGTATGCTACCAGCAACACAAACTGGTGCACTTCCGCCCATTTCTCCTCTGCACTAACCTGCCATGGTTTACATTTTTGCCCGAGGATTCTAAATTTAAGATAATAACACTCGGGAATACATTCTGATTCCTTTTCCAAGTAGGCTTTATGATATAGATCTTTTATTGTCTCATCTTTTTGTTGTAACTCCATTAGTCTTTCAGAACTAAACACCTCTGCCTGATCCTCTACCTGCTTAGGTTCTTCCTTTACCATTTCATCAAACAGGATGTCAGCTAACTGGATCTCAACTCCTTCGTCTTTCTCTTTGGTTTTCCCCTCTTGCTTTAACCTATGACTGTGGGATCTGGTCACCATACAGTCCGGAAAAATTCCAGGGTATTTTTCTTTTAACTCCTCAGTTCCCTGCTTTTCCACTACAAAGGGCATCACTCCCACTTTTGATCTTGCTAGGACATTTCCAAAAACAAACTGTATTCCTGGAATTGACACTCTTTCAATCACTCCTATTTTCACTTCTCCAGTCTTGATTGGACTTTCCAACTTGAGCTTACACACAGGAACACTAAATCTCTGTCCATCTATTTCACAGATTACCAGTGTCTCAGGTAACATTTCAGAAGGAGTACAAATACTTTCATTTCTTAATATTAGAGACTGAACAACTCCCGTATCTCTCAATATTGTAACTGGTTCATCTTCTCCCCCTGTTCTTCCTGAGTAAACCCTACCAACAGAGGTAAAATCTTTGTAAAGATTGGGCACTGTCTCACTATCCAGCCCATGACTAGGCTGTGCACACTTCTGCAGCTCTGACTCCTTTTGGGATTTCCTTCACTACCTCAACTAATCCCATTGGTTTAGCATCTTTTACCACATCCTTTTTCCCATTGCCTTTCTTAAACCAATAGCACTGTGACTTTGTGTGTCCCACCTTATTACAGTGGAAACACCCAAGGTCTTTCACCTCCTTTTCATCCTCTTGGGTTTCTTTCTTCACCTGTGGTAAACTGCTCCCAGTGTGATCTACTTTTAGTTTTTCATTGAAGGATCTCCCTTTTTCCCAATTTCTATCCCTCATGGAATGAAATTCCTGTCGGAAGCTAAATTTTGATTTATGCGCTAATACATATTCATCTGCCATTTCTGCCGCTCTTACTTTGGTAACTTGCTGTACTTCAGTATGAGTTCTTATGATCTCTGAAAGTGAGTTTTTAAACTCCTCCAGCAGAATAATCTAAGATCCTCAAATGTCTTTTCTATCTTTAATGCTCTCACCTATCTATCAAAGTTCCTATGTTTAGTTCTTTCAAACTTGACATAATTCTGACCTGTTTCCTTCTTTACGTTTCTGAACCATTGTCTAAATGCTTCTGATACCAATTTGTAGGCACTCAAAACAATCTGTTTAACCTGTTCATAATCTCTTGGCACCTCGTCTGACAGCGCTGCAAATACTTCACTAGCCCTGCCTACCAAGTTGGTCTGAATTAACATTACCCACACAGTCTCTGGCCAATTCATCTGCCGAGCCAGTTTCTCAAAGGAAATCAAAAAGGCTTCTACATCTTTTTCATCGA
>NC_063336.1:89153216-89207648 GCF_021869965.1 Rhincodon typus | reverse complement strand
CACATTCTCCCTGTGTCTGCATGGGTTTCCTCCAGGTGCTCTGGTTTTCTCCCACAGTCCAAAGATGTGCAGGCTAGGTGGATTGGCCATGCTAAACTGCTCTTAGTGCACAGGGACGTTTAGGTTAGGTGGGTTAGACATGGAAAATGCAGGGGTAGGGAAATGGGTCTGGGTGGGATGCTCTTTGGAAGGGTGGTGTGGACTTGTTGGGTCGAATGGCCAGTTTCCACACTGTAGGGAATCTATGAATCTATATTGGCTTGCAAAGCACCTCTAGTATGATGTATGTAAAAATATATGACATATATATTTATATATGTTAAAGCTAGTATTTTCTCAATGATCCTCTAGCTTTAAAGCATATTATCTGTGTGTATCTACTTGTATATGAATTTAATCAGCATAATTTCCATACTTCTGAGACACATAACTGATCTCCCCAACAGATATGACTGCAGGATGGCTTGGAGATAATGGAGCAATAACGGCAAAATATTCTTGGCTCAAAGACAAACTCAAAGTTTGTAAAGATCCTGCCTGCTGCTGTATGGAGCTCAGAGATACTGCAGAGCAGATCCATCTTTGGCAGGTTCATCCACATGGACTCTCGCCCTGAGCCCAAACCTGCACTTCTTCCATTTAAGCTGAGGAAAGCTCATCTCAGACAATAATAGTTTTCAATTGTGCTCTCACCTACATGTTCTTGATAACTTTTCCACCATCTTTGACCAATATCTCAGTTCTTAATGTCCCACTTGCCTGACGCATTATGTATTTGCGGCCACTAATTATTTCTTCCTCTTTTCTCCCCATCTGCAATTTGCTTTGGCCGCCACTTATACTCCAAGGGGATTATTGATCAAAGTGTCCACAGTTAGCAAACCCAGGTTTCGGGTAGCCTCAAATTTTCAACCGTCTTTGAGCAGGAGTCTGGAATTTCCTGTTGGCATCTGTCGCAGGGGATGCTATCACTAGCACAATAATGCAGTTTACCAGTTCAGCCTCTGTGAGGTCACACCCACAGTCTTTAGCTTGACATCCACAGCAAAACCAAAGAGCTGGTCATTGACTTCAGGAAGCATGGTGCTGAGGTAGAGATGGTTGAGAGTGTCAAGTTGCTCGGAGTGATGATCACCAGCAATCTGTCCTGGTCTACCCACATTGATACAACAGTCAAGAAAGCACAACAATGTCTCTACTTCCTCAGGAGGCTAAGGAAATTTGGCATGTCCATAAAGACTCTTACCATTTTTTATAGATGCACCATGGAAAACATTACATTCGGACACATCATGGCTCGGTATGGCAACTGCTCTGCCTTGGATCATAAGAAACTACAGAGACTTATGAACACAGCCCACTCCATCACGCAAGCCAACCTTCCATCCATTGACTCCATCTATACTTCATGCTGCTTTGGGAAAGTAGCCAACCCAATCAAAGTCTCCTCCCATTCCAGTTATAATTTCTTCCAACCTCTTCCATCGGACAGAAGATACAAAAGCTTAAACACACGTGCTGATAGATTCAAGAACAGTTTCTTCCCCACTATTATTAGACTTCTGAATGGAACTCTCAAATCTTAAATTTAATGCTGATCTCACTCTCTGTGCTCCTTCTCTGCAGCTGTAACATTGTATTCCTTGCCCTGTTTTATTACCCTAATGCATCTTGTGTGCCTGTACTGCATGCCAAACAAAACTTTTCACTGTACATGGGTACATGTGACAATAATAAATCAAATCAAATCAAATCAAATCAAATCAGTGACAATCTGATCAATAGACTCAGGCAGCTACTGTCAGGAATACATCAATTTGAGCCCATGTGCACAAAAATTGATCTTGATTCTAGGTTGATCGTCTAATGTGGACTATTTATTTGAGGCATACTCCTATTCTTCTTTGTTGAGATCCAAGTGTAAAGATGATGTAAGCCTTCATTGTCTGTGGCAACAATATATCTTTACTGACTGCTTCTTCAGGTCTGTGACTGCTAGGCCAATAAATCAAAACAATGGTGTTGATCAAATATATTGATCAGATTGTCACTAATTTAATTTGACTTGATTTACCTACGTACAGTGAAAAGCTTTTTGTTTGAAAAGTTGAAATTCTGAGAGTAGATTTACTGCTTTCTTATTGATTGCAGGAAACTGCTGTCATTCTTGCAATGACTCACTGTCTTTAGCTTCACTCAGAGTTAAAAGGCATCTCCTGCTATACAGATGGACAGAAACATTGCAGCAACAACTGCCTGCAGATCCACCATTGGGCACAATATTATTTGTAAAGTTTTGTATTCGGGAGAAGTAGTGACTGGTCCTAATGTTGCAAGTTTATTACAGATGAAGATGTTGCATAAAGTAACAGTTCTGAAAGGGTTAATGCTGAAGACTGCATTAAGTTCCACCCAATCTGATGGGAACGGAAAACAGCCCTTGATCTCGAAGGAGATTTAATTAAGTTTAATTTAATTTAATTATATTTGATTTCTTTTGTTAGCCATGGCTGATTCACTCTTGTAATTGGATGTTTCTGCCATACAGGAATATAGAACTGTTACAGACAATGTAATTCGTCTTTAAATACTAACCATAGTTTATTGACTGATACACATTTTTTGAATCCACAGACTTGTCTCTCATAACTTTAAAGTTTCCTTTGTACCAATTTAAGACCCTGAGTTTAGAATGAACAATGTCATGTTCAGACCTAATGTGAAATTTTAATATGGCCACAATTTTCCAAAGCCTGCTTTATAGCAGGATCATTAATTAGTCCTTTCTCATTACATAATATTAAGTCTAAAATAGCCTGGTCTTCAACTTACTGCTCCACAAATCCATCTTATACTCCAGGATTTCATCCTACATCATTAATGCCGATTAGTTTCACCTAGTCTGTATCTAAGTTGAAGTCTCCCATTATTAGTGTATCACCCACATTTCACGCGTTTCTACTATGGATATATACTGATCCATACAATGGGTAAAAAGGAAATCCCACCAATGTTTACGGCCCCTTACCTTTTTTTCAGCTGCACCCAAACACATTTCTTGCCTTGATCCTTTAATCTAAAGTTCTCTTTTACTAATGTATACGTAACTACAAAGATATGAGGAAGGAGCTGGCCAGAGTTGATTGGAAGGGAAATCCAGCAGGGAAGATGGTGGAGCAGCAATGGCAGGAGTTTCTGGGGGTAATTCAGGAGGCACAACAGAAATTCATTCCAAGGGGAAGAAACATGCTAAGGGGAGGATGAGGCAACCAAAGCAGACTCAATAGATTCCGAAAGGATGTTCGTGGCACCAAATCTACCTTACGGTGACCAAGATTCCACCCAAATCATACAACATGATGCCAGTAGTAGTTTCCTGAAGATGTAACTGAGCTGTATCATTGCATCATCACACAGGTGCAAAAGGCTACCATCCTGGAAAAATCTTAATTCTTCTAAAGAATACAGTGATAATGCTATTTTCTTCAGAAGCAATAAAATTAAGATCCCTATACAAGCTGCTGTTGAAGTTGAAGCTCATCTTCTTCCCTGTCTGCAGCACAATTAACTGTTTCTGCTGTCAATCAGATAGCCTGCTATCTATACATAGTACTGTTCCTCTTAATGTGTTCAAAAGATGAGGACCTGATTAAAAATCACAGAATCACCCTGTACTTGTCAGAAATGAGGGGATAACAAGGGCTATTTTAATAATAATTATAGAACTCTTAAGGAATTAATTGGCACAGTATACTGTCTCTCTTTCTCCCAAAATCATAAACAATTCTGAGCAGTCAGGGACCGGACAAAGCAGAGATAAAGGTCTCAAAGATTGTGTTTTCATGAAAGGGAAGAGATCTCTAACACATTTATTGGAGAACAGAATGCTGTCATCACAAAGTCCTGAGGTCAACACATTGTTTGTCAACAGTCCATTGGGATCAGTCAACCCCTCTCACATGTCACATATTGTAAAGGCTTTCCCTTTCTGTTGAGTTAATGCATCATATCTAAAATGTTGCTTTTGAACAAACTTAATGATACTTTAAAATGACTGTGCTTATGAATTCTTGATGGCCCATCATACATACCTGTGGCCCTCAAAATCTTACACTTTGTCCTGTATGCTTAAATCTTCCCTATTTGATGCAAACATCAGAAATCTGACCTTTGCGATCTCCATGGATATTGAGTCTAACTGGAATCTGTAACCACCGTCACTCTCAGCCCAAGTGTACACAAGTTTTACCAACTGGCTGCAGCTTTGCACAACATCTCTGCTCAGTGGGTAAAAATAACTCCAACATCCACTCGCTTGCTATTTCCATACACCATCTTGCTCTCATGGCAGCGTTTCTGTTGTGGGCCTGCTGCAGTTTACTAGAGAAGCCCAATGCAAGGTGAAGGAACAGCGCCTCTTTTTCTGTTTAAGAACTTTACAGCCTTCCAGATTTGACATTGAGATCAACAATTTCAGACCATGAACACTGGCCTCCACTTTGATTATGTTTCCCCTCACCCTCTCCTCCCCCTGACTCTGTGTCTTGGTTGCATGGGCTTGCTTTCAGCAGAGCTGAATTATTTTCTGCTGTTGATGCCTACTCTTCATCAAGATCCTCTTTTACTACCATTAGAATTCCCTTTACGTTTTGTGCTGGGCATCCTTCTCATCTGTTCCATTTGCTTCTCCTCTTCGCTTTTTCTAACAGCATAAGAATCATCACTTGTTCAGCCCCAGTCAGTTCTAAAGACAAGTCACATTGGACTCAATATGTGAACTCTGCTTTTCCAACCTGGGAAAAGCCTCTGACTTTCCACCCTATCTATGCCTCTTATAATTTTGTAGACCTCTATCAGGTCACCCCTCAGCCTCCGTCTTTCCAGTGAAAACAATTCAAGTTTATCCAACCTCTCCTCATAACTAAAACACTCCAGACCAGGCAACATCCTCATAAACCTTCTCTGCACCCTCTCGAAAGCAACCACGTCCTTCTGGTTGTGTGGCGACCAGAACTGCGTGCGGTATTCCAAATGTGGCCGAACTAAAGTTTCATATAGCTGTAATATAACTTGCCAACTTTTATATTTGATGCCCTGACCGATGAAGGCAAGGATGCTGTATGCCTTCTTAACCTCCTTATCCACCTGTGTTGTCACTTTCAGGGATCTGTGAACCTGTATACCCAGATCCCTCTGGGTATCAATGTTCTGAAAGGTTCTGCCATTTACTGTACAGTTCGCACCCGAATTTGATCTTTCAAAATGTATCACCTCGCATTTGTCCAGTTTAAATTCAATCTGCCATTTCTCTGTCCCAATCTGCAATCTATCTATATCCCACTGTATCCTTCAAACATCCTCTTCACTATTGCAATTTTGGTGTCATCCACAAACTTACTAATCAGAGCACCTACATTTTCCTCCTGATCGTTTATATATATATTACAAACAACAAAGATCCCCGTACTGATCTTCAAGGAACACAAGTTGCACCAAGCAAATATTTCTTGTGGTTTTTCAATCCTCGCTCTCTCCGCCACACAGAAGCATGAACACTTACAGGCTGTCATTCAATCATGGCTGATATGTTTCTCAGTCCAATTTTCCTGTCTTCTCCTTTTAACCTCGGTTCCCTCACAAATCAAGAACTCATCTATCTCTCTCTTAAAGACATGATTAGGCTTCCAATGCCTCCTGTGGCAATAGGTTCCATAGATTAACCACCCTCTAACTGAAGAAATTTCTCCTTATCTCAGTTCTAAAGGGTTGTCTTTACACTCTGAGGCTTTGTCATTGGGTTCTAGTCTCTCCTGCTGGTTTAAACATCTTCTCCACGTCCACTCCATCTAGGCCTCTCGGTATTCTATAAATTCCAATGAGATCCCCCTCATCCTTCTAAACTCTGGTACGGAATCTGAGTATGGACCCAGATTCCTCAGCCAATCCTCACATGAAAATCATTCATCCCCAGGATCAGTCTTGTGAACCTCCTTTGCACCCCCTTCAAGGGCAGCACATTCTTCCTTAGATACAGGGCCCAAAACTGCTCACAGTATTCCAAATGCAATCTGACCAAAGCCTTATATAGCCTCAGTGGTACATCTCTGTTTTTGTATTCTAGCCATCTCAAAATGAATGCTAACATTGCATTTCCCTTCCTAACTGCCAAATGGACATTCATGTTAAATCTTTAAAGAATCCTGAACCAGGACCCCCAAGTCACTTTGTGTTTCGGATTTCTGAAGCCTATTCCTACTTAGAAAATAGTCTACACCTCTATTCCTCCTACCAATGTGTGTAACCTCACACTTTCCCACAGGGTATTCTGTCTTCCACTTCTTTGCCCATTCTCCTAGCCTATCCAAGTTCTTCTGCAGCCTCCCTCCTTCTCAACACTGCCTGTGCCTCCACTGAACCATCTGCAAATTTAGCAACAATTCCCTCAGTCCATTAGTCCAGATCATTAATTTATAATTTGAGCAATTGTGGTCCCAACATGGACCCCCACGGAACTGAAGAAGACCCCTTTATCCCTACTGTCTGCCTTCTGCCCGTCAGCCAATCCTCTATCCATGCCACCTCACACCATGGACTCTATGCCTTATTTAGCAGACTCCTGAGTCGGCATCTTGTTACACGCCTTCTGTAAATCCAAATAGATTACATCTATTGGCTCTCTTTTGTCTAATATTCTCGTTTTCTCCTCAAAGAATTCTAACAGATTTATCAGGCATGACCGCCCCTTGATGAAGCCACGCTGGCTCAACCTTCTCAAACAGAGATATTACATTAACCATTTTCCAGTGCTCCGGGACCATCCCTGACTTCCTGATCACCACAAATGCCCCTACAGTCTCCACAGCTAGCTCCTTCAGAACCCTAGGGTTTAGTCCATCACTTCTGGGTGATTTATCCACTTTCAGAATTTTCAGCTTCCCCAACACTTCTCCTTAGTAATGGCCATTATACTCACCTCTGTCCCGACTTCCTTGAAGTTCTGGTATGCTACTGGAGCCTTCCACTGTGAAGACTGATGCAAAGTACCTATTCAGTTCCTCCACATTTCTTTGTTGCCCACTACTACTTCTCCAGCTTGATTTTCTAGCAGTCACATTTCCACTCCTGTCTTTCTCTTACCTTCTATACGTCTAAAAAATATCTTGCAATCTTCTTTCATATCACTAGCTAGCTTACACTCATGCTTCATTTTCTACCCTCTTATTGCTTTCTTAGGTGTCCTCTGCTGATCTTTAAAGGCTTTAAATGGATTTCATCGTGGAATCACATTATAAAGAGCTTTCCTCTATTTTTGGGGATGCCTGTGAATTTTGGCCCCAGCCTGAATCCTAGAGCTAGACATAGGAGTATCTCAATTATGAAAACAGAACTCCATCGTCATTGGTTAGAAACATTGAAAGTATGTGCAGGAGCAGGTCATTTGGCCATTTGAGTGTGCTGTGCCATTTAATAAGATCATGGTTGATCATTCAACTCTGTTCCCCTTTCACCCATAGTCTTTGGTCTCCTTAGTGTGAAGAACTATATCTACATCTTTCTTGAAAGCCTTCAATGTTTTGGCTTTAACAATTTTCTGGGTAAAGAAATTTCTCTTCAGCTCTGTCCTAAAGGGCCAACCCTATATCCTTAGACAGTGACCCCTGGTTCTGGACTCCCCCGTCATCGGGAACATCCTTCCTGCTTCTACCCTGCCTAATCCTGTTAGTATTTGATCGGTTTCTTTGAGATTTCCCCCTTCCCTCCAACTCTCTATTCTTCCTGAGTAACATCAAAATCAGATACCTTATCCATTAGGCCACATGACCACATCTGATAGCTTCGCTCCTTTTTCAAATAGACAGTCCAGCTTATTTTTATATCCAGAAGTGCTCTGACCGAACATTCTTTTCCCACCACAAAATCACCCATTTTTGTTTAATCTATTGTCCATCACCAGCAAATCACCCGCGTTACCAATTGAATAATTTGCATGCAAAGCCTGTTACGGACAATGTAAACCATCATAAATGAGAGAGACTGGAAGGAGCTCAATCAAAATGGAGTTGGAAAAGCAAAGAGTCTATCTTTTAGCTGCATAGTCCAATGAACATGACTTGTTTTCAATCAACTTTGGAGCTGTTCTCATGACCCTTAAGGGGACCCGCATTTCTAGCTCTGACAAGGAATACCAATATATGCTTTCACTGTTTGGTCATTTATTATGGTCTGACATGATGTTGACCAAACACTCTAGTTAAATTGAGGAATTCTCTACAACTGAGCATTGCCTTCTATGCGAATTTCTCAAAATATGGATTCTTATCAATTTAAAGAATTAATGACTTAGTTGTCCTCACCCGTGAAAACCATGGAGAGGTGGCAAAAGTCATTTTAAAACTTCTGGAGCCAAATTAACAAAGACAATTCTTTAGAATTATTCAAACTGATTTCAAACAAAATCATATGCCTTAAATTAACAATAACCATCTGAAGCTATCATTCAACTAAACCAAAATTCTTTAAAGAAACTTAAGTCAGTTTAAAACCAGAACTCAGGCTGAAATTATTGCATGTAATTCTCCAAGACTACATTTTAGTCTTTTTATAAAAGGAACTTCTCCACTTGCAATAGTGGCCCAACGTAGATTTGAATGAAATTAAATTTGCATCGATATTTAATTTGAGATAACTGAAACTAAAGTGTTCATCAGATCGCTAACATTTAAAATTGAACTTTGAATTGAAATGAACAGAATTAACAGAATTATTCACACTTTCATGCATTTTAAACATATTGAATTCTGAAGTAGTTTTAAACTCAGAAAGTGGCACATCTTACATCCTAATCTTAAATAATCAAAGACGAGAATCAGAGATAGTAGGAACTGCAGATGCTGGAGAATCTGAGATAACAAGGTGTAGAGCTGGATGAACACAGCAGGCCAAGCAGCATCAGAGGAGCAGGAAGGCTGACGTTTCGGGCTGAGACCCTTCTTAAAAAATGGGGGAGGGGAAGGGGGTTCTGAAATAAATAGGGAGAGAGGGGGAGGCGGATAGAAGATGGATAGAGGAGAAGATAGGTTGAGAGGAGACAGACAGGTCAAAGAGGCGGGGATGGAGCCAGTAAAGGTGAGTGTAGGTGGGGATTTAGGGAGGAGATAGGTCAGTCCAGGGAGGACGGACAGGTCAAGGGGACGGGATGAGGTTAGTAGGTAGGAGATGGGGGTGGGGCTTGAGGTGGGAGGAGGGGATAGGTGGAAGGAACAACAGGTTAGGGAGGCGGGGACGAGCTGGGCTGGTTTTGGGATGCAGTAGGGGAAGGGGAGATTTTGAAGCTTGTGAAATCCACATTGATACCATTGGGCTGCAGGGTTCCCAAGCAGAATATGAGTTGCTGTTCCTGCAACATTCGGGTGGCATCGTTGTGGCACTGCAGGAGGTCCAGGATGGACATGTCGTCTGAGGAATGGGAGGGGGAGTTGAAATGGTTCGCAACTGGGAGGTGCAGTTGTTTAGTGCGAACCGAGCGTAGGTGTTCTGCAAAGCAATCCCCAAGCCTCCGCTTGGTTTCTCCGATATAGAAGAGGCCACAACGGGAACAGTGGATGCAGTATACGACATTAGCAGATGTGCAGGTGAACATCTGCTTGATGTGGAAAGTCTTCTTGGGGCCTGGGATGGGGTTGAGGGAGGAGGTGTGGGGGCAGGTGTAGCACTTCCTGCGGTTGCAGGGAAAAGTGCCGGGTGTGGTGGGGCTGGAGGGGAGTGTGGAGCGGACAAGGGAGTCACGGAGAGAGTGGTCCCTCCGGAAAGCAGATAAGGGTTTCCCTGCAACCGCAGGAAGTGCTACACCTGCCCCTACACCTCCCCCTCACCCCCATCCCAGGCCCCAAGAAGACTTTCCACATCAAGCAGATGTTCACCTGCATATCTGCTAATGTGATATAATGCATCCGCTGTTCCCGTTGTGGCCTCCTCTACATCGGGGAAACCAAGCGGAGGCTTGGGGACCGCTTTGCAGAACACCTACGCTCGGTTCGCACTAAACAACTGCACTTCCCAGTCACGAACCATTTCAACTCCCCCTCCCATTCCTCAGACGACATGCCCATCCTGGGCCTCCTGCAGTGCCACAACGATGCCACCCAAAGGTTGCAGGAACAGCAACTCATATTCTGCTTGGGAATCCTGCAGCCCAATGTTATCAATGTGGACTTCACAAGCTTCAAATACTCCCCTCCCCCTACTGCATCCCAAAACCAGCCCAGTTCGTCCCCGCTCCCCTAACCTGTCCCTCCTAACATCTATCCCCTCCTCCCACCTCAAGCCCCACCCCCATCTCCTACCTACTAACCTCATCCCGCCCCCTTGACCTGTCCGTCCTCCCTGGACTGACCTATCTCCTCCCTAACTCCCCACCTACACTCACCTTTACTGGCTCCATCCCTGCCTCTTTGACCTGTCTGTCTCCTCTCAACCTATCTTCTCCTCTATCCATCTTCTATCCACCTCCCCCTCTCTCCCTATTTATTTCAGAACCCCCTTCCCCTCCCCTATTTCTGAAGAAGGGTCTCAGCCCGAAACGTCAGCCTTCCTGCTCCTCTGAAGCTGCTTGGCCTGCTGTGTTCAAAGACTAGATTCATATTGTTTACAGAGAAAAAAAAGTTTCGTGATGTTACAATTAACAGTTAGCATTCAAACTCCAAATCCACCTCAGCACAGGAACACTTAGTGAAGAAAGAACCAAAGATACTCTATATAGCAATGATCATGAGCTCTATGACATTCTGGTTGTAGAATTGAAGATGTGTGCACCCCTAGCCAAGCTGTTCAACACATTTGGAACACCAGCATCCACCCTACAATGTGGAAAATTGCACAAATATCCTGCACACAAAAAGCAAGACAAATCCAATCCAGCCCATTATTGTCTCATATTGGAGGTAGTGAGCGAACGGACACTGCAGCCTCCATGAGTAATTTTTGAAATGATGGACAAGGGGAAACTTTAGAATGGCACAGAAATCAGGCTGCAAAAACAAGCTGTTAAAAAAATAGTTGTAGCTCAGACTGAATGTTGCCGCATAATGAGTGGACCACATGAAACATGGCTATAGAAAGGGAAGTAAAGGGACACAAAAGACATTAATCTGAGGTTGTAGATTTGGGATGTCACAAGACCAACAATTAAAGTGATGATGTTCTGAGATCGAATAGCTAAGCAGACCTGGCCAACTAGGGAAAGAAAGTTTCAGAAATTTCTATAATTCTAATACATTTGCAAGTTCAATAAGAGACAGGCAACAAATGCTGTCTTTGTTACCAATGCCCACAACCCATGAACAAATGCAAAAAAGTTAGCACTCACCTAAAATAAAAATCAAGCATGCTTTCGGGAAAATATACTGCTCAAAATACTTTCAACATCAACGACAAAACTACACTCAGAGATAATAAGAACTGTGGATGCTGGAGTCAGGGATAACATAGTGTGGAGCTGGAGGAACACAGCAGGCCAGGCAGCATCAAAGGAGCAGAAAAATTGACGTTTTGGAACGGGACCCTTCTTCAGAAATGGGAAGACAAGGCTAGATGTTGATTAGGCTGTATTTAGCTCTATAAAGACTGAAAAGTTGGGAGTTGACATTGATACAAACATCTTACAGACATTTTTTTAAAGAGACTGTCAGACAAAGAAAACTGTGTAATGTAAACCTTTATAATGTAAAAATATCTGCAGACTACCATACATTCACACTCTTACTCAGACTGAAATTTCAGCAACAACTCCCTTATGAAATAAAAGCAGAAAGTACTACAGAAAGTGCAAGTCAGCCAGCATCTAAAATATTTTTTATTTGCCTTTTCTCCTCAGAACAATTTGAATTCTTTAGGTTTTGATCTTCTAACCTTTTTTTTAACCAACCTCTTTATTACACCTTAAGTGTCAACTGCAGTATTGAATGCTTGATATTATTTTTGTCTCTTGCACAATATTTGCAATTGAACAAATAAATACAGAAATTTTAGATTCTTCCGACTATCTTGTAGAAACACAAAATAGGTTGGTAATGAAGGAAGACTTTTGCCCCATTATTTCTGCAATGGCTGTTTCAAACAGCAATCCAGTCCTACTCTCCATATCCTTGCAAATCTATACTCTTTCAAATATATATCTGATTCCCCTTTGAAGGCTAATACTAAGCTTGTATCCATAGCTGTATCAAGCAATCATTTAAAAAATGTCATTAACTCTTTACATAGTATTGATGAGGGTTCCTTAAATATCACCTTCATCTGTATGAGTTCAGGCAGGACACAAATGGAGCGTGGAGCTTGAAAAATGTAGTGAGGTATCAAATTAGTGTGATCACTGAATTACATTCTGATTTGCCTGATGCATGTGGTTTTGGTAGATGTTAGATGTATGCGCACGGGTATCTTATGATGTAGAAGTAATACCATCATGCGATATAGTTGGTGACAATTGAGAAGTAACAGTCCAATTGCTGCATTCGTTTCTGCAGTTATATCAACTCAAGATTCTTCAGCAAGCACGGCAGAGGCAGAGAAAGAAAGAAAGGGAAGCAAATCCTATACTCTGGCTACCATTACCTCATGGGACACTGTTCCTCCTGTGCACAAGTATCTGCGCATTGAGCATTGGCCTGTCAGTCACATGAACACCTACAGCAGAAATTAACAGCTCTGAGAGAACATCACCCTCAAATTGAGGGTCAGCCGATGATGATGAGATTCCAGGTAAATTTCGCATCTTTACTTATAGTGTTACATTTCAGCATCTTGCCTGACAGCTTTTGGTGATAAAAATAATTGATTGCTTTTTAAAGTTTGTCTAGCTTCATGAACATTTCAGTCTTTGTTGAGAATAAGTCCATACGATCCAATGACACCACTATTTAATAGCCATTTGGTCTGTCATCCTGGTTCTGCTGCTATTTTGCCCTGGCACATGTAGGGCCACTCAATGCAGGAGGCCTGGCAGTTTTAAGTTGCATGAGTTGAAGTTGGTCAAGGGAATGGCATCTCCTTTGGAAATGTCTTAAGGCCTTCAGAGGCATTCGCATGTCCGAGGGCATTCCTCAACCCCTTCCTGGTCCAGCTTCCTAATTGTAATAAGATGAGTTCTACACTCATTTGAGTGAATACTAAAAGGCTTCATTAAATGTAATTATTTGTAAAGCATGTTTAATGGGAACATCTTTCTTGAACCATAAGGATACAGGCTTCAGTTCTAACAGCACAGTGACACAGCTTCTTACACAAATGTTCAGTGGCTGTTAGAGTAATGGTTTCATTACCTTTTGTTCTACATCTCCCTCCAATTTGTTTTATGACACCCCCCACTTATAACTATTAATATTTAACCAAGAATATTTAACTCTCTACTCCCACTTCCCCATGGCTACATTCCCTCCCACAGGTCTCTTTCACTTGAGGCATTAATCTCCAACCACATTCACAGCCCTTTTCGAGGATGTTACAGGGTCAATAACTGGGAAGGTGAGAACAGGGATGGTGTGGCAGGTTCTCTGATGACAGGAACATTTTGAAACTCCAGCAGAAAGTTCAAGTGTATCATTATCAATAAGGAAGTTGACTTCTGGGACGAAGATCAATAAGAAGTTCCTGAGTAGTACAGTGCTATGCAGGTTGGATGGCAAATTGGTTTATTACCCCAAATATTTCTGAGCATTTTTTTAAAGTCTGTCTAGCTTCATGAACATTTCAGTCTTTGTTGAGAATAAGTCCATACGATTCAATGACACCACTATTTAATAGCCATTTGGTCTATCATCCTGGTCCTGCTGCTATTTTGCCCTGGCACATGTAGGGCCATCATTAAGAAGGGCTTTCTTCTCTCTGAAAGCCTTCTATGAACATATTTGAAGATTTATGTTCTCTTTTCAAGATTTTAAGTTCAAATCTCAAGATCATCACTCGTTTTCCTCAGCTAATTGTTCATGGTGATCTTGGAACTCTGAGCAGCTTCCTAAAAGACAGAGTTCTTCTTCCATCAGTGTAGCTCTTTGTTGTATCAAATGTGTGAGAAAACACTGGCTGTGTGCACAAGAGTTGTAGAATATTTTTCTTAATGGTTCTTCTTCACCCACCCATGATTTTGCTGTGTAATTGCCAGTAGCTGAACTCATAGGTCAGCTGTATCTTTGAGATAGCTGGCTTTAATTGTGCTTAACTTTAATCTGTTTAAACTTCTTTTGATGCCTGATCTTAAGCTTCTTAAAGACATTTTCATCACCTAGAAGCTCTATAGTTTGGTCCTCTAGTTGACTGAGAGAATCTTGACTTTTCCGTTACTATCTCATACGAACTGGATATTGCTGGCTGCATCAGCATTTACTGCCAGCCCCTAATTGTTATTGACCATGTGGTGGTGAGCTGAGCCACTTCAGTCCACGTACTGTTTGATGACCTACAATTTCTTCAGGGATGGATTTCCAGGACTTTTACCCAGTGACAGTGAGAGACCAGCAATATACTTTGAGAGTCAGGATGGTGAGTAGCTTGGAGGGGAACTTGCAGGTAATGGATTTTCCCATGCATCTGCTGCCCTTGTCCTTCTAATAGAAGTGGCTGTGGGTTTGGAAGTTGCTGTCTAAGATATTTCGCAAATTTCTGCAGTGCATCTTTTAGATAGTACACACTGCTGTTGCTGAATGTTGGTGGTGAAGGGGATGGATGCTTGTGGATGTGGTGCCAATGTGGGCTGCTTTGTCCTGGATGGTGTCAAGCTTCTTGAGTGTTGTTGGAGCTGCACCCATCCAGGCAAGTGGGGAGTATTCCATCACACTCCTGACTTGTGCCTTGTAGATAGTAGATAGGCTTTGGGAGTCAGAAACTCAAATGCGGTGTTACTGAGCAGGTTATTGCTGAGTAGGTGCTGCTTGATAGCACTGTTGTTGACACTTTCCATCACTTTACTGATGATCGAGAGTAGACTGATGGAATGGTAATTTGCTAGGTTCGATTTGTCCAGCTTTTTGTGTACAGGACATATCTAGGCAACTTCCCACATTGTCAAGTGGATGCCATTGTTGTAGCTGTACTGGAATAACTTGGCTAGGGCTGTGGTGAGTACTGGAGTGCAAGTCTTCACAATCATTGCTGGAATACTGTCAGGTCCCACAGTTTTTGCAGTATCCAGTGCCTCAAAACATTTCTTAATGTGCATGGAGTGAATTCAATTGGCTAAAGACTGGCATCTGTGATGCTGGGAACCACTGGAGGAGGCCAAGATGGACCATCTATTTGGCACTTTTGACTGAAGACTGTTGTGAATGCTTCAGCCTTATCATTTGCACTGATGTGCTGGGCTCTTCCATTATTGAGGATGGGGATATTTGTGGAGCCTCCTCCTCCAGTGAATTGTTTAATTGTCCACCACCATTCACGACTGAATTTGGCAGGACTTCAGAGCTTAGATCTGATCCATTGGTTTTAGGGTCACTTAACTCTGTCTATCAATTACTGCTTGTGCTGTTTATCATGGAAGTAGTCCTGTTTGGTAACTTCAGCAGGCTGACGCCTCATTTTCAGGTATGCATGACGTTTCTCCTGGCATGCACTCTGGCAATCTCTATTGAACCATGGTTGATCACCTGACTTGATGGTAGTGGTTGAGTATGGGATATGCCAGGCCAAGACATTGCAGATTGTACTGGAGCACAATTCTGATGGTGTTGATGACCCACAGTGCCTCATGGATGTCCAGTCTTGAGTTGTTAGATTGTTCAAAGTCTGTCCCATTTAGTATGTAGATAATGCCACACAACATGATGGAAGGTATTCTCAATGTGAAGGCATGACTTCATCTCAATGACGATTGTGTGGTGGTCAACCTTACCAATACTATCATGGACAGTACGTAGATCACCAAATGATAGTGGTGATGTTGGGAATGGCATTAAATAGGAAATCGGAGATGCACGTGGTAAAGGAACATCTACAATAATGGGTTAACTTCAACCTGCATGTAGCTTGAGAGAATCAAATTTGTAACAACACCATAAAGGAGGAATTCCTAGAGTGTAAAGGGATGGTTTACTGGATCAATATGTTGAGGAACCATCTGGAAAACAGGAATTCTTCATCAAGATGGAGATTGAGGTAGTAGGATTCCGAGACTAGGTTCCTGAATCATAATAAGCGGAATTATAATGGCATGAGGTGTGAATTGCTTATATTGCATTGGGAGATGTAACTGAAAGGAATGACAGTGGATAGGAAATGGCATAGGGTCAAGGAGCAAATTTGTGAACTACAAAAATCATTTATTCTGTCTGGAGCAAGAATGGCAAGAGAACAATGGCCAAATCATGGCTTAAAAGGGAAGTTAGAAATAGTATTAGATGAAAAAAAGTACAAAAAGTTGAAAAAAAATGAATTGATCTAAGAATTGGGAATAATTTAGAAGTCAGCAAAGGAGGACCAAGAGATTGAGTAAGAAGGGGAAAATAGAGCATGAGAGTAAGCTTGAAAGGAATATAACAATTGACTATAAAAATTTCTGTACGTACGCAAAAAGAAAAAGACTTGTGAAAACTAATGTAGGTCCCTTACGTTCAGAAACAGGAGAATTTATAATGGGGAACAAAAAAATGGCTGGTGAACTAAATTCATACTTCGCTATGTACTCACAAAAAATAACGTACCAGAAATGATAGGGAACACAGTGTTTAGTGGGAGGATGGAACTGAAGCAAATCTGTATCTGTAGAGAAATGGCATTGGCGAAATTGATTGGGATTGAAAGCTAATAAATCCCCAGGGTCTGATAATCTACATCCAAGAATACTTAAGGAGGTGGCCTGAGAAATAGTGGATGTCTTAGTGGCCATCTCCCAGATTATTTAAACTCTAGAACAGTTCCTACAGATTGGAAGATAGTGAACACAAACCAATATTTTAAAAGGGAGGTGGAGAGAAAGCAGAGATTTATAGATCAGTTAGTCCGACATTGGTGTTAGGGGAGTGCGAAGATACAATAGCTTTAAGAGGTGTAATTTGTCCTTTTTTTAATGAAGGGAGGTTGAGACAGATGTGCTGAGCTGTCTGCTTCAAGCCAATGAAGTAAACAGCCTGTGAGGCCTTGGGTTTTTTTTTAAGTTGAAACAATAGAAGTAGCATAAAGGGGTGGGGTCAAGCTCCCACTGTACCAGGATTTTAGTTTAACTTTCAGTAACTGTTGGGGATTGGAAGTTGCTACACATCTCTCCCTGCTACCACAAAACGCTTGAGTTCCTTCTCTCTCTCTTTGTCTGTCTTCAGAATTTTCTCTTGATGTTCTTTCCTCCTGGACTGGAGAAAGTTTACATACGAGACAATCTATTTTACTGAATTTGCCTCTGCCAAGGGTGTGTTTATGGGATGCTACTATCTTAGAACAGCTATACATGATAGTTAACATTTATATTGTCCTGTTAATTATTTGTTTACAGTTATAGTTAAGCTAATTATTTTACTTATTTTGCCCGTATTGTAACTGGAGTGTATGAATAAAGTATGTTTTGCTTCAAGCCTGGTAGTTTGACCAAACGAATTGCATCCAGAACACAATGCTTAACACTTGCTCTTTAAAATAAGAAAAAAGTTGGGTTCTTAATATATTTTGAATCGGGTTTGGTCAGAACAAACCGGAATTCATCCAGGATCAAAATTTTTAATTCCAGGCTGGGCTTAGGATTATTGGGCTCAAAGACAGTGAACGGTGAGTGTTATTGCTTATTGGGTGTTGTATTCAGTTGGTTTAAATAGGGTATTTGTTGTGCAGTCACTAAGAGTTTCCTGAGGGTGCAAGAAGTCATTTTGGGAGCTTTACAGAAAGTGAGCAGGGGCAAAACTTTTGGAATTGGCAGAAAAGCTGGAGTTGGAGTTGCCTTTGTCTGTGCAAAAAGGTAGACAATTCCAGCAATAGCTCGATAATTGCAATTCCCAGAAATGGCATCTGAAATTTTGGTAATGTCTAAAATTCAGTTGCAAATGAAACAGTGTGAATTAGATGTAATGGCAAGGCAAAAAAAAAAGAGAGGCAAAAGAAAAAGGAAAAGAAAGAGTAGCCCTGGCAGAAGAAAAACAGAAAGAGAGCGGTGAAAGGGAGAAAGACAGAGTTTTTGACCATCGGAGATTGGAACCGAAATCTCAAAGTCGACTTAAAATGGAGGAGGTAGAGAAGAAAGGTAGGAGTAGTGATGAGCACAATGATGGGCAGCAAAAGGCCTGGTGGAGATCTGTGTCAATATGTCCAAGCTTGCCTACGTTCGTCAAGAAGGATGTAGAAGCCTTTTTCATTACATTTGAGAAAATAGATAAACAAGTAAAATGGCTGGCCAGATGGGGCTGTTGCTAATCCAAACAAAGTTGGTAGGAAGATCGAGGGAAGTATTTGCATCACTATCAGAGGAGGCATTTGGAGAGTATGAGAAGGTGAAAAAACCCATCTTGAGTGCATTTGAGCTAGTACCAGAAGCCAACAGGCAACGTTTTAGGAATCTAAGTAGGAAGTCTGGTCAAACGTACATTGAGTTTGAAAGGATCAAACATAATAACTTTGATAGGTGGATAAAGGCATTGAAAATAAATCAAACATACGACGCTGTTAGAGAGATGATTATTTTTGAGGAGTTCAAAAATTTACTTCCTGAAGTAGTGAGAACTCATGGAAGAGCAGAGAGTTAAAACTGCAAGATTGGCAGCAGAAATGGCCAATGATTATGATTTGGTTCATAAGTCAAAGTTTGGCTTCCAACATCGATTTCAATCTGTGAGGGATAGAAATTGGGCAAAAGAGAAATCCTCAGGTGGTAAGGGAAAGGGAGAGAGATCTCATTGAAGATAGTAAAGACAGTTTATTGCAAGTTACAAAGGAAACCCATGAGGAGGAAAGAGAAGTTAAAAAGCTCAGGTGTTTACATTGTAATAAAGTAGGCCACATGAAGTCGCAGTTTTAGAAAAAGTGTTAAGAAGACAGATATGGGAAACTAGGATAAGCCTGTGAGTTTTGTTGAAGTGGTAAAGGAGAGCACAGCAGAAGCTAAAAAACTGCAAATGAATGTACAAGCTGATCAGAACTTGGTTGAGAAGAAAGTTCCAGATCTCTTCAAAAAAATTACTTCTGTGGGTAAGGATTACTCACGTATGCCAGGAGAAGCAGGTAAATAAATTAAAATTTTAAGAGATACAGGAGCAAGTCAATCCTTGATGGTGAGAGATGATGAGAAATGTAATTCAGTAGGAGTACTGACAAGAAAGGTGGTAATATGTGGAATTCATGGTGAGAAGAGTAGCGTTCCATCGTAGAAAATGGGGTTGGAGACTCTGGTTAAAAATGGTGAAGTGGTAGTAGGAGTAATAGATAAATTCTTGTTTCCGAAATACAGTTTCACAGGTTGAAAAGCCAGTGGAAAATCAGGCAACTGAGGTGTTATAGGAAGTATATCCTGGGATGTTTCCTGACTGTGTGATAACAAGGTTACAAAGCCACAGGTTGGAGCAGGAAGAAAAATTAAGGAGTAAAGATAAGGAAGTTGAAATTCAATTATCAGAATCTATGTTTGATCAAATGGATGAGAAAAAATCAAGAACAGGTGGAGGACAAAGTGGATATTTTTAGTTCAGAGAAATTAGCTGAATTACAATAAAAGGTGGAAACTAAAGCATACACGGAAGAAGAATCTGAGTGTATCCCAGAATGTTGCAGTTTTAAAAATGAACTATTGATGAGGAAATGGAGACCATCACATATTCAGGCAGATGAGAAACAGGCAGAAGTTCATCAAGTTGTCTTACTGGTGGGTTATAGAAAGGACGTGTTGCACATGAATTACCGGTAGGAGGTCATTTGGGAGTAAGGAAGACTCAAGCCAAAATTCAAAAAACATTTTTATTGGTCTGGACTGCATAGACATGTGGTTGAATTTTGCTGGACATGTCATACATGTCAGGTAATTAGAAAACCTCCGGCAATGATAGAACCAGCACCCTTAATACCCATTCCTGCATTTAAGGAATCTTTTACAAGAGTCTTAATTGATTGCGTAGGACGCATACCTAAAAGAAAAAGTGTGAATTAGTATTTGTTTACCATAATGGATGTGTCTATTAGATTTCTGGAAGCCATTCCATTATATAATATCATGGCTAAAAGGATTGTAGAAGAATTACTCATTTTTTTTTGCTAGATATAGACTGCTCACAGAAATACAATCAGACTAAGGATCAAATTTGACATTAAACTTATTCAAGGAAATTATGGATAGTTTGGGAGTAAAACAATTCAAATCTACCATCCAGAATCGCAGGGAGCAATAGAACGGTGGCAGCAAACTCAAAAGACCATTTTGAGGACTTAAAGCCAAAACTATCCAGAGGATTGTGATAAAGGAACTCCATTTGTACTTTTTGCAAATAAAGATGCACCTAATGAGTCAACTAAATACACTCCATTTGAATTAGTTTTTGGGCATAAGGTGAGAATTAAGTAAAGAGGAAGTGGTGAGTCAGAGGTCAAAGATCACACATTTGGACTATGTGTTAAATTTTAGTGAATGATTAAATAGCAAGGGTGAATTGGCTAGATTGTATTTAAAAGTAGCACAGCATGTGATGAAACACGATGCACACAAAAGATCAGAAATTTGCAATCTTGTGAGTGGAGATAAGATGTTCATGTTACTCCCAATCGTAGGTGAACCTGTGAAGGCAAGGTTTAGTGGGCCTTATCAAATTGAAAAGGAATTCAATGAGGTGAATTATTTGATAAGATAATAGATAGGAAGAAATCTGATTGTCTCATGTGAATATGTTAAAAAGATAATTTGATAGGGAAGGAAGACAAAAAGGAGAATGTGTTATTGGTTACAACACAGAGAAAAGAACCAAGTTCAAATGATTCTGATTTGGACATTCCTCAAATTAAATTGAACAATGAGGAAGTTCTCAAAATTGGGAAAGTCAAAATGACCTGAAAAAGTTACTACAATCACGTGGAGACATATGTGAGAATAAACTGAGAAGTACCAATCTAATTGCACATGATGTCGATATAAGAAATGTTTTCCAATTAAGCAACATCCTTATAGATTTAACCCTCTAAATTTGGCACAGGTTCAAAGAGAGATTGACAGTCTACACCAAAGACAATAGAAGCAAAGTGAATTGCAACAAATGGAACTCACTCACAGTAATGATACCAAAACCAGATGGTACTGAACGATTACGTGCGGACTATCGCAAAGTTAACACATTACAAAATCTGATTTTCTTCTGCAGGTGTTTGCTGAGAAATCTGTAGGGATCATGAGGATTGGAAAATGCTGCTTTTGTTGCTTGAATAATGTTACTCTGTACTGGGCGAGAGTACCAGGTTTTCCTGGTGGGCAGCAGGATCAGCTCCCCCTCACTCACAAGCTGTGCTGTAAAAGCACATGCACAGTTCATGTTACAGTCCTTGCTTCCCTTCAGTTGCTGCATTCCCAAGGATTTGGAAATCTAGCCAAAGAGGATTAAATCTAAAATGGAGACAGTCTCTGAGGTACACAAAGTCACTATGGTCTGCTCTCTCATAAGGGAGGAAATTGGTGGTAGATTAATGTGAGGGTCACTATGCTTCAGATGAAGTTGAGACCTTCATGTTAATCTCAGTTAGTCATGGGAATTGAACCTATACTGTTAGCATCACATTGCATTGCAGACCAGCCAGTCAGCTAACTGAGCCAGCCCACACCCAAAATACCACCTTATTAAATTACCTAAATGAATATCCTGTCTCCTGAGAGCAGGTTGATTATTAACCCTTATTCCGCCTCAATTAAAGCCAACAGAGGATATGTTTCAGCTCATGTTTGAGAATGTTACAATTTATATGCCTCACTGGACTCATAACCAATTAGTTTTGGAGATTAAAATTCTCATTAGTAGCTCTGTTCTCTCTTTGTAGATGTCTCAAAAAACCTTAAAATTCACTCTTTTCTGGATTGGAAAGTAATTTCATTGCTACTAATTCCATTGGATTTGTGAACTTGACTAATGAAATGAATGTCAAGCATTCTACTTGTAACATCGCTTATTGTTATGCACCCTGTGATAGAGATTGATATCATAATCCTATCTTGTTCTACCATTTCTTTTTTTGCACTAGCTATCCTCTATTAAATCCATTAATGCTTGAAATAAGAACATGCCTGAAAGAGAAATATCCATAGAAAAAGCAAAAGTACTGTGGATGCTGGAAATCAGAAACAAAAACAAAAATTTCTGGAAAACCTCAGCAGGTCTGGCAGCATCTTGGAGAGAAATCAGAGTTAATGTTTTGGATCCAGTGACCCTTCCTCAGAACCCTCAGGAGAAATATTCATGTGTTGTGATTCTATTTAAGTTTAATATTTGAAAGTGCAATGAAATGCATACTGCTGGTATGAGTTCAAAGATTTTCTCCAAAGCAAAACTGAATTCTTCATTGATGAAATGTAGATTTTTTTAGCTCAGGGCTCATAATGTTAACTGCAATAAATGCTCATTTGTATAAACATAAAGAAAGGAAAATCATGAATTCCTCAGGTCTCAGGGGTTGTAACTAGCAGGAAATGAGAGACAATATGATGAATAAGACTTGACACATGTGCATACTTTCCATTAAGAACATTGTTTGAATAAAGTTAAAAGGGCAGTGAGGTTAATATGAAGTACTCATATCAGGAATAGCATGGGCAGATGGCAGCTGCCTTCTTCTAGCCAGTGGGAATCTGACTGTATTCCTGGAGTGGGTCCTATTCTTCATTTAGGATGGGATCCTGACTTGATCATTGCCAGTAAAACGAGTCAACCACTACAGGTCAGACAGAGTTAAGGGATGGTGTAAAGGGTCAGAATTCTCCAAAGATTTTGAAAGATAGGCTGTCTATGAGCTGTAGGATCCATGCAAATAGTGCAGGGGCCTGAACCGAGAGAGTGATATTAATGACTAGGTTTCTAACCAGCCCATATTAACATTGATGGAATTCCCACCGCAGCTTCAGGCTGGGATGTATTATATGGAAATTTTCCAGTATTTCTGGCTTCACCCCCATTGTCAAATAAATAGTGTGGCTGAGACTTCTTTTGAGTTACAGTGTGAGGGAGAATTTACTTCTTCTGTCTAACTAGCTTCACCAAAGTGTGAGAATCTGATCAAGTGTATGGTCTGCCTAAGTACCTTGTGGTGCTCCATCAGAAGAACAGATGTCTGAGATGACTTCACTAGTGTCCTCAACCAACTCTTGCTGGAAGCATGAAGGACGTTTGGCAGATAAAAATCATAAATGTGGATACACAAAGGAAGAATGTTGGAAATTATCATCAGCTGGCAGGGCCTCATCTTCCATCTTTGATGCTAGAGGTTTTCAGAACCAACTGATGACCAATGCCACCCCTCTGCAGTTGTCAATTGCAAGATGGTTGAAGGGTCATCTCTGGTTCTGTGCCTTTCCATTGTATTCTCTGCTTTCTTCTCCTGCAAGGAAGGCAGGAGGAGAACAATGGGTGAGAATAATATATTCCCCTCATAGACGGAGAATGATTATTGAGGAGGATTATAAGGCTGGAGGTGAGTGTCAGTGGTGATGGTTGGGGATGGAAGAAACTACATAGAAAAGAGAGGGATGCAGGCCCCTGCAAGGTAAGTTGGCATAAGGACTGATGTGTACGAGTTGGCTTAAGAGGTAGAGTGAAGGAGTCAGGGTCAAATACACCTTATTAGATCTAGAAGGCTAACCCATTCCAGAATTGGATCTAGGGTTATGGTGCAATGTTTTAGCAGCTGAACTTTCTCTTCATTTCCAACCACACCAACCAGCCTCTTCCTCACATTGCTGGGGAAGATGATCTTCAAAGACCTCAGCAAAAACACATCTAGGAAGGGGCAGCCTTTGAATGCCTTGTCAGCAGTTTTGAACTCCTCTTGCTCTTCTGTGTTCCCAAACTCGTTTCTTCAAATTGCACATTTGGAGCGTCATTTTGAACACTGCAGTTGAGATCCCTTCCTGCAGGAAGTCAACATGCCTGCTGGCACCAACTGGTTGAGAAATCAGAAATAAAATGTTAATGAAATAACTGCACTAAAAGTCAATGACAGACACAATGCAAATATAGGACTTGACTTTCCATGTACTATAGGCAGCCATTCCTAAGCCACCACCATGTCCAAACTCAGGCCATTGATTCTGGCAGATGAATGGTATCAAGTAACAGTCTATATATCTCCTTAGATGGACTCTTGATGTGCAGTTGTAATGTTCCTACCTCTGAGGCAGGAAGCCTATGTTCAAAACTCACCTGTTCCAGTGGTGTGAGATAATGTGTCTGAACAGGTTGACTTACAATAGCAATATATATTCCTAAATCACTTCTAACTGTGGTTTGTTGAAAGCCTGAAGTGAAGAACAATTCTATATCCAGTTTGATAGAACTTACTTTTCAACTCATTAAAGGTAACATAGTCCTGCCAGACCATAGGACTGCTGTTTCATTATAGAGAGTGAGCTAGTGGTGTTTTAACCTGAGGGTCAGCATACCTCAGGCCAGAAAGAGTTTGAAAAGGAGAGTTCTTCATGGTAACCTCAACCTGTGTGGGAATTGAGCCATACTATAGGAGCTGTGTAGCCTACTGAGTTAACCCAGCCCCTTTTAACCTATTGTATTTTTCTTAATGTCATTCCTATTGTATTAGGGGATCTTTGCTAATGATAATGAACCTGATTGTAATATTGAAAACCCCATAAAATTTCCATGAAAAGTCATTCCAATTTACAATGTGCCTACGTCATTAATCACATTATTGGCCCTCACCATCGAAGTAGTATTTTCATTTCTTGTTATGTATCCTACAGGGTCTTTACATATCTGCTTCTTTCACCTTGTCATTTTCACAATTATTTACTCCAACACACTCATTACCAGCCTTCTATATTCTATCCTTCAAAAACTGCAACATTCTATATTCACTGTCACCCTGTCATCCTGCAGTATAAATCTTGCTTCTACTTGCCCTGGCTCACGAAACTTTATTGGTCCCATCCCCAACACGTGGAGTTTCAACTCTATGCTCAAATCTCTTTTTGTCACCCCATTGATCGCTAGGGTTGATTTGGCTGATCTTGCTGGCTAGGCGGGTGTCCCCCTTCTCTTAAGCTCAGCGCTCGGTCGCAGAGGACGACCCCCTAGAAGTGGAACGCCCCATTGGTCTAGGGTATATGACGTAGCTACACTCCCCTGCTCGGCCAAACCTTCAAGAACATTTGTAGATGACGTAGGGAAGTCAAGCTCCAAGACTTCGGACACATCCAAGTCAGGTACTGCACATGGCAGTCTGCCATTCTTTTGGGTGGCATGGTGGCTCCGTGGCTAGCACTGCTGCCTCACAGCACCAGGAACCTGCGTTCGATTCGACCCTTGGGCGACTGTCTGTGTGGAGTTTGCACGTTCACCCATGTGAACCCCATGTCTGGGTGGGTTTCCTCCCACAGTCCAAAGATGTGCAAGTTAGGTGGATTGGCCATGCTAAATTGCCCATGGTGTTCAGGGATGTTTATATTAGTGGGATGGGTCTGGGTGGGATGTTCTGAGGGTCAGTGTGGAATTGTTGGGCCAAAGGGCCTGTTTTCACACTGCAGGGATTCTATAATCTTAAAAAAAACTTCCATCATCCTATGCTCTACATATGGTTTTCTGACATTACATCCAGTCCTCCCATGATTTCAATCTTGTTGTCTTTCCCTTTGCCACTTAACCCATCCTGTTTACCACCACTATCCCTGCTGCTGCTCAGACACTAAATAGGGGAGGCAATGGGCTATTGGTATTATTGTTGGCCTGTTAGTCCAGCGACCCAGATAATTCACAGGGGATCTAGCTTCAAATCCTGCCATGGCAGCTTTTGAAATTTGAATTCAATAAACATCTGAAATTAAAAGTCAAATGATGACCACAAATCCATTGCCAATTGTCAGAGGGAAAATTCCAATCAGGTTCACTAATGTTCTTTAGGGAAGAAAATTACCACCGTTACCTGGTCTGGCTTACATGTGACTCCAGACCCACGTCAATGTGATTGACTCTTAACTGCTCTCTGGACAGTAAATGCTGGCCTGGTCAGTGTTGCCCACATCCTGTGAGTGTATTTCTTTTAAAAAAAATCTCCTTTTATGAGCTAGCCCAATCAAATAATCATAAGTACTATTGTAAGGTGGATGGTTTGGGTAACAGATACCTTTTTCCTCATTTGCCACCATCACTTGTTCTCTTCATGTGTGAGAACAGTTTCCTCAATAGGGATGATTTCCACAATGGGGAGTTGCTTGTGCATTGAGTTGACAATTAGAGGGAATGCATCTTAGGAAATTGTGGACAAACATTTAATGTATCAACATTTAAGACTCTCGTTTTCTTTATTTGATTGACTGTACCCACCACACCCATAATATTTAGCCCTTCCCTCTTCTATTTCACCTCCCCCTCACCACTGACTCACCTTTTCTGTCCCTGAGCCTCAATGCAAGCTATATTCTTCTGTCCCTCGCCTCCCTTATGTGGTACAAAATCGTCACTCTTGAGCAAATATGAACTGGGTGCGATAACATTCTTGTGACCCTTTGACTTTAACATAGTTTACTCTACGGAGTGTTCATGGCATGCAAGTGTATAACAGGTGTGAACCTGCCGCAGGGCAATGTGAGAGCCATCAAACTGCAAACATGCCACTGATTTATTCTCTTCATTTCCATGCATGGACATGCAACTAAAATTTTGCGTCCCACTTAATTCAGTCACTTTGCTTTTCACGTTCCCTGCTCTTGTGGGGCCCATAATCTCCCTCACTTTCTTTCTCTCATGTCTATAAATCATTTTACCTTGGGTACAGGACATAATCTTAAAGTTTACAAATGACATGAAGTAATGCAGTAAACAGACTTTAGGAGAACATAGACAGGGTTGGTGGAAATTAATAGACGCATAGCAGGTAACGGTTTGTCCAGAGTAGAATAAGGTGATGAACTTTGGAAGGAAAAATGAGAAGAGCCAAATATAAGCAAAAGGAAAATCCAGTAAAAATGATGAATGATACATACTTATCTGATTTGTCTTATATACGTCAAAATGGGAGACCAGTATGGTCATTTCCTATTATTTTTGTTTCTTAATGATTTTTTTTGTCCCTTTTGGGCAGGACAGTTATAAAGTGGTGTCAGAACAGAGACAGTGGGGGGGTCTATGTACACAAGTATTTGACAGTGACAAGGTATGTTGACAAGACTACGAAATAAAGATCTGACATTCTTTGCTCACATAAACAGAGGAATGGGCAATGCAAGCAATAAAGTAATGCTGACCTTCCGTAATTCAGTTGTTAGGCCTCAGTTAGCATATTATGCCTAATTTCAGATACCACACTTTAGGAAGGATATCACACCCATGCTGATAGTGCAAGAGGAATTTGCTAGAAAGGTGTAGTTTAAGAGACGTATTTACAGTTCTTTAAGGAGGTAACAAGCAAGAGAGATAAGTGGAACCAGAAAATATAATATATTTCGATTTCCATGAAGATTTTACAGGGTAGTTGCTGTTTCCCCTTGTGGGAGAGTTTATGACCAAATGGCTTCATCTCAGACTAAGGGCTCACCCATTGAAGATAGAGATGAACTGGATTTTTTTTTCTCAGAGGGCAGTAAATCTGTGAAATTCTTTACAACATAGGTCTACTGAGGCTGCGTCACTTAGTATAAAGAAGGCTGGTGTAGGCAGATCTTTAGTCAGCGAGGGAATCAAGCATTATGGGGAAAAGATAGGAAAATAGAGTTGAGGATTATTAGATCAAACATAATGTCATTCTGCCCAGTGGCACTGCCATTCAAAAGAACTGCCATTTTCTGATTGGCCAGTACCTCTCAATAAGCCAGCGATCTGCCAATGGGGTCCTTGATCCTGCAAAAAGCCCACAGCTGGCTACCTTTGTGTCTGAGTGACACTTAATTCTGCCCAGTCTCCACACCACACACACCCCCACAGAAGATGCCACACAAGTCTCTTGCCAGCCCTTTAGCCAGTGGACAAGACTGCTGACACCTCCATAAGATGTAGCTGCTAGTGTCTGTGAATTGAAATTCCACAAAATTGATGTGAGGAAAAAATTATGTGGCCACAATGAGATGCAAGATTCAAATCCCACTGTGTGTCCATGCTAACATTGTCTGGAACCATTTGGCAAGAAAGACCTTACTTACTCACATCTTTGGTAGCCCAAATAAGTGAGAGGGAGACAGAGACCTCAGATAGAAGATCCCATTCAATGAAAGAAAGAACCCTGCCTGCCATCCCCTTACAGGCAGCGAATTAAAGTGGACTGATCCTTCCTTTCTGCTGAATTGACAAAATAAGTCAGAAGCCTCCTGTTGACAGGCTTAAGATAATGTGCATTCAATTGCCAAAGACTTCCAACCCCTGACTTCAGTCAACTGGGAAAAAATCCTAAGGCCTGCAACATTTTCAGCTACCGTCATGAAACCAAAGAGTAAAGGTGACATTTGAACTCTTCAGCAAATCTCAGCACATGCTGCCAGATGAGCAGTCACCTTTTCTTGTGTGTGTATCAAAATAACTCCACAGAAGCTGGTATCCCATCACCAAGTCACCCTCTATTTACACATGGAAAGTCCTTGATACTGATCTAGCTCTCAGAGTGAACAGAACCTCTGACACTTCTGTTTATATCTGCCAGCCAGGGCTCCCTGATTGGACCAGGTTAACAGCCCCAATCAGAGAACTCATATTCAATGAAGTTCACCTGGCTGACTTTGTTACAATCCCTACAAACATATGTATGTGAAGCTAGTGTGAATGTGTAGGTGCCATTTTGATTATGTTTCAGGTGTTCAGCAATAAACATTTGCTCTTTTTGTTCTTTTAAAACCATCAATCTTGTGTCTGCGCTTGAGAGTAAGAGGACTGAAGTGTTAAAACACTGCACGTTCCAAACATTCCTTCTTGTGATTAGTCAAAAGGTAGATAAAAGGGAACCATCCTACCATTTTCCCCTTGTTTGTAACATACTGGAATATGTTATTTACTGCAGGCTGAAGGAAGTGAAAATTTATCACAATTTGGAACCACCTCGGTTTTGTTTCATTCTCTTTTATCTCTTAAATGTAACATTCGACAGTTATTTATTTTCATTGATTGTTACAATCAGGCCTCCATTCAATATTACAGTCATTGACAGCTAAGTGTAGCGGTAAAACACTCTCGTTTTGAGTTGGAAGGCTGTGTGTTCAGGCCTCATTCAGGAGAGTGAAATAAGTTAACTTGGCTGATGTTATATTTGTGGGACTGGTAGTGATCACTTGGCGAAGACACTGAACCTTCAATGAGGGACCAGTGATCAACAAGGGAGACAGTGGATGTGCAAGGGTGTAACCTGATTTCTTGTGCTGGACCAGTGATCATTCAGTGTGAGATAGTGAAGGGAGGGTCCAGTGAGCTCCCAGGAGGGAGCAATGACCACTTCAGGTGAGGAATTAGGGGTAGGAGGAGCAGTATTTTCTCAAGAAGAAGCCACTAATCTCTGGTGTGTTGAGTGAGACAGTGAACATCCGGGAAGTACCAGTGATCACATTGAGAGGAAAGTGAACATTAAGGGGGAACTGTGATTACTTGATGAGATGAGTGAGATAATCCTCAAGACAGTGATCATTCTGAGAGCTCCTAGGGGCTTCAACATGACAGGGTATTGAAGGACCAGCAGTTCAGAGGGGAAGCTTTGAATAGAGGAAGGAGGAGAGCTCTCAGTAGTAAGCTGTGTCCACTGATCATCTTCAAAGAGCATTTTACCTCCAATGTCCAACTTAGCTACCATTCACCAAGGAAATGATGGCTAAAAGGCGTTGCCCACTTCATCAGGGGCTTCTGCTGTCAAGATCACTGTGGCCTTTAATTCATTGCCAATGGATCTTTCTAGGAGGGAGGAAGTGACATTGCCAACATCTCACTGTTTTACTGCACTGCTGCATCAGGGAGTGGCTGAAACCCTGAAAATGAACAAGAGTCAGGAGATAAAGCATTCGGTTTCACGGTACCAACGGAACATGTTTGCCAATGGTGCAAGGTGTGATTACCTCCGCACACATTGCCCTGATGGCCTCACAGGGATAGTGACTGCAAGGGTTACTGCTCCATGCACGTGCATTACGACCATGGACAGAACATCAGTTTGATGAATGCCCATTATCTTGGCAGACAGCACAAACAAATTCAACTTGTGCTAGTCAGCCTTACAAGGCACCATGATGCATCTGAGGATGGTGGTAATGGCTACCCTCTCTATACCAGGCTCAGACCTCCATACCCAACCACACATGAACTGTGCACTAACAATGAAAGCAATGCTGTCACCAGGAACCACCCAGACTGCTCAGTGAGAGGTCTCCACTAATATCTGGAGGAAGTCTTCAAATCATGGTGGCCTGCAACATCTTCCACAAGATGGCAAGCATTTCCATTCACCTATGGTCTGAATACACTGCACATGAGCTGCTGCTTAGGCTGGTTTACTGAAGATCTTCCCAAAACCCTGAAGTAGAAAGTACCATTGAAAACTCACTTCATAACAGCTTGACAGAGATTGCTAGGTTTTTGGGACCAATTTTCTTTGAAATCAGTGGTGTGAGCCAAGGCTACGGTGTTGATCACAAACTGTATGTGGACTATTATTATTCCTGTTTTTCAATCTCTTCTGCTTCATTAAGCAGAAAGGGACGGAAGTAAAATAACAGAAAAATGAAAAACAAAGATTGTGACTTTTCAGCAAAATGTCCCAAATTACAACATTTGGAGTTATCCAAACAATGTTAAAAATATTGGACTCCCACTCATCAATGTACCTTCTAGAAACTAAAATAAATTAAACAAACTCTACGTGTTAGCATCGATAGAAGGAAGGCCACTCACAACATATCACAAACTGCCAGCTGGCGACATCCATTTCCCATGAGTGAATAAAAAAAATTCAAAACATTGCAAATGTGAAGTTAAGAACAAAGAAACCTGTAAATACTCAGTAGGGCAAGCGTCTGCAGAGAGAGAAACAGATCTAATGTTTTAGATCAATGGCCTTTCACCATAACAGGAGAAGGATAGAAATTCAGTAGGGGTTTAAGTTGGTCAAATGGGAGTGGGAGAGGGGTGTGGGCGGGAGGGATAGATCGATAAAAATTCAAACTGCTGACATGAAGTGATAAATGGGTTGTAGTAGTTAATAGGACAAGTAGAGAGAAGAAAGATGGACTGGAGGAGATGTGGCTGGTACATAACAAAATGCCAAAAAAATGGTTAAGACCAACATGTGCAAAGAAAAGGAAACACAATTACATCATAATCTCAACTCCCTTTTCCTTAACCACTTAAATTCTACAGTGAAGATGGTATGCTGTAAAATGGGATCAGTTGTGGTCGAGCTGGTATCATTTCATGCCACCAAGAACATTCAGGGTGATGGAGTGTTCTTGCCTTCTGTTTCCTTCCTTGCCCTCACCCAGTTATCTGGCAAGCTACCCAATGGCGAGACTATTGGCTCAGTGCTTCCTGCCTCAGAACCCTCCCTCACAGCTATCATCCCCTTCATGTAGTTTTTCTTTGAGACTCCTGCTGTGCCACACTAACCTTGGGAGGAAAGAGTGCGAGCTGATGAAGAAGCACCGTCACTTGATCTGACAGTTTTTGCCATCTTCCCAGGTACTCACACTGCATGAGCTTGCGAGGTTAGAATAGAGTCAGGGTCAGCACTCAACGAGTCACTTGGTATGATAAGGCAGCAGCCAGTGCAGGGGAGTAAAGCATAATGTGTGTGCCAGGTCACTGCTGAGATTGTGGACAACTTTTGTGACAGAGGAATTCAAAGGGATGGCACACAGGAGAGGGCTGGCGATTGTATGTTGCACTATTGGCCTGCCTGACAGCCTCCAGTCATGTAGACTGCTATCAATCGTCCCAGAATCTTGCAGCAGGTCTGTGCTTCAACAGATTACTGGGATTACAGAAAGTTTTAGTGATTCTGATGTGAATAAGTCTGCAGTTTTCCCTCAGAGTGATAGCAATAATGCTGCCACCATTGCCACTGACTCCTCACTGCTTCCTGTTGGCCAACAAGCATGCATACAAATGAGGAGCAAGAGTAAGCCACTTGTTTCCTTGGGTCTGCTCTGCATTTCAATACGATCATGGATAATCTGATTAGTCTACATTCCCACCTACCCCTTTCACTCCTCTGCTTATCAAGAATTTATCCATCCCTGCCTCGGAAACTGACAAAACGTTCTGCTTCCATTGCCTTTGCAGGAAGAGAGTTACAAAGTCTCATGCCCCTATGTGAGAAAAACCTTCTTCTTATCTCCTTCTTAATAAGTGCCCCTTATTTTTAAACAGTGACACCTAGTTCTAGATTTTCCCATTATAAGAACCATCCTCTCCATATGCATCTCGTCAAGACCCCTCAAGGAATCCCATGCGCTTTGATCAAGTCGCCTCTTATTGATCTAAATTCCAGCAGATACAAGCCTAATCTATCCAATCTTTCCTCATAAAACAAACCAAGCTGGTAAGCCTTCTCTGAACTGCTTCTAGCATATTTATATAATAAGGAGACCAGTACTTCATATTTTATACTCCAGACTCACCAGCGCACTGAAACAAAACATCCTGACTTTTCTGAAAACTGAAAAATCCTGACTTTTGTGTTCAATTCCCCTCACACTAAACAACATCAATTTTCCTAATTGCCTCCTGTGGTTGCTTAATAACCCTTTGCAACTTATACACTTGAACACTGAAGGGGAAATATTGGACAGTTTCTGTTTTCTGCTAGTCATAATGTGTGTAGCAGCAGTTAGAAGATGTACCTACCATTAGAAGTTGTAAACATGTTATGAAATGATTGGATGATATAGTCAAGTGCACTAGTTTGAAGTATAGACTATTGGAAATAAACACTATTGGATACAGACAAAGATGAGTAAATGTGCAGGACAAAAGCAGGACAAATCCAACTCTGCCAATTACCGCCCCATCAGTCTACTCTCGATCATCAGTAAAGTGATGGAAGGTGTCATCAACAGTGTTATCAAGCAGCACCTGCTCTGTGATGAATAACATAATCATGGATTAATAACATGATTCATAAGATTTGATAACAATGTGTGGCATTTTCTAACAATTAAAGGTTCAATTATAAGAGACATTCACTTGATGATAGTGGACAGTAACTCAACAGGAAGATTGATACTGTTCTTTTCAACAACTGTAGTACAGCAAATATTGGGAACAAGAATTTTATGTGCCATCGATGCAGTTTGCAGTATTTGTAGATGGTATGAATGTAATTCTGTGTTAGGTATAATCACCCTAGTTTTCAAAATTTATTTTAACGAACATTTTAATTAGACTTTGCATCTACTCCCACCCAAATTCATTTTATCTAGCAGGTGCATAACTTCAGTGAGTTTTTCATATCTCTGAAAACGTAGGCTGGTGTTTTGAGAAGCACAGATACAATTGTATTTTCTTTGCTGCATGTCCTATGGAACCATTCAGTTGGCATTCAATAACCTCCATAAACATCGCCTACTCACTTTCAGCCAAAAGGCAAAGTAAGTTACTGAGTGTTGTTGAGAAGATTTCATGACAAAGAATATTATTAACTTTAGTCAATAGAAGCTGATGAAATTTGAAGCTGCTTGACATCCCTGCAAAGGTGTGATGGTGTGTTGTTGGAAATGGGGGAAGAAGAGAAATTGAGTTACCTGCTAAAAATGACAGAGAATGGAAGAATATCATATTTTACAGGGGGTTTACATTGGGCCCTTCAGTCATGTCACAGATGTGTAGGATACTTTGAAAAAGTTTCTAGGAGGAATTCCTCTTGTCATTAACATATATCCCCAAAAATGGAATGATGTTTGTTCAATTAGCAGGATACCTCTCTCTTCCATGTGGATAGATAGACAACAGAACTGGTTTTAATTTCCCAATATTACCTGTTTAAAATGTGAATGAAAACAATACAAAAATATGGAAATTCATGACTTGAAACAAGCAGAGGTCACACTGATAGACACTCAGAAGATCCGTGGAGTAAAGGTATTTTAATGCTAATTAAAACAGAATTATAACAATGCAGTTGCATTATTTTTTTGGCCTTCCGTAGAGCAGTAATAATGTGTTGAAGGAAAAGAGTACAAGGCTATTTTGAAGCATAATCCATTGTAATCTAAAGAAATTTATTTGTGTTAATAAAATCAATCATACATTCACTAATACCCTTGTCGATAAACTGAAGAAAATCAAAGAACTATTGAGAGCAAATTTCACAACATATTCTTTGAGAACTGTCTATCACCAACCATTCCTTCATAACAACATGTAACCTGCATGAAGGCAGAAGGAGAAAACAAGTCATTTCTATGTCCCTGATTAATATTACTAAACTGCCAACTTCATTTATTAGCAGTTCAATGAGTTAGGTCTGAGGCAAGCTTTTTTAAATTGAATTATTAGGTATATAATTTCTGAGAAGGTGGTTTTGCTTCTAACATTGTAACAGATAATGAAGTAAATTGATTAATTGATATGGCATTCCTGTCGTTTTTTTTTGCAGCTTTTCTTTAGCCGACATTATCTATGGCCGAGTATTTTAATCAAAGGGACTGCAGTTCACTTAGCTGATTGATGTTAAGACTCCTAGAAGGGAGCTGTGAAGATTTTGATACATTGCTGCTGACAATGCAATGTTGCATCTGTTGATGGGTGTACAGAAGCATTGGAGTTGCAGTTGTGTTTTTAAATGATTTTTTTAAATGATCTATTTTAATGAACAAGCTAACACCATTAAAACTGTTTCACGTGAATGCCAAGCTGCTAATGTGCATCAATGCCAAACTGCCAGTTTATTTTGTGGTGGATTCTGAACTGACTTCTGACAACATTTATTGGTGTTTGAGGCCACCTCTAGCAATAGCAAAACAATGCACTGGTGGGAGAAAGCAAGAACTGCAGATGCTGGAGTCAGAGACAACACAATGTGGAGCTGGAGGAACACAGCAGGCCAGGTAGCATCAGATCAGCACGAAAGCTGATGTTTTGGGTTTACCTCCTTCATCATTCCTGCAATTGGTACAATTTCTCAATTGGCACATTCATCAGCTGCACACGTTAGAATCTTAGGGTTGAGTTTTTACACATTCAAAATGCACCAACAAGCAGCTAAAGCTGGACCCTTGGCATCACAACTTGTTCTACTAATCAGTACATTTTATTTGTTATCAGAATGAAAATTAACTTTGACAGGCAAAACTATAATTGTATGAACCAAAGTTGCAATTTATAGACAAAATATGTGGAATGAAACTAACAAAAAAACTTTTGGATATGCAGTAGATGTAAGGCTACAGAGTGTGTATATCTCAATCGCTCTAAAATCAATAAAAAGACGAGGATGACAAACCATGCAGTTCAGACTAAAAATTACTAATTAGTGGCCATTCAGGAGTTTACATATATAGAAGGAAGAATGAATCATAATTAATTTTGAAATAAATTACTGATGAACTATGAAATCTACTTCAAAAACAGATTAAGGCAGAATATTTCACATTCTTATCACACTAATATTTTTAAGAATTGCTTTTTACTTTTTCCAGTTGTGTTTTACATAAATTGAAGCCCAGTATTTCCAGGCCTGCTGAGTAGCATCGATAATTCATTATTTTTACCCTATGATAATCCTTCATTATCATGAAGACCTTTTTCAGTACATTCCTGGTCTTTTTGATTTTAGTGAAAATGCCTCAACTTTGCAAGATCCCTTTCTCTTTTAGTCTGTAACATGGGTAGTAGCCTATTGAATCAATTTGCTGCACCTTCTTCATCAGTTTAGTTCCTTCTGACAATTGGGTGCCCCAAGATCATGTACCATTCTCCAATTACAGCCTAACTGAATGTATCTATTCGACCAAGCATTTAATCACCTGTCCTTCTATCACCTTCTTGTGGCTGGCATCAAATTTTGTTCTAGAACACTGCCATGCATTATATTGGATGATTTCACTATGAAAATTCATTGTATAAGTGCAAAATGTTGTGGTACAACTATAATGTTGGCCTGGATTTGGAATGAGACAAATTTGACCATAATAAAGTGTAAATCAGACAGTAACTTCTAAATACTGTGCACCTGCAATCAGAAAATTTCTGTTTGATTTGCCTTGCTCTTCCAGAAGATGTACATGAATTAAAATAAGAAAGCCTGAAGTTGCTGTACTTTCATGATTGATACTCACTAAACCTGGCAATAATGTTAGTGTCGTATAAGGCAGTTAGTATCTGAAAGGATTAACTGAAACCAAGTGATAATCTCTGTCCTTTAGGATATAAAGGATTGTACTTGAGAAGAGTTAACAAGCACAGGTGCAAGTTACAAGGTGGCCCAGTGCCTCAGTGGTTAGCACTCTTGCCTCACAGCTTCAGGGACTTGGGTTCAAATCCACCCTCAGGTAACTGTCTGTGTACAGTAGCACATTCTAGAACTGATCAGAGAGCAATTTATATCAGATTAGGTAATGTATAATGAGAATTCATAATTGACTTCAGAGTTAAAAGAACCCCTAGGAAACAGTAACTGCAATATGATTGAATATTTTTATCTAGTTTGAAAGGGAGAAGATTGGATCTAAGTCTATTATTTAAAACTGTGGTAATGAAAGCTGAGCTGGTTGACATGAACTAGCGTACTATGTCAGGAGTTCAGCCACTAGATGCAGAGTGACACAGTGATAGCTGCATGGTGTGTCAGTGGGTAGCACTGCAGCCTCACAGCACCAGGGACCTGGGCTTGATTCCAGCCTGGGGTGACTATCTGTGTGGAGTTTGCACATTCTCCACGTGTCTGCGTGGGTTTCCTCTGGGTGTAGTAGTTTCCTCCTATAGTTCAAAGATGTAGAGGTTAGGTGGATTAACCATGCTATATTGTCCATGGTGTCCAGGGATGGGTATACTACTCGGTGGATTAGCCGTGGTAAAAAAAGTGGGTTACAGGGATGGGGCTGGGTCTAAGTAGGATGTCCTTTGGAGGGTCAGTGCAGACTTGATGGCTGAATGACCTCTTTCTGCACTGTAGGGATTCTATGATTCTAGTGACAGTTAAGCGAATATTTCAAAATAAGTATATTCCAACTATAAAAAGAAATATTCTAAAGGAAGATCCACTATCCATGGTTAACTGAAGAAGTTAGAGAAGGCATTAAAAATAACAAAAAAATCTATATAACTGTGCAAAGATGAATGGCAGATCAGACGATTGTTCAGCAGATAAAGTGTGGTAGAGAATGACTGAAAGGTTAATCAGGACAAAGCAATTATAGTATGAAAGGAAGCTAGAAACAAATGTAAAAATGGACAGCAAGCTTTCTACACGTACTTAAAAAGAAAAATGAGCAAATAAAGTGTTAGTCCTCTAGAGAGTGAGAATGGGGAGTTATTAGTCGATAGAAAGGAAATAGCAGATGAAATGAAAATGCATTTTTCACAGTTGAGGATACAAGAATACATTCCAATAATTGCTGGAAATTAGAAGGTGGAAGGAAGAGAGGAACTTTGTAGAATTTACAAAGTCATGAGGGAAGTGATACTGAACAAACTGGCACAGCAATGGGCTGATGATTCATGATGGACTTCAACCTGGAGTCTTAAAAGAGGCAGCTAATAAGGCACAAGATATTTTGATGTTGATTTTTTCTAAATTTTATAGATAAGGGAATGTTCCATCAGACCAGAAATTAGCAAATATAATCCTTCTATCCACATCAGGAGACAGGCAGGAAACTGGAAACAATAGATTAGTTGGCTTGGTGTCTGTCAGGGAGAAGGTGATAGAATTGATCATTAAAAAGATTATAACTGCACACTTAGAAAAACTCAGGATAATCGGGAAGAGTCAGCATGGTTTTGTCAAATGGATATCATGTTTAACTAATTTACTGAAGTTGTTTGGAGGAGTAACATATGTTGTGGATAAAGGGAATCTTTGTGTTCCCAGAAGCCATTTGATAAGGGGCCACAATAAAGATTATTGTTAAAAATAAAAGCTCATGGTGTTGGGGGTAACATTTTGGCACAGTTGATGGTTGGCTGAGAGAAAATATGAAAATGGGTCTTTTTCTGAATGGCAGGATGTGGGAAATGAGGTACAGCAGGAGTCTGTGCAAGGGCCTTAGCCTTTTACATTGGAACATAGGGGCATGGGAACAGGAGTAGGCCATTCAGCCCCTTTAATTTGTTCCACCATTCAATGAAATCAAGGCTGATCTGTGGCTGAACTCAATTTACTTCTCTATCTCAGAATTAAAATTAACGATTGATCCTGCATCCACTACCATTGTGGAAGAGAGTTCAAAACATCTTTGTGTAGAAATCTTTCCTGACATCTCTCCTAAACGGTCTGGCCCTAATTATCATACACTACCCCCTAATTCTAGAATCCCCAACAAGTGAAAATAGTTCATCTTCATCTACCCTGTCTTTTCCTATTAAAATCTTGAAGAGTGCAATCATATCACCTCTAAAGCTTCTAAATTCTCAAGAAAAAAGGCCTAATTTGTATAATCGTTCCTCATAACTTAACCCTTGATAATTACAATTTACATTAATAACTTAGATGTATGGAACAAAAGCAAATTAGCTAAATTTGAAGATGACACAAAGATAGTAAAGTGTGGTGTGCAAAGAAATATAGATAGGTTGAGTAACTGGCCAAAAATTCAGGCAAATGGAATGTAACATGAAAAAATGTGAAGTTATTTACTTTGGTAAGATGAGTGAAAAAGCAACGTATTACTTAAGTGGAGAACAACTGGAAATCCAAGGTGCAGAGTGATTTAGTTGTTTTAGTGCATGAATCACAAAAGGTTGATGTGCAGGAATAGCACATAATCACATAAATTTATTATGAGAGGAATTGAACTTAAAAATAAGGATGTTAGGTTCAGTTATGCTGCGCTTGTGAGTTCACGTCTTGAATACTGTGTGCAGTTTTGGTCTCCTGTTTCAGAAAAGATAAAAGTGCATTAGAGTGCATAAAAATGCAGAGGAGGTTCATAAGAATGATTCTCATATGTCTTATGGTGATGGATTATATAGGCTGGGCATGTTTCCACTGGAGTTTAGAAGAATGAGGGGTGACTAAGTTAAGTGTGTAAAATCCTGAATAGTCTTGATAAGGTGGAATTAAAAGGGATGCTTCCTCTTATGGGTTGGTCTAAAACTAGGGTGCACTGTATTAAAATTAGGGGGTGCCCTTTCAGGACAGAAATTAGGACAATTTACTTTCTCTCAGAGATTTGTGCAGCTTTGTAGCTGTGTGCTTGAGAAGAGGCAGAGCAAGCAGTTTCATTGAATATTTTGAAAGCAGAGGTAGATAGATTCTAGTTAGGCAATGCCATCAAAGACTACGAGGAGTTGGTGGAAATGTGGAAGTCAAAACAAAAATAGATCAGGCTTAGTCTTGTTGAATGTTGGAGCTGGCTCAAGAGGCGGAATGGTCTAGTTCTTACATTTTGTATGTTTGTGGGTATACTTATGTGTATGTAAAACATGTTTTAAAATCCATTTCTCTTCAGTCAGTTGAGAGGTGGACAAGGGGAGCTATCATATTTCCCCCTTGTGTGCACATTAGCCATTGAGGGGATTACATGAAAATTAATGTATATGAGAACTCAGAGAATGAAAAAGGCCAAGCATTTGGAAACTACAAAAGCTGCTTTGATTTTAAATGCTTTTAAAAACCGAAAGATCTGCAGATGCTATAAATCAGAAACAAAAACAGAAATTGCTGGAAAAGCTCAGCAGTTCTAAGGAAGGATCACGCGATCAGAAACGTTAATTCTGATTTCTCTCCACAGATGCTGTCAGACCTGCTGAGCTTTACCAGCAACTTCTGTTTTTGTTTGTAAAAATTTTAAGTCTGAGTATACAAAATAGCAATGGATGGTCGACAATAAAAAGGTAAGGAAACTATTGAGAATGTCTGAATAAAACTAACACAACAAATCATTACCTTTTACTGTGCTACTTGAATACAAGAATGGTACATTTTCCTACTTTTCTTTTGAGATTAAAAATTTCAAAATAACAATGATAAATAACTTGCCTCGATTCTAATATACTGCCATAAACTATAGTTAATTTCCAAACAATAAGTGGTGAAAGGTTTTTTTTTCCTCTCAAAGGAGAAAGGTGACTGATATAAATAAGCTGAGACAAGGCAACCTTATAGTTATAGTTAACTCTATTTTCTATACTTCTCACTGATTGCGACTCCCTTGGCCACTGAAATTCAAGAATAGTTCAATGAATAGCACTCTTGCCTCTGAATTACAAGGTTCTGAGTTCCATTCTAGGACTTGAGGTGATTGCCACATTTGACAAGCTGAGCAGCATCTTTCTGGACTGTACCTATTCTACAAATGCGATAACACCTCAACTTACAAATTAATGTGGTGTATACCTGAATTTAGCAGGCACTTGTTCCATCAATTTTAAGGGCCTGAGCAAAGTGACACAAATTGCATAGCAAGTCATATGTTGACTTTTTGATCACAAGTTTTATCTGTTCACACAAGAGAAGTTGAAAATTTGCAGGCAAACTTGATAAATTCTGATATTGGGAACAAACTCCAGAACAACTTTTCTTAAATAATGCATAACTTGATTAAACTTAAGGGTAAGAAAGCTGTGCAGGCTTCCAATTTAATCCACCTGTTTCAAGAGAATGTATATTTCAGACTGATTTAGCTGCCTGAGTTCACCTTCAAGTACTAGCAGAGGAGATCTTATCTTCCCCCCTATAAGTTGTCAAATATTGTCTCCTGTCTTCTGTTGGAAAATTACATTTGGAGGGATATGTTTTGGGTCTTGATCTCTTGTGCCTGATCTCTCATAGAAATGCTGTCAAATTGGAGAGTGCCCACTAAAATAGGCACTGGTTTGACCATGTAAGTCAGGGTCCAAGCAACTGTTTTTGAATCAAGGTAGTAAGAACGTTGATAGAAACTGCTTAGCACATACCCTACCTGATTGCTTTGGGTCTTCAGCTGTGTTTTATTATAACCCTAGCCCTTTTTGAGGTTGCTTTGAGATTAAACACACCTCTCAGATGATTCCTTTCAATTTCAGTTTGAGAGAGACAGATCCCAAAGAAGAATGTAATTATCTATCTTAAAAGGAAAAGAAGCAATTAAGATTATTATTGCCTTATAGCTAGAAGCCTTCTAGCTGACTGCAGAAGAAAGTGAGTATGGACAGCTCAAGAGAACTTGCCTTTGCTGCTGTAAGGGGGTGAATGTTTTGCTGCACTCTACCAAGGTAAAAGCTACTGTAAACTGAAGATGATTGTCACAATCAAATTTAGGTGAAAGGCATCTTATTCAGATGCCATATGCAATCAATGTGTGTTACTTCATTGGACCAACCAATGTTGTAATACTGGCACCGTAGTGGTACTGCCCATCACATATCTGCCAGGGTTCACACGTAAAACATAAAAGAAACTACAACACTCAGCAACTCACACACCATTAACTCATTGACATTTCATCACAATTGGAATGTACACATTTGATAACTTTATATCAAAGACTTGGAGGTTCAAAGACACGGCCACAAAAGATGGCAGTTTGAGTTGAGCCTCTTTAGAGTTAAGCCCTACTTGCCTGCTCTGGTCAGGTTTGCTCACATCATCCAGTGTGGCTCAAGCAGGTTTGGTGGATCAGCTAGGCTTCAGTCCTAACAACATAAACATCTAACAACAACAAGCTGGACTGTATATGATGGAATTGTCTCATGAGCTAACCAACAAGGAGCAGCTTCAACCTTAATGCTGGTATTGTTTGCACAAGTAAAGGGCTATTTCCTGAAGGAGCAAAGTTAGTGAAGATATTTGTCCTTAACAGATGATGAAGTAAGATGCCTACCCTGAAAGGTTGATGCCTCATGTACTCAAGCTTGTGAACAGATATGTTTCCTGATTTTTTTCTAAAAGACCATGCTGCTGAACGGAACTATAGTGGTTGGGTAGTTAATGTACATTCATGACATATTAATCAGATTCCCACTGATTACAGTCAGAAAAGCAAACTCATCTCAAGAGTTCTGAGCACTTAACAGCAAAGGTTATGCTCACCGCCAAGAAACAGAACTGTTGGCTTCCACCCAATTACATTCCTTTGCCTGCCTTTCTGAGTGGACTCTGATATTTCTGGCCAGATGTCCTGTTTCAGGTCAATGACCTTGCTTCAGAATCACTTTTTTATCCCTTTTAAAATTTTATTAAACATTACTCTTTTATCCTTCGTTATGAGCACATGTCTTTACATTGATTCTTTCACAAATTTAACTAATCCACTCATAAAAATTAGAAACAAATTTTGGTTTCAATGGTTCCTGTCCGTTCTCTGTCCCGGAATTGAAAGGAAAATTGATAATGTGAGGTCTGTCCAAAATTCTAAACACTCAAAATTTATTGATTAATTTGATTTGATTTGATTCATTGCCATGTGTACCTAAGTACAGTGTAAAGCTGTGTTTGCAAGCAGTACAGGCAGATCATAGTAAGCAAGGACATACAGAGCATAGGGTGCTTGAACAGAGTGAGGCACACAGGTTACACTGCATAGGAGGTGTGCAAAGCAGAATCAACATTAACAAGATCAACGCTATTTGAAGGTAGAGAGTCCATTCATCAGTCTAATAACGGCAGGGAAGAAGCTATGCTTGAACCTGTTGGTACATGTGTTCAAGCTTCTGTATCTTCTGCCTGATGGAAGAGGTTGGAAGAGAGTATTACGGTTGTGGGAGGGGTCTTTGATGATGCTGGCAATGAGAAGTGTAATTGGAGTCTATGGATGGAAAGTTGGCTTCCATGATGGTCTGAGTTATGCGCGCAACCTTCTGTAGTTTCTTATGGTCCTGGGCAGAGCAGTTGCGAAACCAGGCCATTACGTACCAGGATAATATGCTTTCTATGGTGCACCTGTAAAAATTGGTGAATGTCCTTATGGATATGCCAAATTTCCTAAGCTGCTTAAGGGAGAAGAGCCGTTGATGTGCCTTCTTGACCATCGCATCTACATGTGAGGTCCAGGACAGGTTGTCGGTTATCATCACTCCTAGGAACTTGACAATCTCGACCCTCTCCACCTCAGCTCTATTGGTGCAGATAGGGGCATGTTCTCCTCCTTTCTTTCTGAAGGAATACTGCAAAGGCGCCTGCGACCTGTTTGTTGAACTCAAGTGAAATCCAAAATCAGATTTAACTTGCGTCTATCACCCAATGCATGGCATCAGCGTATGCTTGAATCATATGGCTTAGCATTAGAAAGTGACACCAATTGAATTTATTCCTGTGCAGAGGTGAGACACAATGTCAGATGTGGCTGTATATGGAGCTCAGCTCTTTTGTTGAAACTGTGGTAATTGATAGCAGTTGGGAGACTCTGGTTAAAAAAAATTCTTCCTGCGAACGAGCATCAGTAAAGCTTTGTGGCTGCTAATGTCAACTGCGCAGGACTTGCATGGCAGCAGCTGATGGGATTAACTCAATATAAAGGTAGTTAATCAGGCTGTTTCTAGTGAAACTAGAGCAAACTCATTTGTGTTTTGTGACTTGAAACAAAAGAGAAACAGGAATAAATTTCAGCAGTAACTTCTGAATCCTCAAACTACCCACACCTTGTTTGTTTACAGTGCAGTATCAGCAAAATGATTTTGTAAGAATTGATACCTCAAAGCATTCTCACTGCAGAATATAACATACTTGGAAAAGGATAGAGAGGAAAAATGAGAAGGTGAAGGAATTCTACTTATTCAAAATATCATAAAGGCAATAGCCAAAAGATACACAACTATTCAGCAAGACAATAATAAAAAACAGTGACAAAAGGAAATACAGGATCAATCACACTAACAAGTGAGTTTGCAGACCACCTAATGTAGAAGGCAGGGGAGAAAGAAATATCAGAAATCTGACAGAATTGTATAAAGAACAAAGAAAATAATCACAAGGATTTCAACTGCCCTGATATTAGTTTGACAGAGGTGTAAGGTGAAGGGAATAAGCAGGTAGAGTTCCCTGTCTGTGTATCAGACTCCTTTCTCTCTATTGTTTTAAAAAAAAATTCAACAAAGGAAGATTCATTATTGGACCCTTGAATTTCCCAGATTATGATTTTAAAAAAGGGATCAATTAAGATGCAAGCCAAGTTGGAGTAAGGCTGACTCCATGGGGCTGAAATAGAATTTGGGAATGCACAATTGGCAGCAACAATGATAAAGAATGATACAGAGCAACATTTAAAACAGCAGTCAATGCTCACAAGAAAAATATATTCCTCTAAAAGGGAAGAACAAACTAGTGAGATTGCACAAATATAGCCGTAAGGGAGCATTGGAGGGTTCTGAAAGAGGCCTAAGCACAAAGGAAACAAGAGGAATATATGACAAGATAGAATATGCAGAAATTCAGGGACTAGTCAAAAAACAATTAAGGCAAATAGGAATGATGAAATTAATTTATTGATAAATATAAAACAAAATAGAAGTGAAATATTTTACAGGTACATCAATTAAAAAGGAAGACTGTGTTCGCAATATAACCATTAACAAAAAGACAGGTTAATACATAGTTAATGGCAGAGAATTGGAAGATATCTTGAGTAGTATTATAATTTGGTATTATGCAGAACATTAGAACATGGAGACGTGATATTTCATAATGACATGAGCAATATGATAAGTACATTTAAAATAATAAGTTGAATGAACTCGTCAACATCAAAGATGAACAATCCCCTGGTCTGAATTGACTGCAACTGCAAAGTTGAAGATTGTAGGGAATAGATTGCAAAAGCATCACTTCACATTGTTAATAAATCATTAGAAAATCTGCATTGTTAGTAGATTGGTGGATAGCTAATGTTATTCTTATGTTTAACCTGGAAGAGACAACTTGTCCAGTCAGTTTAACATTAATGATAGTATAAATAATGGAATCACTACTGAAGGAAGAAATAGAAGAATAATGAGAAATGACAAATATAAAAATGAGTAGTCAGCATGCGTTATAAAGTTAACATCTTGCTCGCTCGGTTTTACAGAAAATTTGAGAAAGTCAGAGACAGCAGTGGTGAAGTAGATGCAATTTTCAAAAGTCTTTAATGAGATATCTTATAATAGATCCATGAATAAGGTCAGAGAATGTGGAGAATGTTATAGGGCAAAGTTTCTGACGTCCCTTGGACTCAAAGAAGACATGCTGACCTATGACTTAATTTGTCTGTTTTAATAGATGCCCTGCCTTGAAAGTATCAAAATCATGGAGAATTGTGACAAAGTTCTGCGGTTCTCTGTAGGCTGACAGTATTTGATATCTATTGGTCTAAAAGACTGTGTTTTGCTAGCTTGTTATTGATCATGGGCTAAGTAATCTTAACGATTCATTTCAAGTGGTATTGCTATGTTTTACAAATTGAGTGGAGTAGAATTGAAGCAAAGAGCGATCTAAATGTTCATGTTCAACACAGAAACCCTTTTGCTAGGTGGCACTTTGTAACATTTTTCTGTCTGATTGTCTATTAAAACCACGCATCTGATATCTTTTCATGGGGCACAAAACACTAACAGAATAACAACTGTGTGCAAGGTGTAGGAGAAGGACAGTAGTGAGTATAATGCTAAACTAAAAGGCTACGTATCAAATCTAAGGAATGTTAAATGTACCCTGTTTAACACAATGCAATCTGCTTTCAAGATGACAGATAATCACCTGACCATATTACAGCTTTTCGAAGTTCATTGAATTGATGAATTGAAAGGAGGTGTCCTTTTGCAAACAGCCCACTCTGTATTGACCATTTACCACCTTCATCTTCCTTACTTCAAAGAAAATAAATAAACTGCAAATTTTATTGATGTCTCAAATCTTCAACTAGATGGTGAAATTTGTTGTACATGGTCCAGACTGTCTGATTAATGGAACATAAAATGGATTCAGTGCAGAAAGAGCAAATTCATGTCTATGCCAGCTCACTGCAAGAGCAGCTCAACAAGTCCAACTTCCCATTCTGTCCATGTAACTCTACAAAATTATTTCTCTTCATGAGCTTGTCCAATTTCATTTTGGGAGTTATCATTGACTGCCTTCACCACACTCTCAGGCAATGTATTCTTGATAGTAAGCATTCATCATGTAACAAAGGTTTTTCTCATGTTTCCTTTCGTTCTTTTGCTATTCACTTGTATCAATTCCATTTGATTCTCCACCCTTCCGCCAGTGAGAACAGCCTTTCCTTATTGTCATTTGTGCCACATGGGTGCTGTGGCCTGGCCAGCATTTATTGCCCATCCCTAGCTGTCTTTGAGAAGGTGGTGGTGATCTGCCTTCTTGAACTGCTGAAGTCCACCTTCTATAGTTAGATCTGCAATTCCGTTGGGGAGGGAATTCCAGGATTTTGACCCAGTGTCAGTGTAGGAACAGTGAAATATTTCCAAATAAGAATGGTGAGTCGTTTGGAGGGTGGTGGTGTTCTTATGTATCTGCTGCCCTTGTCTTTCTTGACGGAAGTGTTCGTGGGTTTGGAAGATGCTGTCTAAAGAACATTGGGAAATTTCTGCAGTGCCTGTTGTAGATAGTACACACTCCTGCTACTGAGCGTCGGTGGTGGAGGGATTGAATGTTTGTGGATGTTGTGCCAATCAAGTGGAGCTTGTCCAAACATACTTTGTCCAGGTCCCTCATGATTTTGAATAGTTCTATCAAATCAACTCTCAACTTTATCTTCTCTAAGGAGAACAGAACCACCTTGTCTGATATATCGTTGTAATTGAAGACTGTCCTCCTTAGAACCATTTTCGTAAATGCCTTTTTCTTATTCTGACTGAAATGTATCATTTCACTCACCTGCATTAAATTTCATGTGCCATAGATCAACCCTTTCCACAGGCCGGTCTATGTCCTCTCCAAATTTATCACCATTTTCCTCATTGTTCGAAAATTTGCCAAGTTTTGTGTCATCTTCATATTTTAAATGTGTCCTGTACAGCCAAGCCAATGGAGAAAGCTGGATGCCATGCCAGGAACAGCACTAGGCATACCTGAAAATGAGGTGCCAACCTGGTGAAGCTACCAAATAGGACTACTTGCATGGCAAACAGCATAAACCGCAAATGATAGACAGAGTTAACTGATCCCACAATGAACGGATCAGATCTAAGCTCTGTAGACTTGCCACATCCAGCCATGCTTGGTGGTTGTGGGCAATTAAGCTACTCACTGGAAGAAGAGGCTGCACAAATATCCCCATCTCCAATGATGGAAGAGCCCAGCACATCAGTGCAAATGCTAAGGCTGAAGCATTCACAGCAATCTTCAGCCAGAAGTGGCGAGTGGATGATCTATCTCGGCCTCCTCCATTGGTTCCCAGCATTACAGATACCAGTCTTTAGCCAATTTGATGCACTCCATGTGATATCAAGAAACAGTTGGAGACACTGGATATTACAAAGTCTATGGGCCCTGACAACATTCCGGCAATAGTACTCCAGAACTTGCCAGTCCTCTAGCCAAACAGTTCCGGTACAGTTACTACAATAATATCTACCGGACACAGTAAAAAATTGCTAAAGTATGTCCTGTACATAAAAAGCAGGACATATCCAACCTGGCCAATTACAATCTCAACGGTCTTCTCTTGATCATCAGTAAAGTGATAGAAGATGTCATCAACAGTGCGATTAAGCAGCACCTGCTCAGCAATCACCTGCTCAGTGACACCCAGTTTGGGTTCCACCAGGGCCACTCAGCTCCTGATCTCATTAAAACCTTGATTCAAACATAGACAAAACAACTGAACTCCAGAGGTGAGGTGAGAGTGACAGCTCTTGACAAGAAGGCTGTATTGAACTGAATGTGGCATCAAGGGGTCCTAACAAAACTGGAATCAATGGGTATTTAGGGGGCAAAATCTCTGCTGGTTGGAGTCATACCTGACACATAGGAAGGGGATGGTCATGGTTGATGGAAGTCAGTCATCTCAGCTCCAGGACATCTCTGCAGGAGTTCCTCAGGGTAGTGTCCTAGGCCCAAGCATCTTTAGCTGCTTCATCAATGTCCTCCCTCCATCATAAGGTCAGAAGGGGGGATATTTGCCAATGATTGCACTATGTTCAGCACCATTTGTGACTCCTCAAATACTGAAGCAGCCTATATCCAAATGCAACTAGATCTGGACAATATCCAGGCTTGGGCTGACAAGTGGCATTTAATATTTACACCATACAAATGCTAAGCTATGACCATCATCAATCTAACCACTGCCACTCAACATTCAATAGTATTACCGTCACTGAATCCTCCATTATCAAAATCTTGGGGGTCACTATTGACCAGAAACTCAACTGGACTTGCCACATAAACATAATGGTTACAGGAGCACGTCAGAGGCCAGGAATACTGTGACGAGTAACTCACCTCCTGATTCCCCAACGCCTGTCCACCAACTAGAAGGCACAAGTCAGGAGTGTGATGGAATACTCCCCACTTGTCTGGATGGGTGCAGCCCCAACAACACTCAAGAAGCTTGACACCATCCAGGACAAAGCAGCCCACTTATTGGTATTATATCCACAAGCATCTACTGCCTCCACCACCGACGCTCAGTAGCAGCAGTGTGTACTATCTACAAGATGCATTGCAGAAATTCACCAAAGATCCTCAGGCAGCACCATCCTAACTCATAACCACTTCCAAGAAGAACAGGGCGGCAGATACCTGGGAACATTACCACTTTCACATTCCCCTCCAAGCCACTGAAGATCTGATTTGGAAATATATTACCATTCCTTCCCTGTCCCTGGGTCAAAATCCCAGAATTCCCTCCCTAATAGTATGGTGGGTCAACCCACAGCAGGTAGACTACAGCGATTCAAGAAGGCAGCTGACTACCAACTTCTCAGGGTCATCTAAGGAAGGGCTATAAATACTGGCCAGCCAGCAATGCCCAAATCCCACAAATTAATTTTTAAAAATCCACCAATAAAAGCGATGGTTATGTTACTGACTCCTAAGAACACCACCTTATCTACTCTTAAAAACAATCTACCACTCCCTGTTTCCTATCACTCAGCCAACTTTATACTTATACTGTAGCAGTCCATTACACCCATACTGTAGCAGTCCTTCTTTTTTACCATGGGCTTCAACTATCCTAACAAGCCTGCTGTATAGTATTTTATCAAATGCCATTCGAAGTCTATGTTGATCACATCACCTCCATTACCCTAATCAATCCTCTCTGTTCCTTCATTAGATTTAGTTAATTCATTAGACTGAAGGCTATAACATATAGAATTAGGCCATTCGGCCTATTGAGTCTGCTCCGCCATTTGATCATGGCTGAAATGTTTCTCAACACCATTCTCCTAACTTCTCCCTGTCACACTTGATCCCCTTACGAATCAAAAACCTATCTATCTCTGTCTCAATATACTCAATGACTTAGCCTCCACGGCCTTATGTGGAAATGATTTCCACAGATTCACCACCCTCTGACTGGAAAAATGGCTGCTGATCTCAGTTCTAAAAGGTCATCCCTTCACTCTGAGGCTGTGCCCTTGGATCCTAGTCTGTCATATTAATGGAAACATCTTCTCCATGGCCACTCTATCCAGGCATTTCAGCATTCTGTAAATTTCAATCAGATCCCCCCAATATCCTTCTAAATGCCATTGAGTACAGACCCAAAGTCCTCAACAGCTCCTCCTCTGACAGGCCTTTCATCCCTGGGATCATTCTTGTAAACCACCTCTGGACTTGCTTTAGTGCCAGCACATCCCTACTCTTGTATTCTAGCTCTTTTGAAATGAACGCTATCATTGCATTTCCCTTCCTAACTGCCAACTGATCCTGCATGTTATCCTTAACAGAATCCTGAACTCGGACTCCTAAGCCTCTTTGTATTTCAGATTTCCAAATCCTTTCCCCATTTAGAAAATAAGCTACACCTCTTTGTTCCTACCAAAGTACATAACCTCACACTTTCCTACATGTATTTCATCTGCCAATCCTTTGCAGACTCTCTTAGCCCATCCAAGTCCTTCTGCAGGCTTCTCATTTCCTCAGCAGTTCCTCCAACTATCTTGTGTCATCTGCAAACTTAGCATAAATGCCCTCAGTTCCTTTGTTCAAATTAATAATGTATAACATGAATAGTTTTGGTCCCAATATGGACCCCTATGGAACTCTACCAGTCACTAGCTGCCATCCTGGAAAAGACCCTTTTATCTCCACTGTCTATCTTGTGCCAGTCAGCCAATCCTCTATCTATGCCAATACCTTGCCCCTAATACCATGGGCTCTTAATTTATTTAGCAGCCTCCTGTACAGCACCTTGTCAAAGGCCTTTTGGAAATCCAAATAGATCATGGCCACAGACTATCCCTTGTCTGATTTGTTTGTTACCTCCTCAAAGAATTCTAACTTTGATTCTAACAAAGATTTGTCAAACATGACCTCCCGTTGTGGAAATTGTGCTGACTCAACCTGATTTTACCATGTGTTTCCAAGCACTCCACATTCTCATCCTTAATGATGGACTTCAAAATCTTATCAACAACCAAGATCAGGCTAACTGGCCTGTAGCTTCCTGTCTTCTGTCTCTCTCCCTTCTGAAATAGGGTGTTACATTAACCATTTTCCAGTCCTCTGGGAATTCCCCAACACCAGCGATTCCTGAAAGATCACCACCAATGCCTCCACAATCTCCTCAGCTACATTCTTCAGAACTCTGGGGTGTAGTCCATCTTGGGTGGGTGATTTTTTCATCCTCAGACCTTTCAGCTTCCCCAGCATCTTCTCCTTCATGATGTCACTCTGCCCCCTGACTATATTGAAGTTCAGGTATGCTACTGATGTCTTACACAGTGAAAATTGCTACAAAGTACCTATTCAGTTCCTCTTCCATTTCTTTGTTCTCAATTATGACTTCTCCAGTCTCATTTTCCAGCAGTTCAAAGTCCACTGTTGAAATCTCTCTTACCTTTTATATATCTAAAAAGCTCTTGTAAACTTCTTTTCTATTATAATCTAGCTTACCTTCATATTTCATCTTTTCCTCCCCACTTTATTTTTAGTTGTCCTCTGCTAGTTTTTAAAGGCTTCCCAATCCTTTGTCTTCCCACTAATCTTCACCGCATTGTATGTTTTTCCTTTTGCTTTTATGCTGCTCCTGACTTCCCTTGTCAGTCACTGCAGCCCCTTACTATGTTTCTTCTCCTTTAATATGAATTTCTGTTATGCCTCCCGAATTACCCCTGGAAACTCCTGCCATTGCTGTTCCATCGTCTTTCCTGCTGGGCTCCCCTTCAATCAGGTCTGGCAAGCTCCTCCATCATATCTTTGTGGTTACCTTTTACTCAATTATAATGCTGTTACATTTGATTCGAATTTCTCCCTCTCAAACAGCGGAGTGAATTCGGTCACTGTCCTCTCGGAGTTCCTTCAACTTTAGCTCCCTAACAAAGCCCATCTCTTTACCCATCACCAAATCCAGAATTATCTGTTCCCTAGTGGGTCTATCACAAGCTGCCCCAAAAAACATTTTGCAGATATTCCACAAATTCCTTTTCTTGAGATTGGCTACCAATCTGATTTTTCCAATCCACCTGCATATTGAAGTCCCCCATGATTATTCCAATAGTGCCTTTCTTATATGACTTTTCTATCTCCTGATTCATTTTCTTCCTCACATCCTGACTACTATTAAGAGGCTTTACATTATTCCCATCAGGGTCCTTTTTAACTTTGCGGTTCCTCAACTCCACTCATATAATTTCTAAAGCTTCCAATTCTATGTCACTTCTTGCTATTGATTCAATTTCATTTTTTCATAGCAAATCAATTCCATCCATTCTGCCCATCTGCCTCTTCTTTCAATAGGACATGTGTCCTTGGATATTTAGCTCCCAGCCCTGATATCCTTACAGCTATGTCTCTGTGATACCCGCGACATCGTGTCGGTCAATTTCAATCTGCGCCAGAAGCTCATTTATTTTGTTTTGTATACTTCATGCATTTAAGTACAAAACCCTCAGTCCTGTGTTGACTGTGCTGCTTCACTCGTTGTCCCCTTACCTTCTATACCTGCAACTAGATTCCTGACCCTTTGCCTATTCTCTATCCAATACTTGTTCTGGAAACTTCAATAACCTCTGTTAAGCTACCTAATCATCCCCATCTCCACCCAACTCAGCCACCACTTTAACTTTTTAATGATTTTCCATGCAACTGAATGCCATCCCCCACCGCTATTCAGTTAAAAGCCTTATCCACAGCCCTGTGATGCAATTCACCAGGAGTCTGGTCCCAGCATGATTCAGGTGGATCCTATCTCACAGGAGCAGCTCCCTCCTTCCCAGTCCTGGTGCCAATGTCCCATTAATTCAAACTCGTTTCTCCCACATCAATCTTTGAGCCAAACATTTACCTCATTAATCATGTTGACAATAAGATTGTTGATCAGGTAGTAATACAGAGACAATTACCTTTTTGGTTCTGCTTTGTAATTTAGCCACTAGCTGCTCATATTCCCTCAGCAGAACCTCTTTCCTCTTTCTACTTATATCGTTGTTGGTACCAATATGAACCACGACAACTAGATCTTTCCCCTCCCACTCTAATTTCCTCTGCAGCCCAGTGAGATATCCTGAACCTGCACATCAGGCAGGCCACACAGCCTTCTGGACTCTCAATCCTGGCCACAGACAACAGTGTCTCTTCCCCTGACAACATTATCCTTGATTACAGCCTCATTTCTCTTTTCTCCCTGCTCTTGAATGATTACCTGTACCACTGTGCTATGGTCAGTTTGCTCCTCCTCTCTACAGTCCCCAGTCTTATTCACACAGGGAGCAAGAATTTCAGACCTGTTAGACAGGCTCAAGGTCTGAGGTTTCTTCAGTACTACCTCCTGGATCCTCTCCCTGCCTCGCTCATAGTCACATTCTCCTGTCCCTGACCACTAACCGAATTCGAAGTAATTAATATAACAGGTGTGACTGCCTCCTGAAACACGGCATCCAGAAAACTCTCCCCCTCCCTGATCTGTCACAGTGTTCTAAGCTCAGACTCCAGCTCATCAAGTCTGAGCTGAAGTTTAACAGCAACCAACACTTGCTACAGATGTGGTCACTATTAACCACAATGGAATCCATCAAGCAGGTACATAACATTGCCTGTGCCTACATCTCTATTTTATTTACATAGTTCTTAATTTTATTTAGAAAGATCTCCTACTGGTCTTCTAGTTTGTACCTTATAAGTATTCTCCCTACTGACCTCCAATCTGAAAGTGACATATAATAAATAGTCAGATTAGTAGCTATTACGAACCAATGAACTTATGGTTTTCCCGTGATGTTGCTCTTTCTTTTGTGCTGGCCCCCTGCTCCTGGGTTTCAATGTATCCTGTTAAAAAAAATTACAAATCATGAACCAAAAAAGCATGCAAGAAGCACCATTGCCTCCTGCATGGCTCCCCATGCTGCCTCCTAATCCTCTGAACTACAGGTCACTTGGGCTGTGTCTCACTCTGGATGTGATCTCTCTTTCCTCACCATGAGCAGCTTACTGGTCTTATGCTTTCAACAGGTCATGTCTTAACTAAAGCTTGACTTTCCATTAACAATTGATACTGGCTTTCCTTAATGGATCTACTCTTGTATAACATGTTGTTAATTTTTCCTGAGCACTTGTTTCTAAACCCTCTCCCACTGGTGTTTTGTTGCTGTGCTTAACCTCATACCCTTTTTTTATACCCTTTTTGGATTTATTTACTCTTTTTTTCTGCTAAACCATAACATTTATTCCATTGAGATCTTTTAACTATTGAAATGAAGTAAACATTTCAAAGAGCTATGACATATCGCTGACAAAATAATGATCCCAGTGACAGTCACTTGGCCTTAGATTGCTTTCCTGTAATTTGAATGCTTATTTGTGAAAATTGCCTTATGCAATAAAAAAAAAGTTCAGCAACTTTTCTTTGACATGCCACCCTGAACCTTGATATTGCAATGCTGTCTTTTAGGTATAGTGGGAATGGGTTTGTGGGCCATCAAAGCTGCTGCCAAATAAGAGGCACTTGGTAAAGGAGGGAAAACCTTTTTACAAGAGATAGTAAGAACTGCTGATGCTAGGGTCTGAGATTACAGTGTGGAGCTGGAGGAACACAGCAGGCCAGGCAGCATCAGAGGAGCAGGAAAGCTGACGTTTCGGGTCGGG
>NC_063336.1:89109049-89152816 GCF_021869965.1 Rhincodon typus | reverse complement strand
CCTGGCCTGCTGTGTTCCTCCAGCTCCACACTGTGTTATATATGAAAAACCTTTTATGTAGTCTAACTTATGCAACCTCCAAATGCTAGATGTAGAGAGATCAAAATGCAAATCAAATGACAGCATCTGAAAGAACCCAGAAGACATGGGCAGGCTAAGTTACACAGGAGGTCCAGAAAGCTAAATTATATCTATTTTAATGCAAGGAGGTTGACTGGTAAGGTGGCTGAGCATTAATCAGCATGTGGAAATATGATATTGATGCAAACACAGAGACATGTTTGAAGGTAGGACAGGATTGGCAGCTCAACATTGGAAAGACAGGGATTGATCAGAGATAGTCAGCATGGATTTGTTAGGGGGAGGTCCTGTCTGATTAATTTATTTGAGTTTTTTGAAAAGGTGACTAAATATATTGATAGGGGTAGTGCAGTTGATATGGTTTACATGGACTTCAGTAAGGGCTTTGACAAGTCCCACTTGGAAGGCTGATCCCCAAGGCAAGTTGGTAATCTGGATCCAAAATAGGCTTACAAACAAGAGGCAAAGGGTAATGATGGGCGGTTGTTTTTGCGATTAAAAACCCGTGACCAGTGGATTGGTGCTGGGAACCTTACTGTTTGTTATGTACATTAATGACTTGGAAGCGACTGTAGAAAGCATAATTAGTAAGCTTGTAGATGAGGCTAAAATTGGTGGTGTTGTTGATAGTGAGGAGGATGATCCCAGACTACAGTCTGATATTGATCAACTGGTAAATTGGGCAGAACAATGGCAGATGGAATTTAATCCTGATAAGTTTAAGATGATACATTTTGGGAGGTCTGTTAAGGGAGGGATATACACAACGAATGGTACATCCCTAGGGAGTACTGAGGAATGAAGGGATCTTGGCATACCAAACCATTGATCCCTGAAGGTGTCAGCACTGGTAGACAGGGTGGTGAAGAAGGCATACAGGATGCTTGCCTTCATTAGCCAAGGTGTAGAATATAGGAGCAAGGAAGTCTTGTTACAACTTTATAAAAAATTAGTTAGGCTGCCGATGGAATACTGTGTGCATCTGGTCACCACACCATCGGAACAATGAGATTGCAATGGAGAGGGTAGAGAGGAGATTTATCAGGATGTTGCCTGGGATGAAAGTCTCAGTTATGAGGAGAGACTGGATAGGCTAAATTTGTTTTCCTTGAAGCAGAGGGGGCTGAGGGGGTGGGATGGTGGAGTCTGATTGAGGTATGTAAAACTATGAAGGCATAGACAGATTAGATCATGAGAATCTTATTTCCATGGCATGTGAGTCTAAGTTCAGAGGGCATAAGTTTAAGTTACGGAGCAAATGGTTTAGAGGAGATCTGAGAAACTGTTTTTTCACTCAGAGGGTGATGGAAATATGGAACGTGCTGCCTGAGAGGGTAGTGGAGGCACATAGTCTTGCACCATTTAAGAAACATCTGGATGAGCACATCAAATGCGAGGGCAGAGAAGGCTATGGACAAAGTGCGGGTAAATAGGATTAGTGTAGTTTGGTGTTTGCTGATGGCAAAGGTACGGTGGGCTGTAGGTCCTGTTTCTATGCTGTACAACTCTATGATTCTATAACCCTAACTAGGTTCCATCTGATTCTTTGATTCGCCACACTAGGTACAAATATAAACAACTGTGTGCTTGAAATCACAGTCAATTTGGTGCTTTTGAGATATATGTATTAAAACAACAGAGGAATATCTTCCATAATAATATATTCTCATTTTATCACTATTATGTCCTGTGTGTACCAGATAGAAAGCAATATTTGTGAATCTGCACCCCCCTGTAATCTCCTTAGAATTGCATTGTCTACTAGTTTCTAACAACTGGTATTTACATGGCGACTTTACTACAATAAAATATCCCAATAAATGTCTCAGGCATGTTAGCAGATAAAATTTTACGCAATGACACTCAGATAACCGAAGTTTGGTCAAAGGAATAGGTTTTAGGGAGCATCTTAAATGAGGGGCAGAGAGACTGAGAAAGAAGTAGAGGATTTATTGAGGCAATTCTTGAATTTGGGGCCTATAATGGGATGAAGGAAATTGCAGAGTCTGAGGGCAGCATTCAGAGGGCAACTCATGTGCAACATCATTGGTATTTATTCAGGATCAGCAGGAGGTCCAAAACCACACGGAGATGGAGGTCAGTGGAGTAGTCTGTTCTATCCGTGGGATGTGGGAGATCAGGGAGCAGTTGACTGTCCCCAGCAACTATATGTGCAGGATGTGTGCCTGCCTGCAGCTCATCTCAGACCCTGTGGATCTGTTGGCGTGGCAGTTTGAAGCATTGAGGAGCGTACAGGAGGCAGAGAGTGTGGTAGATTGTAGTTTCAGGGAGGTGGTCACACTGCAGGTGCAGTCACGTAGTTGGATGATCACTAGGAGAGGTGGGTAGGTAGTGCGGGAGTCTCATGTGGCTATCCCCCTCTGAAACAGGTATACCATTTTGGATAGTGTTGCAGGGGACAGCCTTTCAGGAGAAAATAGCAGCAGCCAGGAGTCTGGCACCACGACTGATTCCTCTGTGAAGCAGGGTATGATAAAGTCCAAGCAAGTAATTGTGATAGGGGACTCTCCGCCCGCTGCCATCAGCATATATACTACCTTTTCCTAGCTACAATCAGTTCTGAAGAAAGATTTCCTGGACTTAAAATGTTAACTTTGCTTCATCTCCACAGATGCTGTGAGACCTGCTGAGTTTTTTCAGCAATTTCTGCTTTTTCTTTCAGATTTTCAGCATCCACAATTCTTGGCTTTAACCGGACCTTAGCTACCTTCCTTCCTTCACTCTGTCATTTTCTATCCCTTTCAATTTTATGAGGGTGACAGAAAAAATGTTTAGTTTTATGGATTAACTTATTATCATCAGCCATTATTGGTGCTTATCTAGCAGTTGCAACCCTTTGGTCTTTAGCATGGTTTCTTATAACAGAAAATAATGAATTTTTAAATCCCACTAGAATAATCGAAGAGCTTCGAACATGATTTCAGCTTCAAATGCTCTTATCCACCTGACAAAATCGATTGGTCTAACTCAAATGCAATATAGATTTGGCATAGCCATTTCCTTAAATTCTGGAAGCTTTGTCTATATGCTTCATACACCAACATATTTGCAGCTAATATATTTATTTTTTACCGCATTACAATCTTGAAAAACGCCCTCTGAAAGTGAAGCATCGATTTCCTGTGCTTTTCCTGTCAATGTCCAGTATTCTTTCTTTTTTATTCGTTTATTTGTTTAGCCAATTTCTCAAATGGCACGAAGAATGCCTGCATGTCTTTTTCCTCAAATTTTAGTTGGGCCTGGGCAAAAATGTAAACATTTCCTTGCTGAACATCAAACCCCTTTGGCTCAAATTCTCCACGCTAATCTTCTGACCCTTCTTTTTCCTCAAGGTGCTGTGTCTTACGTTGTAACTAATTTTATCAATTTTGTTTTGAAAGGCCATGATATGGAAGTGCTGCTGTTGGACTGGGGTGGACAAAGTAGGAAATCATATGACTCCAGGTCGTGTCCAACAGGTTTATTTGAAATCATGAGCTTTCGGAGTGCTGCATTTTTGTCAGGTCACCTGACCAAAATTCCAACGTTGCATCTCATATCTAGAACAGATATTCTAATGAGATTCCTTCAGCAATAATACTTTAATCGGCTTTGAGTATCAGATATCTTTGAGAAGATCACCTTGCCGTTTAATCTCCAAGATCATGAAACTTTACTTTCCCTTAAAGAATTGCAAAATTTCGATATCTTACTGATGTTGTCAGGCGTAATGACAGTTTTACAATGCCCGTCAAATAGTTCTGCCCAAACTTGTGCTTGGCATTACAGATCTCAGGTAATGATAGTGTACACATTGTTACAACCTCTGTGGAAATCGATAACCTTTACAAAGAGATTTCAATTCCCAGTGAATGACTCAAATGATCGTGCAAGCTTTCACATTTTTGACTTTGCTGTAATGAATTCCCTTAAAGCAATATTGACTAAGCATTCTTTAGCTATAATTCCCATGGAAAGCCATCAACGGCCATAACCACATTTATCAGGTGATACATCCCCAAAGGAAAAGTCTCCAACAAGATGTCACAGCTCAATATTCCAGGATATAGGGCTTTCAGGTGAGACAGGAAAGGTGGTAAAAGAGGAAAGGGTGTCACAATATTGATCAGGGAAACAATTACAGCAGTAAGGGTAAATGATATCATAGAAGGCTCCTCAAATTAAGCCATATGGGTAGAACCTAAAAATGAAAAAGGAGCAATCCCATTGATGAGCGTGCACATTGAGGAGGTAATGGCCTAGTAATATTATCTCTGATCTATTAATCCACACACCCAGAAAATGTTTTGGGGACCCTAGTTTGAACCTTGCCGTGGCAGATGGTGGAATTTGAATCCATTAAAAATAATCTGGTATTTTAAGAGTTGAATGACAACTGTGAATCCATTGCCAATTGTTGGAAAAGCTATCTGGTTCACTAATGCCCTTTAGGGAAGGAAGCTGCCATCCTTACCTGCTCTGGCCTACATGTGACTCCAAACCGACAGCAATGTGGTTGACTCTTAACTGCTCCTCTGGGCAATTATGAATCAGCAATAAATGCCTCCTAATCAGAAATGCCCTCATCCCATGAATGAATTATAAAAAAGCCCCCCTAACAGTCAGTGAGAAATTAGAAGAACAGATACGTAGACAAATTTCAGAGAAGTATAAAAATAATAGGGTAGTGATTCTGAAGGATTTCAATTTTCCCAAAATTGAATGGTGTGAAAGATTTAGAGGGAGCAGAATTCTTAAAATGTATCCGAGAGATTTCTAAGCGCATAGAAGTCCACAAGAAAGGGGTGGTCCTGGATGTCATTTTAGGTGAATGAAGCCAGGCAAATAGTTCAAATATCAGTGTGGGAGCATTTTGCAGTCAGCAATCATAACTCTTTTAGATTCAACATTATTAAGGAAAAGGGCAAGAATGGGGCTAAAATCAAAGTTTAAACTGGGGAAAGGCCGACTTCAATAAAATCAGATATGGTTTGGCCAGTGCGGACTGAGAGCAGATACTGATAAATAAATCTGTGTTAGAGTGGTGGGATGCATTCATGAAGGAAATAGAGAGAGTGCAAGGCCAATATGTTCCAAAAAAGATATCTGGTGGGACCAACAAATCCAGCAGACCTCGATTTTGAGGGATATACAGGACTAGATAAAGAGAAAAATGGAGGCTTCTGGCAGATACCAAGGGTTCTAAACCCTAAAAGACCTAGAGGAGTATGGAATGTCCAAGAGGGAAAGTGAAACAGAGATTAGGTGAACAAAAATGGCATGAAAAGACAATGACAGGTAAAATAAAGGAATATCCTGATATTTTACAAGTATGTTAAGGGTAAAAGGATAACTAGGGAAAGAATAAGGCCAATTATGGACCACAGTGCTAATTTATGCATGAAGCCCGAGGACATTGGTAGAGCTGTAAATTAATACTTTGTGTCATTGTTCACCAGTAAGAGGAATGATGTAAGTATAGAAGTCAGGCAGAAGGACTGTGATATCCTTAAAGATAATAGCGTTGACAGAGAGTCCTGGCAGGCTTAAAAGTAGATAAATCTCTGGGTCAGATGAAGAGTGTCCCAGGTTGCTGAGACGAGGGAAGAAATAGCAGGGATACTGGCAGTAATTTCCAATCCTCTCTGGCCAGAAAGGAGGTGCCGGGGGACTTGAGGACAGCTAATGTGGCACCATTTTTCAAGAAGGGAGCAAGGAATAAACCAGGAAACTACAGGCTAGCCAGTCTGACCTGAGTATGGGGAAACTATTGGAAGCAATTCGAAAGGAGAGAATTAATCTGCACTTTGAGAGGCAGGGATTAATCAAGGATAGTCAGCATGATTTTTTTTTCAGGGGAGGCATGTCTGACCAACTTGATTGAATTTTTCAAAGAGGTGATCGGGTGTGTAGGTGAGAGCTATGCATTTGACTCACCTACTTGGAGCTCGGCAAGGCTTTCGATAAGGTCTCGCATGGGAGACAGATAACAAAGGAAAGAGCCCATGGTATCCAAAGAAATTTGGCGAATTGGATCCAGAAATGGCTGCGTGGCAGGAAGCAAAGGAGAATGGCTGAGGAGTGTTTTAGGGATTGGAAGCCTGTATCCAGTGGGGTACTGCAAGGATCAGTGTTGGGGCCCTTGCTGCTTGTGATATATAGAAATAATTTAGACTTTAATATCTGAGGTTAGATCAGTAAATTCATGGATGATACAAACATTGGTGGGGTGGAAAACAGTGAGGAGCATAGCCTTAGATTTCAGGTGGATATAGACAGTCTGGTCAGATGGATTGATCAATGGTAAATGGAAGTCAATCCAGATAAGTAATGCACTTGTGCAGGACAATCAAGACAAGAATATACGTGATGAATGGTAGGACCCTGGGAAGCACTGAGGATCAGAGAGATTCCTGGTGTGCATGTCTACTGATACCCTTAGGGTAGTGGAACAGGTGAATAAAGTAGTTAAGGCAGCATATGGTATTCTTACCTTTATTAGCTGAGGTATACAGTTTAAGATCTGGGAGGTTATATTGACACTGTATGAAACATTGGTAAGACCACCGAGAGTATTATGTGCAGTTCCATAATCCAAGTTATGAGGTATGTGATTACATTGGAGAGAATGCAGAGGAGCTTTGCCAGGATATTGTCTGGGCTGGGAGTTTTAGTTATGTAGAGAGACTAGTTTTTTTTCCTTGGAGCAGAAGAAACAGTGAGGGATACAATTGAGACGTATAAAATTATGGCCTCTTCCTGCACCGTTAGGATTCTATGATTCTCTTGTGAAGGCAGGAAGGAACTTTTCCCCTTGGTGCAGGGACCAATAACCAGAGGACATAGATTAAAGGTAAAGGGCAGGAGGTTCAGAGGAGATGTGAGGAAAGGAATTTCAGCAAGAGAGTGGTGGGAATCTGGAGCTCACTGCCTGTCAGTGTAGTGGAGGCAGAAACTCATAACATTTAAAAAGTTTTTAGATATACACTTGCAAGGTTGTAGGCCAAATGCTGTAAAAATGGGATTAGAATTATTAGATAGCTGTTTCTGACTGGCAGAGTTTTTTTTCCTGTGTTGTAGACCTCTATGACTCAATGACACCATGGCTTGCATCACTATCTTATATTTCCTGTTTCAACTGCATTCCTTTAAGCTGATCTTCATATCCCCTTACTGCTTTGGGTTATACCATGGTTCTCCATATAGGCCACAAGTCTTGTAATATTTGCATTGTGATAGGTGTAAGGGAGCAATTGAGCAGAGGCAAATACTATTTAAACTTCTTTTTGTATAGTATCCAGGCCTTGTGAGCTAAGCTGTTCACAAAAATGAAAATGAATATGCTAATCATGGTAATGACAGACATGTTGATGGTATTCAAACATCAACAGTCACATATCAACAAGACACAAAGAACGGAAACGCTGGGCTGAAGTCTCCCATTTTTTGACCAAGTTTTGTTGTAAGTGAGCTTAATGGTATTGGGTCTGCCAATGGTCTTTGATGACTTTTCTCACGCAATCACACTCTAAATTTGCCACTGCATACACCACTCACCAAGGATTGTGAACTACATCTCTCATTATTGCACACACTGCTCCAGCTAACCACCTGGCAAGGTTTCCAAAGAATCTGGATCTTTTGCAATCATTTTGCACCTTTTTTAAACCTTCTTGCTGTATGCAGCCAGAATGCATCTTCCTTTTAAGAGCTGCTGGCTGCCTTTATGTAATTTTCAACTTTCCATTCCCCAAAGAGATAGACAATCAATAAATCTTCATGAGCCTTGTATCCATGTGACCAAATGTATGGAGTGACCTCTGGCCATCCACTTTTACAGGCAATTAAATTTTGATATCTTAAATTCAAAATGTTAGACAAGTGAGGTTGGCTAATGGAAAGATTTGACTGGTACAAAAATGCTTCCAAACTGTGTGGAAAGACTGAAAGGAAACTATGTGCTAAAATATGTCATGCTGGGAAGAAGCAAAGAATACGTTCTCTTGACAGAAGGTCAAAGTTACATTTACAGTATGACAGTTTAATACATCAAAATTTGCTTTCAAAGTTGTGACATTTGACCAAAGGAAATGGATGGAGGACGCTGTGGAGAGTTTTGTTTTGGCTTTATATCATTTTGAAGAATACAATGAATGCAGTGCATTGTGCACTTAAATTATTGCGATTGCTTTACTGTTTGGTGTGCAATTGAAGATTGTCAGAATAGTTTCTGTTTGACCTTGTAGTTTCAAAAGCAAAATACCAAGGCATGATAAGACAAGGCAAATAGAAAGCAAATCCACTCAATGGAAAGGCAATTATAGATCAACTACAGGGATGTCAATTATCTGTAGAACTCGTACGGACTTTCAAAGGGCCTTCAAATGGTATTGCCTGGCAGATCTATGACTAAAGTTAAACCATATGCAGGCAGAAGATAGCTAGCAGAATGGATAGCAAATTTGCTATAAAACAAAGAATAGCTAGTTGGTATTAAGGTAATTAATTAGACTGGTCCAGGCTTACCTAAAGTCCCATGCCCAGTGTTACTAGCCAATGGTGGAATCTGCAAATTTTCAATTTGTAATGGTGCACAATGACTGATTACAGATGGAGAGTTCTTTGGGGAAAAGTCTCAATTTCTTTTAAGGACACATGAGAAAGGTAGCAGGAAAACACCTCATGTTCCACTCCCACATCATATTGCTTACAGATACTGAATAATGAAACTTTGAAAATTGAAAGCTCTTACATGCAACTGAAGAGGAAAATGCAAAACTGTGAGGCAATGACAAGGGACCTGCCCTTAGGCAGATTCCTAAAACTCAGCAGGTGGTATTTCATTTGGATGGATACTAGGAGAACTGTAGTTCATTGTTCTTAATTTATATAAATGATCTAAACTTGGGAACTGGAAGTACTATATCAAAATATGCCGACTGCTCCAATTGGTGATGCAGTTCAGACTGAGAAACACAAAGAAAACAAATCTACAGAATTGGTGTGTGAATGGCAAAAGAACTGATACAAGTGATTGCAAGGAAGTACAAAATATCCCTGAAAAATAAGAATTGAAGGGTGGAAAATGTGATAGCTTCTGAAAATTGACAACAGATTTGGGAAGTATGATGAATGCGTGCTCATTGCTCCTCATGCAGCAAACATTACATTAGACCAAATATTTTGACAGTGGAACTGAACTTATATTTATAAAGGTGAATGGTTATCTACAATGTTGTGTAACTCATGACATCCACAAAAGAACTTTCTGTCAGCACATGATGGTGGTTTGAACTAGGGTTCCCCAGGATATCAGACTCTGCTGGTATTCCCCTGGATATTGGATCTGTACTGGGATTCCCCAGGCTTTGAACTATGTCATTTCACTGAGATATCGGACTGTGCTACATTCCTCAGGGTATTGGATGTGCTTGAATTCCCCAGGATATTGAATGGTGCTTGTTCCCCAGAATTTCGGACTAAGCTAGGATTCTCCAGGATATTGGACTGTGTTAAAACCTAACAGTATATTGGGCCACATTCAGACAGCACAGGATATTAGGAGGTGATTTTAAGTTTTTATGATGAATTAGGTCATGGTGTTGATGTATCATATAGTGCATCAATGGTAATAAAGGGTTGTGATGCTCCAGCTTCATGTTCCCACAGAAAGCTTTTCTCTTCCTCTACCTCCAATTATATCTGAGTGCAATCCTATTGTGTCTTAGTGCAATCCTGACTTCTGCAGATAGGGTGGAGGGAACCTGCTCTGTGGTTGACCCTTTTGGCCTGGAAAACTTCTGCAGCTAATCACGGCTGCCTCTGGACCTGGAGGGACCAGGCCTGCAGGGAATGTCCTGACCAGATGTCGGTTCACATCGTCAGCTGGAACTGCTGGAGGCTTTGGGATCACAGGCAAGGAGAAGGTGAAGGGTTCAGGCACCTCTGGAGTGGCCTAAAAACAAGCTGCAGAGGGGTTGTTGTGTATTGCTTCTCGTCTCTATGGGTGCCTGTTTGCACCGCCCTGTCTCCCTGACAGGAAGGGACACCTCGAGTGAGGTCAAAATTCATCAACCTCTCTCACCTTGCCATTGATTGCTGAGCATCCATGGCTAGGGCAATAGAATGTATTTCCATGTAGATATCTGGCAGAAACAATGGTACTGGACCTAGGCCTACACTGCAATTTCCAACCTGTCCATGTCAACAGCTTGACGTACATATGCCAGACCCAACAGAGTTCTGAAAATGTAGGTGGACTCCTCTGTCCTTTGATTTGTTTACCAATCGCCCCTGACAAACCTCCCTATTGTTCCTGTGCCTGTCTGTGCAGGTTGACCAAGTTATTCATTGTCAAGACCATGGGTTCATCTCCTTCCTAGGGCTGAGATTGTACCTGGTCCACACTAGTCCTCTGTATGTCAGACACCTGTGACCAAGCTGTGGGGACATGTCAGTGACATGCTCACCAGATAGTGTTCCAAGGCTAATTTAGTTAAATTACTCAACAAGGTGAAAGTCTTTGAGCAGATGGAGGGTGGATGAAATCTTTGCTGCACGTCTTCTGAGGGTTCCATACTTCATCCTTAAAGGTGGTTGTGGAGTTGAGAGTCTCTTATGTTGGCCGCTGTGCTGGGTGTACTAGTGTCTGCATACTAAAACAGAGGGAATTAATTGTCTTAGGGGGATAAAAACTTGCAGAGACTAAGAATAAGTTAGCTTTGGTAGTAACAGGAGAGCAGCACAGCACAATATGAACCTTACTGGGTTAGTTGGCCATTTAGAACTCCCCATGTCTATATGAGTAGTTGCACTCTTGTCCAGATAATTCTTGCATTTTATACACATGGGGAGTGAGGACCCTGAAAGTCATCAGTCCTCCACTAGTCTTGACACTCTTGGCCTTGTTGTGGGCCAATAGTTTCTGCAATGGGATAGAGGGAGGGATTGACTATGATGAAAATGGACATTTTAGCAATTAGTGTTGATGAATGATCAGAAGAGAAGGTGAGGTGTTCCAAGTGAGTAAGTAAGAATCATAAAGGGCAGGTTGGGTTAGTAGTTTGGGGGGATAAGATGTGTGTTTGAGCCATTATGTGGATTTGATAGATGCAACAGTGAGAATTGATCCTTAGTGAGAGGGGTATGTAGCGGCAGAGTTTAAGTAAGTGTTGGCCCTGGGAGTGTGAGGTCGTAGCAAAGGTATCCTTGTGGAGTAAAGAAGTCCACTGGCCATCTTCCAGGACAGTATATACTGTTCGCCCTGGACACAGCATTGACCTGGGCTCGCGTGTGGATCCAAGCTGGCTCTGTCTGGTGGCATGGCCTTCTTGGGCACACAGCATGAATATGCACTGCCCACCTCTCTAGCAACCTGTCCATCAGCACCTCCAGGTCCCTGTCTGTAAAGTGGAGAATGAGCTTTCATTTCTCAACCATAGCAGTCCATCATAATTGTATGAGGCCAGTTCCTGGCTCATAGCATTTGATGTTGTGGTAAATGGGGCTTTAAATATGGTTCTGACATGCCAGATGATCTGAACAGTGGTGAGTATATCTACCTCTCCTGCCTAACAATTCCATGGGAAGAGCGACCAAGAGCAGAAGAAGAACATAGAACAGTGCTACACAGGAACAGGCCCACCATATCTGTGTTGGCTATGATGCTATTCTAAACTAATCCCATCTGCCTGGACATGGTTAGCATCCCATACCTGTATTCCCTGCCTGCTGATGTGTCTGTCTAAATGCCTCTTTAACTTTGCTATCATATCTGCTTCCACCACCTCCTCTGGCAGTGCATTCTGTGCACTTACTACACAGTGTGTAAAAACCTTTCCTTGCATATCTCCTTTAAACATTTTCCTCCTGTCACCTCAAACATATGCCTCTGGTATTTGACATTTCCACCGTGGGAAAAAGACACCAACTGTCCACCTTCTCCATGCCTGCCATAATTTTATATACTTCTATCACATCACCCCTCAGCCTCTGATGCACTAGTGAAAACAATCAAAGTTTGCACAATCTCTCAATCCAAATTTGTCCAACTGATGAAGGCTAGCATGCTGTACGCCTTCTTTATCACTTTATCCTCTTGAGTTGCAACTTTCAGGGAGCCACCGACTTGCGCCCCATTATCTCTCTGTTATCAATGCTCCCAAGAGTCCTGTTATTTACTGTATCCTTTCCTCTTCACTTGAACTGCCAAGAAGCATCACCTCACACTTATCTGGATTAAGCTCCATCAGATGTTTCTCTGCCCAACTTTCCAAATGGTCTATTTCCTGCTATATCGTTTCTCACTGTCCACAACTCCACTAATTTTCACGTCATCTACAAACTTCCTAATCAGACCACCTCATTTACACCCAAATCTTTTCTAAATATTACAAACAACAGTGGTCCTAGCACTAATGCTTACAGAACACCACTTGCCACAGACCTCCAGTCAGAAAAAACACTCCTCCACAACTATCCTCTGCCTTCTATAACCAAGCTAATTTTGCATCCAACTTGCTAAGTCACCATAGATCCTATGTGATTTAATCTTCTAAACTAGCCTACCATGGAGGACTTTGTCAAATGCTTTAGTAAAGTCCATGCAGACAACACCCACAGTCCTAGCTCATCAATCATCTTTGTTACTCCCTCAAAAAACTCAATCAAATTTGTAAGACAAGACCTCCCCACAAAAAGTCATGCTGACTATCCATAATAAGTCTATTCTTCTCCAAATCCTGTCTCTAAGAATCTTCTCAAATAAATTCCAATGATGATACTAACTGTAAGGCTCATTGTTATAAGTTCCTGGATTACCTTTTTTGCCCTTCTTAAACAAAGGAACAACAGTGGCTATTCTCCAGTCTTCTGGGACATTGTCTGTGGCTAAAGATCATACAAAGATCTCTGTCAAGGCCACAGAAATCTACTTCCTTGCCTTCCTCAGTATCTTGAGATAGATCCCATCAGGCCTTGGGACTTATCTACCTTAATGTTTGTCAAGACATCCAATACCATGTACTTCTTAATATTGACAGGTCCTAGAATATTGACATGCCCCTCTCTAATCTTACCATCAGCTGTACTCCTCTCGTTGGTAAATATCAATGCAAAGTACTCATTAAGGACTTCATCCACTTTATATGGCTCCATGCATAAATTTCCTCCTTTGTCCTTGAGTAGACCTACCCTTTCTCCAGCTACTCTCTTGCTCCTAATATACTGTAATATAAAATGCCTTGGGATTCTCCTTAATCCTATTTGCCAAGGATATTTCATGGCCACTTCCAGCCCTCTTAATTTCTTCATCAGTTCTTTTCTACTTCCTTTAAGGTCTTTAAAGGCCTTGTTTAAATTTCCTTTAATATAACTCCTTTTAATTTTTGTCTAATCTTTCATTAGCTCTTGTCATTCCAAAGTTCCTGAATCTTGCCATCCTTATCTTGCATCCTCACAGAAACATGCTGGTTTTGCCCTCTGATCAACTGGCCTTTAAAGGCCTCCTACATATCAGATATGGATTTACCCTGAAGCAGCTGCCCCATTTCTAATTTATCCAGTTTCTGCCTAATACGGTGATAATTAGCCTTCCTCCATTTTAGTACTTATACCTGAGGACCAATTTTATCCTTATCCATAACTATCTTAAATGTTAAGTAATTATGATCGCTTTCCCAAAATGCACCCCCACTGAAACTTTGATCACCTGGCCAGGCTCATTCCCTAATACAAGATCTGGTATAGCCACGTCCTTAGCTGGACTATCTACATATTGTTCCAATAAATTCTCTTGGATGCATCTAACAAATTCTGCCCAATTAAATCCCTGGCACAAAGGGAATCCCAGTCAGTGTTGGGGAAATTAAAATCACCCACCACAACAACCCTGTTGTTTTTACATCTTTCCATGGTCTGCTTACATATCTGTTCTTCTATCTCCCACTAGCTACTGGAAGGCCTGTAGTATAGTCCTGTGATAGTGATTGCATGTTTCTTATTCCTAAATTCTACCCACATGGCCTCACTGTGTGAGCACTCTAAGATGTCCTCTCTTAGTACAGCTGTGACATTCTCCTTATTGAGTAATGCAGCTCCCTCACTCCTTTTACATCTCACTGTAACTCGCCTGAAGCATCTAAACCTTGGAACATTGAGCTGCCAGTACTGCCCTTCTCTTAACCAAGTATCAGTAATGGCTACATTGTAATTCCATGTACTAATCCAGACACTAAGCTCATCTGTTATACCTGTTATACCTGTTGCATTAAAATAAGAAAACTTCAGACTGCCAGTCCCGCCACGTTCATTAACCCGGCCCTGCCTGTAAAATCCTGTTAATGTACTTGACTTAATGTCACCCTTCTCCTCAATCACTCCACATGCTGACCCACTGTTCTGATTCCCATCCCTCTCCACACTAGTTTAAAACTGAGTGCCACTAGCAAACCTGCCTGCCAGTGATTTGGTGTCCCGCCAGTTTAGAGGAAACACCTCCTCCATACATAGGTAACCCGGAAAAGATCCCAATGATCCAGTTATCTGAAACACACCATCTTTTCACCAGCTCTTTAGCTACACATTCAACTGTATTATCTTCCTATTCCTGGCCTCACTAGCACATGGCACGGGGAGTAATCCTGAGATAACAGCCCTAGAGGTCCTGCTATTCAAATTCCTGTCTAACTCCTTAACTTCCCTTTGCAGGACCTCATCTCTCTTCCTGCCTATGTTGTTAGTACTAATATGGACCACAACCACTGGCTGCTTACCTTTCCCTTTCAGAATATCCTGTGCCCGCTCAAAGACATTCTTGAACCTGGCACCAGGGAGGCGACGCACCATCCTGAAGTCTCACTCGTAGTCACAGAAACAATCGTCTGTGCCCCTGACTATAGATTCTCCTGTCACTACCACTTGCCTGCATGGAGGGTGGCATGGTGGCTCAGTGGTTAACACTGCTGACTCACAGTGCCAGGGACCTGAGTTTGACCCCCACCTCGGGCGACTGTCTGTGTGGAGTTTGCACATTCTCCCCGTGTCTGCGGGGGTTTCCTCCGGGTGCTCCGGTTTCCTCCCACCGTCCAAAGATGTGCAGGTTAGTTGGATTGGCCACGCTAAGTTGTCCTGTAGTGTCCAGGGATGAGCAGGCTGGGTGGTTTAGCCATGGTAAATGTGAACTTGAAGGAAAAGATGCAGGGGGAGTGAGTGTGGGTCTGAGTGGGATGCTGTTTTGAGGGTCAGTGCAGATTCTGATGGGCTGAATGGCCTTGTTCTGCACTGTAGAGATTCTATAATTCAATGATTCTACACTTTGGCCCTCCCTGCTATATAACATTGCCAGTGATAGTGTCATAACCTGGCGGCTGCTGTTGCTTTCCCCTGAGCAGCAAGCCCCTTCAACAATATTCAAAATGTTTGATCAGGAATAGCCACAGGAGACTCCTGCACTGCCTGCCCACCTTTACTCAACTTCCAGGTGGTCACCCATTTCTTCTCTGTCTGTGTCGCCCTTACTGGTGGTGCGACCAGCTTGCTAAGTGTGCTATCCATGACGTTCTCAGTATCATGGATGCTCCATAGTGAGTACAACCGTTACATGCAGCTAATCAGGAGCTGAAGCTGAACACACTTCCTGCATACATGGGCCCTGATTTCCCACATATTGCAAGAGGAACATTCCAAGTGCTGAGTTCTCCTGTCATTTTGAACCTTATCAACTATAGACATAAATCATTTCTACAAATTTACCACTCACCAAAATCAGATTGCACAAGAAAAATGCCTCCGAGCCATGGCGGACCAAATCCTGTGAATCTCATTCAACAAAACACTTTAACTGCAAATAGGAAAATGTTGCAGGTTGTCTTTAACTGTTCCCCAGTTCTGTATTTCTCCCACTTTCTCCAGCGATATCTTACTACCCGTGCCTTTCAGTCCATTATTCTCTCCTATGTTATCACCTCAGTCCACAATGGAACACTATAATTCACTTGATATATCCAGATAGCTCAAGTAAAGGGTTTACACCTTCCTTCCTATCCTGAGCTGATTTGTCAGCCTGATACTTCAAGAAAATAACTCAAAACCTGATAGTCCAAATGTCTTACATCACAGCCCTTTGTTATCTTTGATACACTGTGTGATACACCAAATGGTAGAATGACACCATGACCTAATGCACCATAAGAACTTAAAATCACCTAATATCCTATGCTGCCGCAATGGGGTCCTGTCAGGTTTCGGCACAGTTCAATATCGTGTGGAATCTGACCATATCGTAGGGACTCCCGGCACAGTCTGATACCCTGGGGGCTCCCAGCACAGTTCAATACTATGGGGACTCCTAGCGCAGTCCAAAATAGCTGTAATATTAATTGAAATGTGATACTGATGAGTTCAGTAACTCCTCCAAGTTAGCTTGATCAGTTACATCAGCAATACTCAATATTTAATCCAAAACGCCAACCTCAGAAAAATATACAGACAGTTAAGCTAAATATTATTCACTGATGCCTGGTTGCTACTGATGGTTTTACTTCAGGCAAATTTTCCTTATTTTCTCATTCTAAACTCATTTGCACTGAATCAAATCCATGCACTGCATGTTTGAATATTCAAGAAGGAAGAACTCTAGTCTTTCAAAATTTCATAGCATTCAATTAATTTGTCTATCAGTGTATACTGTGACCCACATGAATTTTCACTGTTGCTTATTCCCAGCAGATATAGAATGATTGAAAACTGAAGCACAGCAAAAGATTCTTGGTCCATCACATCTCTGCTGCCTCTTTGGATAAGCATGACGTGGAGGTGCCAGTGTTGGACTGGCATGGACAAGGTCAGAAATCACACGACACCAGGTTATAGTCCAACACAAACTTTTGGAGTCTTATTCCCTCTTCAGGTGTTAGTGAGAGATGTAGTATCAGGCACAACATTTATAAGTAAAAGATCGAAGGGTCACACCATTGATGAATATGTACTAAACAAACCCAAGAACTTTGGATAAGCTATCCAATTAGTCGACTTCTTCGAATAGAGTCCAGAAAATCTGCTTTTGTTAATAGTTACAGCACTGTAAAGACTAATGTAGCATACTTCAATCATGAAATTTGTTCAGTATTAATATAAGAGATAGAACGGTTAATTTGGACTTGTTTATTCATTTAGGGGATGTGGGTATCATCGGTTGGACTGGCATTTATTGCCCATCCCTTGAGAAAGTGCTGGTGAATTGACTTGTTGAACCACTGCTGTCTATTTTGTGTAACAGCAGATGCAATACCGTAAGGAAGGGACTTCTTGGATTTTGATGCAGCAACACTGAAGAAACAGTGATGCATTTCAAGTCAGGATAGCAAATGGTTTGGAGGGAAACCTGAATGTGGTGGTGTTCCCATGTATTTGCTTTCTTTGTCTTTCCACATGGTGATAGTTGTGGGTTCGGAAGGTACTGTTGAGGGAACCTTGGTGAATTTTTGCATCATGTAGATGGTACACACCATTACTATCGAACTTCGGTGGTGAAAGGACTGAATGTTGTGGATGGGATGCCAATCAAATTAGCTGCTTTCTCCTGGATGATGTCAATTTGCAGGAAAACATACCAGGCTTTAGCTCCAAGACAAAGCTTTCTGGGGCCATGTGATATTGGTTTGGGTTGAGTTCACACAGAGTGAAAGGATGTGATTAGGAAATGAGTGATCTGGCTATTATAATCAAATTATGCATCCTTTCAGGAGATGACTACACAAAATAAATGCTGATCATTTAATTTATGCAATCAGAGTCCCATTATTGGAATATTTTCAAAATACACTGAGCATCATCATGAAAAACCAATCATAGTCAAAAATATTGAGTACTTAAATTTACAAAGTGATGCTGAATTTATTAAATAGATTTTATTTTGCTTTGTAGATGACATTTACCAATAACAATGGTAATTGCAGTACATTTACAGATAACATAATGCTTAAGTTGCACATGAGCTTATGGCATTTTGATATTTGAATGGTGTAATATTGTGATAATGCTGGGAAAGTGTCAGAGCCATGGGGAAGTGCTGTTATGTTAAAATATGTAGGTGAAACCTCTACATTTCAAGAAAATTGGGCACAAAACTCTTTCTTCTGCTCTGGCTTCCTCATTTCCCCATATCCTTCTCCTCCTTTTGTTCGTACATATACAATGTATGTATATATACACATATATATGTACACATATATGTGCCATGGTCACACACATAATAATGTGCCATGCTTATACACATAATATGATTCATATAAATAAACAGAAAGATGTACACACAGGTAGACACCAAACTTTGCATACATACACGCAGTGATGTAGAGGCATGCGCACGCACGCGCGCGCGCACACACACACACACACACACACTTTCACACGCACACACTCTCACACACACACACTCACTCACATACACACACACACACACACACGTGCCATATCTTCTATCAATTTGTACTTTAATGTACTTTAACATTCATTTGCATTTCTACAAACTATTAGACTTCTGGATGACTATATAAGTTAATTTTGATGAACATTAACTTTTCCAAAAAACAAGTATCTCAACATTGTATTTCCAGGTATATATAACAAAGATAAATAGCTTCCTTTACAGCACAATATTTGTTGCAGAATGATTTGGTTTGTAATTCAGTATGGCTCCTGATGCTGCACTGTTAATGTGTAATTTAAATTGAAGGATTAAATGTAAGGGCTAAATAATTAAATCAATCTCAGTTGAGATCTTGGATATTCTCTATGGAGCCGTCCATTATCCTTCTTTCTTCCTGCTTTCTGCAGCATATTTTCACCTGAACATCCACACGTGGAGCTCCTGAACTTTTATTCCACTTAGCCATTAGCAATTCTGTGCTTGCACAAAGCAATTCAGTGAATTAGCAGAAGGCTGAGGCATTCAACTTTGTCAATGTCTAATGCTCTAAATACCTCACTAAATCTTTATGGCATAACATAGTCCACTGGTAGGAAAGAGACCTTGATGTATGAGATTGGCACAGAAGCAAAATACTGAAAATATTCAACAGGTTAGGTAGCATTGGAAGAAACAGAATTAATATTTCAGTTCAATGACTTTTCATAGAACCGAGGAAAGGCAGAAAAATCAGAGCTTTTAAGTGAGTGGTAAGATGGAGGTTTGGGAAGAAGAAAGGAGAAGATCTGTAATACAGACAAAGGAGATTAAATAAGAAAAGGATTTTGTGATACTGGAGCCAACAAAGATTGATAATGATTATAGCGAACAGACAAAGGTTGTAACCAAATAAGTCACGAATAACAACCCTCCGAATGCCATGTGAAGGGATAAAGAAGGAAACAAGATAAAGATCAACTTAGTGAAACAAAAAATAGGTGAAGGAAAAATAAAACACACGAGGAAGATGGAGGCAATGAGCCCTAAATGCTGTACTGTGATTAGTCAAGTGATAAAGGACTGGATTTTATATTTTTCCAATGGGGCGAGTTGAGATTTCATTGTGGGGTGGGGAGGGGACATAAAACAAGTCAGGTGGCTAAACCACCGCCACCTCAAAGTGAGGGAGTTGTGCCTTTAACCTTGAGTTGATTTGATGCGAGTCAGTCAAGAGACTTGTTCTCGGAAACCAATTAGCTCTTTTATATTGACATGAGGATTTAGGGTCATTCGAGCTCACTCCAATATTTGAGCCTGATCCATATACTGATGTGCAGTTCAAACGTGGGGGCAAGTAGTTTTTTTTGTCAGCAACACCTCATGCTCATTATTACAATGTATTTGGAAAGGCAAGAACTAATTAGGGATAGTCAACATGGCTTTGTACGTGGGAAATTGTGTCTCACTAACTTGATTGAGTTTTTTGAGGAAGTAATGAAGAGGATTGATGAGGGCAGAGCAGTGGATGTGCTCTATATGGACTTCGGTATAGGATTCAACAAGGTTCCTGATGGTAGACTGGTTAGCAAGGTTAGATCACACGAATACAGGGAGAACTAGCCATTTGGATACAGAACTGGCTCAAAGGTAGAAGACAGAGGGTGGTGGTGGAGGTTTGCTTTTCAGACTGGAGGCCGGTGACCAGCGGTGTGCCACAAGGATCGGTGCTGGGTCCACTGCTTTTTGTCATTTATATAAATGCTTTTGATGTGAACATAGGAGGTATGGTTAGTAAGTTTGCAGATGACACTAAACTTCGAGGTGTAGTGGACAGCAAAGAACAATGGGATCTTGATCAGATGGGCCAATGGGCTGAGGAGTGGCAGATGGAGTTTAATTTAGATAAATGTGAGGTGCTGCATTTTGGTAAGGCAGATCAGGGCAGGACTTATACACTTAATGGTAAGGCCCTGGGGAATGTTACTGAACAAAGAGACCTTGGAATGCAGGTTCATTGTTCCTTGAAAGTGGAGTTGCAAGTAGACAGGATAGTGAAGAACGCTTTTAGTATGTTTGCCTTTATTGGTCAGTGCATTGAGTATAGGGATTGGGAGGTCATCTTGTGGCTGCACAGGACAATAGTTCAGCCACTTTTGGTGTATTGCATGCAATTCTGGTCTCCCTCCTATTGGAAGGGTGTCAAGAAACTAGAAAGGGTTCAGAAAAGATTTACGAGGATGTTGCCAGGGTTGGAGGGTTTGAGCTACAGGGAAAGGCTGAGTAGACTGAGGGTATTTTCCCTGGAGGGTCGGAGGCTGAGGGGTGGCCTTATAGATGTTTAAAAAATCATGAGGGGAATGGATAGGGTAAACAGGCAAGGTTTTTTTCCCTGGGGTGGGGGGAGTCCAAAACTAGAGAGCATAGGTTTAAGGTGAGAGGGGAAAGATTAAAAAAAGGACCTAAGGGGCAAATTTTTCACGCAGAGGGTGGTGTGAGTATGGAATGAGCTGCCAGAAGAATGGTTGAAGCCGGTACGATTACAACATTTAAAAGGCATCTGGATGGGCACGTGAATAGGAAGGGTTCAGAGGGATATGGGCTAAATGCTGGTAAATGGGACTAGATTTATATAGGATATCTGGCCAGCATGGATGAGTTGGGCAGAAGAGTCTGTTTCCGTGATGTATCTCTCTATGACTCCAACTTCTTCCCTCAGTGACCGACAATTTGTCCACTGTACGAGTGATTTTTTTAAATCTCAATTTCTACATCTCAGCATTTCTGTTACCATTCTGAAAGAGCACTGGGATGTGGCTACTTGTTGATAATACTGTTTATGATTCCTAGAAAGGAAGAATGCACAAGGCTTTCAGAAAGAACTGGAAATCTCTTGCTAAAGTTATGATACAATGGTATGAAGTCTCCTTCTCAACATTACAGATGTTACTCAAAGTGGAATGCATTAATATTAGAATTGTAAAGTTGAAAAAAACTGAGGCAGCACAGGAGCAGCTTTGTATTAATCCCTTTAACTGTCTGGGGTGACTCATATCCAGCAGAGAGTTGCATAGGAGTTTCATAAAATCTGCACTGACACACCCAACAAACCGCAAACAGACGTGTCACCATTTACAATATATAGCAAGTTGACACCCATCCCTACAGCATTCATCTACAAAAGAAAGCAATTATATGGATTTAGAAGAAAATAAGATTTCTGTGGTCTCCAATAACTCCGTGAATATCTAGGTGGTGGCCTTTTTTTTTAATCATGCTTTGTCTTTAAGATACCTCACTAAATGCAATGTTTCTTAGTGTCAGTCTCATTCCGATGTCTGATTCATGTGCCTGACCCTTGTACTAAATATCCATAATGCAATGTACTAAAAAGTTACTGATGAGAGCTTTGATTCTCGAATTCGCTCAGCGTGAACCATCAAAACTGACACATTCGCTGGTATAGATGTGCTATCTACTGAAAAAGAAAGAGTTACTCAGGCTTTTTATTCTAGTTAAAAAAAAACACAGGAGGCAGTGTTCTGGGAGACACTTTGCTCCCATCCCATTAACCAGCTTTGCTATGGACTGGCACCAAAGTATCTTTGTTCTGACGTTTGACTCTGATTTAGGTTTGTAAGCTCAACGCTAGGGTCTTGAGTGCACAATCTTGATCCTCATGTGAGTGTAGCACTGAACAAGTGCTGTACTTTCAGAAATGCCTAACTTTTGCTTTGTTTTTGTCCTGTTTTTTGGCAGGGAATGGGGCGATAGTGAGACTAAGATTATAATGCAACTCCATTACTACCTTGTTCTCATCACGGCTGGCCCATTGCGGCTTTGGAGTGGGCCAACATCAAATGGAGTCAAGGCATCATTAATTTATACAAATCAGTGTTGCACATGAGCCTTGAAGCAATATGAAATCTGCCTTGCAAGGTATGTGTTGTGCAATGCCTGTACGATGGAGCTAATGTCAAGTGCTGAAACTACTTGAGTGAACGTCAGGTATATCCTTTACCAACAGCCTCCATGCCCCCCACTAAAATTACCCAGCTCATTGTTGTACTGCCTCTGCCTCTCTTTCATTAACTACTGCCACCTTGGCTCCACGGAAAGGCTTGTGAGTATTTTGTCCCTGATGGTCAACAAGCTGCCTTCAGAGATTCAATTACAAAAGTTTCAACAATTACAAAATTACATTGAGAATATCTTAAAGAGATCTGGTTAGAAGTCACACGACACCAGGCTGTAGTAGTCCAACAGGTTTATTTGAAATCACAAGCTTTCGGAGTGCTGCTCCTTCATTATGCTCACTTCACATGACAAAGGAGCAGTGTTTTGAAAGCTTGTGATTTCAAATAAACCTGTTGGACTATAACCTGGTGTTGTGTGACTTCTAACTTTGTCCACCCCAGTCCAACACTGGCACCTCCACATCATAAAGAGATTTGTTCATGAAAATGGTTTGTCTCTCTGATGCTGCTGATTAAGTGATTAGTCAGTTTCCCAGTGAGTGTACATCATGTAAAAACTGGCTGTAACATTTCATTAAACAGAGACAGCTATCTTCCTTTTGCCCTGACATTATTTGTGCTTTTGTGATTAAGTTACGTTGGAATTTTCTCCATTTCTATTATTCTCATCAACATTTGTCTCATTAAACCAGGACGTTTCCAGTGGTCGACTCAAAGGACACAGTTAAAGTTACAATCTATCCTTGAATAGCTAATCATGTAAATCCTGCAGAGTCTATCCTCCTGATCAATGTGAACACCCAGTGGGAATGGGGGAAGTGGGTGGTGAGGGGATGAGATACTGAGCTCAGCACCATTCAGAATTCTTGGGTACCATGAGCGCTGTTAGAGATCAAAAATGAAATCCATGACACTCATGGACTTCTGATATGAGGTGCACCAGACACTAACACTAGTAAAGGTATTAATATGCACAGTCTGGAGACAGTACATAACCTGAGAGTTGTGTGTGAGGACATCTCAGAAAATGTCCCAATGCACTGACTACAGGTAACTGTGCAGGAAGAAATCCTTTTCTAAAGGTTGATTTATTCTCTCAGCACATGTAAATCTGACATTCTCATGCATGATAATTATCCGTTCTTCTTATTTTAATTCCATTGCTGTATGCTTAGTTATCTGTCTTCAGTCTGCCTCTGCCTGTCCTAATGCTCCTTCCCCACTGGTTGCAGCATGGCCGGTGGAAGGCTGATGACCCTCAATGGACAGACTACAGTTCGCCTTGCAGGGCGACCTCAAGCTGTTCCAGGCCTAACTTATCCTGCTTCATTGCAGCAAAAGTGGCACCATGTTGGCTCATAGGCAGTGCCACAATCTGAATGACACTAGTGGAGCCATAAATGCTGTCATTCTGACAGAAAACAGCAAATTGATGCATCATGATGCTTTGGAGTTTCCCAATGCACCACGCATTTTGTTGTGGATGCCTATCAATCACTTTCTGTACCTTGTCCCAATGTGGACTTTACCAGTTTCAAAATCTCCCCACCCCCGGCCTCATCCCATGACCAACACTCCCTTTCATTCCCGCCTCCTTGACCTGATACAACCTGTCCATCTTCTTTCCCCCCTATCCGCTCCTCCCACCTCACTGACCAATCCCCACCACTCCCTACCTGCACTGATCTATCACCATCCCACCTACCTTCCCCAGCTCCAGCCCCCCCTCTCTATTTATTTCAGAGCTCCCTTCCCTCTCCACATTTCTGAAGAAGGATCCCGACCTGAAACGTCAACTTTCTTGCTCTTCTGATGCTGCCTGGCCTGCTGTGCTCCTCCAGCTCTACATTGTGTTATCTCATGTTTGATTCCCTTGATTCACTTATCAAAGTGCTTCACTCAAGAGCCTCTATCCTTTAAAAATAAACATTTTATGCAGCTTGTCACGATGCTGTCATTTTAAAAACGTTGTTTTGTCCTGTGTTTTTTTGAAGAGAGATTGTAAAGCAGAGATGTCGAAGAGCCAAGGGAGCTAGAAAACTAAAACAGTTTAAGAATGGAAAGGGAGCGGCCAGTTCTCCGAGTTCAGGGTTTTCAAATTTTTTTTTCACTGTAGCAGTCACAGGATGTTTTGAGCACCAGAAGGGTTACAAGCTTCAGTAAAGGATTCCTAATTGACTTTCTCTGAAATCTCTTTCTGGTTGTTGTTCCCTCCTGCCTGTAAGAATCTGTGTTTGAATTTACCTTTTTACCAAGGGGTGTGTTTATGGGATGGCATTATATTTGAACACTTAACTGGTTAAGTTGTTGTATCGGGTTGGTTAAGTTTTCCAATAGTTAAGTTATTCTAAATTTCGCTTTCTTTTGTTTGTGTTTCTACTGTAGTATTTAAATAAATTCTGTTTTGCTTAAAGCCAAGTGTTTTGACCAGTTGCATCACACGTGGAACACCCACTTCACATTTACCTTTAAATTAAGAAAAGTTAGGGTCTAAAATAGCTTCTTAAAATATTTTGAGAGGGTCTGGCCTGGTCCATTACAAGCTCTATCATTCTAACTACGCAGGGCTGCAGTCGGTGATTATAAGGCCAGTGTGAAATACTGCAGAAACTCAATGTCATAGCCTCATTAATATTCATTCATCATTTCATACAACACTTCGTAATGTACTAATGTACTGTTAATTCATATCATTTAATCCAGAGGATTTAGGTAGTGTATCATCTTTGGCTGGGAATTTCCTTAAAGGAAGCACATTATTAATTAGGTTGGTCTGTGGAAGTCAGTTTTCTCATTGTTTTTAATCAGTCTCACTACGTTATGTTCTAACACTTTCTTTCATAGCTAGACAGCCTTTATAACTTGGTTATCTAATATGCAGCCCATGGGTTAGGATCTAGTCCGCTGTGGGTCTCTACCCAGCCTGCGGCATCACTGTTCAAAATATGTGCAAGTTCAGGAGATGGACCTGGAAAGAACTGCTCCTGCCAACTGCAGACTGTTTCACTCCCACATTTGCTGCTGATAGACTCAGCTGGAGGAAGATGTTGGAGTCTGGTAACATTTCGAAACTAGTAAATCAAAGGCACACAATAAATTTCTGCAGACAGCTGTTGAACAGTTATTGGGATCAAATTCGATGAATGATTCTGGAACTGAAAACTAAAATGTAATAGTGACCATAAAACTCTCATCAATTGCTGTAAAAATCCAATTTCTTCACTGTTGTTCTTTAGGGAAGAAACATTGCCAATTCTTACCTGCTATGGCTGACATTGGCTCCCTGAAGACATGTGATAATGTGGTTAACTTCAAACTTCCTTTTGAAGTGGTCTAGCAGTCATTTAGCTCAAGGGCAATAAATGCTGGCTTTTTCAGTGACACCCCATCCCACAAAAAAATAAATTAACATGGTAGAGTGGGCTGCAGAGGTCAGAGGGAAGCAGAATTTCAGCAACAACAGTGAGGGAGGGCATATTGGTACCTCCATAGCTATTTTAAATTCCTCCTCAGTAGTAACATGTACAAACCTTGATGTGTCCAGGAGTGGATGAGTTTGTGAGAGGGCCAGAGAGAGGGAGGAACGGAGGGTGTGCATGTTTATGTTTGGCAGTAAGAACCCCAAGACTGAGAGTAAACCGGACACACACACAAATACGTCTGCTGCTCTTCCCTCCAAAAACAAAGCATGCTGGGAGGTGTGGGGAAATCTAGGTTGAAAGCCAAACCACTTTGAGCCTCCAGCTTGGAATGTGTGCCACCTGAGATTAATGTTCATGTTAGTCAAACATGTCATGGCCCCCGTTCCCCACCGAATTCTCTGGTGACTAGGACCTGGGGCCTGGTCCCTCTCCAGCTCTGCTTCTTCAGTTAAAAGCCAAAAATGGATTTATTGATTAGCTTTCCTGTTTACGACATTTTTGTGGTCATTTTTATTAATCACTCTTTTAAAAGTGATCATTTTATTGTCTGAATCTTTAAACATAAATTTGAAAGAAAAGTCAAAGTTGTGCCGAACATTAACTTTCTGAAATTTGCTCTTTAAGTGAGAAAACTTTCTGAAATTTGCTCTTTAAGTGAGAAAAACATTGAAATGCTCTGCACACCCTTCTGCCCCATGCTGAAAGCTTGAACAAACCTGCTTCATGATCTTTAGTTCGAGAGCCTTAATTTAAATTTAACAGTCACCTATTTGTGCCTGGTTTTATGGCATGTGCAGTGGTGAGCTGAATATTAGCTTTCTGCCATGGCTTCAGACATGTAGTTCGGAACAAGACATGGTTCCCAGTGCGTAACTGACAAGTTTCCAGCGTATCAATGACCTATAGATTCAACAGATATTGATTCAATTTGAAATGCCACTGAAATATAGAAAGGCCTTCTGAGTTGGAAGAGAGATGCAGCTTTTGTTGCCTCTGTTCATCCTGCTTGTACATGTCTCAGTACTCACTTATTTCCATGTTACTTCTGCTTGACCAATGTTGACCCCCCCAAGAGGTAGAGCTATGCTGTGGAGCTGAGAGCAGCAGACAGCCTCGCTCAGAAGCTGTCAGCTGCATTTATATTAAAGTCATTTGGGATTGAGGAAGTTCTTGAACTGAGGCACCTGCTTCAAACCAAGATACCTCAACTAATCTAAATTCAATCTGGTACGACTATGGCAATTGGCTAGAGGTCTGTTGTGTGATAGCATCTGGGGGCCTGAATCAGGACTTTGATGGTTGGAGATGGAGCCCAGTGTGGGAAGAACAGGCCCAATATGGTGGTGACATAGATCCCCCATCATCTGCAGCAGCGGTGGTGAGAGCGGACAGCCCAAGGTCTCCTGGAGAGCAGGCCAAAGCAGAGGAGATCAAGCCTTTGTAGCAAGTGCGTGTTCAGTATAGGTAAGCACTTAAGAAAGACTGTTTAACTTTTAACTTTATTTCTTTATTTTTATACTTTATACTAAGAGGGACTGTAATGATTAACTTTTAACTTTATTTATTGTTCTACATTGTACCTAAGATTTTGTATCTCGGTACCTTTGTACCAAGATGGGGCCAGGAATGGCGACATTATACACTTTTCACTGTACTCATGTGCTTCTGTGCTTGTGTACAAGAGACAATAAAATCTAAAACTAATTTTAATTCTAATTCTAATTTAATTCTACTGGATTCTGTGAAATAATGTTAGGTTTAGCAAGGGACCTGTGTTTCTACTGTAGGAAAGAGAAGCTTTCTCTACCTGCATTTCTATACAGGATCCAACATCTCCTGGCATATGACCCAAGATTCAAGTCAGGATCCTGTGAAGTTCCAATGTGCTGACCTTTGCCAGAATTGCACAGGAAGTTTGAACTTTCAAAAGGCAACTTCCCTGCTCCCCGAGACTCTCCATAAAAGTCTCCCACTCTAAGTTACTTACCCATATACTTGGGTGGCAACCCAGAAAATATTAGACAGATTTAGTCTTAGCCCAACTCTAGGTAACTACATAACTGACCCAATGCAAGCACTTACACTCACTCCAGTGACTAATCCCTTGAGGGCTTGACTAACACCTGACTACCTCCTGACCAAATCTGATCTAACTACCCCCCATCCTGTGACAAAACCCTGATAATCACCTGACCATACAACTACACCTCCCACCTGAATTGGCTAACGCCTGACCTAATAACCCTTCCCAATAAGGTTGGACTAGGCCTCAAGAAAGGGACATGACTTGTCTTCCTCATCTCGACTGTAATGTGTTTTCCACACATCAGAAGACCCAGCTGAAAATTGTCAGCACTGCTCAGAGAAAAGTTCTCGTGCAGCAGCAATTGATGCTCCTCTGTTGCTCCTCGGAAGATCTGAGCTTCTGTATCATTGTGCCTTGTGTTCTGTGATGGGAACTGTATTGAAAGCAAAGGCAGTGTTAGGAGCTACTATCCTAGCTTTCCCCATTCAGACATTCTAATTAGGCAATCTTCCAAGGACACAAGTTCTCCACTGCTTAAAGCCTTTCTGGTTTCGGCATGACCATCCAGAACATGTGGAAATAATTAGCGACATCTTGAAAAATGTCCATATTACAGAGGAGGAGATGTTAGATGGTTTAAAATGCATAAAGTTGGATAAGTCCCTGGGATCTGATTACGTGTACCCTAGAACTCTGTGGAAAGGTAGGGAAGTGATTGCTGGGCCCTTTGCTGAGATATTTGTATCATCAATAGTCACAGGTGAGGCTCTGGACTACTGGAAGTTGGCTAACGTTGTGCCACTATTTAAGAAACATGGTGAGGAAAAATCAGGGAACTATAGACCGGTAAGCCTGACATTGGTATTGGACAAGTTGTGGGAGGGAATCCTGAGAGACAGGATTTACATGTATTTGGAAAGGCAAGGACTGATCGGGGATGGTCAACATGGCTCTGTGTTGGGAAATCGTGTCTCACTAACTTAGTTGAATTTTCTGAAGAAGTAACAAAAAGGATTGTTGAAGGGAGAGTGGTGGACAAGATCTATATGGACTTCAGTAAGACGTTCAACAAGATTCCTCATGGTAGACTTGTTAGCAAGGTTAAATCACATGGAATACAGAGAGAACTAGCCATTTGGATTCAGAACCAGCTCAAAGGTAGAAGGCAGAGGTTGGAGGTGGTGGAGGGTTGCTTTTCAGACTGGAGGCCTGTGACCAGCGGTGTGCCACCAGGATCAGTGCTGGGTCCACTGCTTTTTGTCATTTATATAAATGATTTGGAAATGAACATTAGAGGTATAGTTAGTAAGTTTGCAGATGACACTAAACTTGGAGGTGTAGTGGACAGCAAAGAAGGTTACCTCAGAGTACAATGGGATCTTGATCAGATGGGCCAATGGGCCAAGGAGTGGCAGATGGAGTTTAATTTAGATAAATGTGAGGTGTTGCATTTTGGTAAGGCAAATGGGGGCAGGAGTTATACACTTAATGGTAAGGCCCTGGGGAATGTTGTTGATCAAAGAAACCTTGCAGTGCAGGTTCAAAGTTCCTTGAAAGTACAGTTACAGGTAGATAGGATAGTGAAGAATGCATTTGGTATGCTTGCCTTTATTGGTCAGTTCATTGAGAATAGGATTGGGAGATCAAGTTGCAGTTGTACAGGACATTGGTTCAGCCACTACTGGAATATTGCATGCAGTTCTGGTTTCCCTGCTATAGGAAAAATGTTGTGAAACAGAAAGGGTTCAGAAAAGATTTAGAAGCATATTGCCAGGGTTGAAGGGGTTGAGCTGTACGGAGAGACTGAATAGACTGGGGCTATTTTCCTTGGAGCGTCAGAGGCTGAGGGTGACCTTATTGATGTTTATAAAATCATGAGGGGAATAGATAGGGTAAATAGACAGGGTCCTTTCATTGTGGTGGGGGAGTCCAAAACTAGAGGGCATAGGTTTAGGGTGAGAGAGGTTTAAGATGGTGTGTGTATGGAATGAACTGCCAGACAATATGGTGGAGGCTGGCATGATTACAACATTTATAAAGGCATCTGTATGGGTGTATGAATAGGAACAGTTTAGAGGGATTTGGGCCAATGCTGGCAAATGGGACAAGGTTAATTTAGGGCATCTGGTTGGCATGGATGAGTTGGACCGAAGGGTTTGTTTCCACGCTATAGATCTCTATGACTCTATAACTTGTGGCTGACTGCTCCAGGCTCATGGCTGAATATTTAACAAGGACTGTGAAGTTGAACTTTATTTCTTTATTTTTCTGCCTTTATTTTCTATGTTTTGGTTTATTTTTCTGTGTTTTTGAAGATGGTGCCAGTGAGTTTAGTAACAAAATACACGTGACAATAAATAAATCAAATCACACAATTAATCTTTGTAGACAGGATCCATGCCCAGTTTCTGGAAATTAGGGATAGGTGCTGTGCTAGTAAATGGTGAGCTCTTGAAATGCTTTGTGATAAATACACAATGCTAGTGCACCCGTTCCCCAGATCATATCAGAACTTCAGACTCCATGCTGAGATGATGTTTTGAGGGAGAGCTGCATATCCAATCATGTCTAGACTTTGCACTGACACACAAGACCTTAACCATGAGGGGCATCACACAGCTTGCATAAAGAACCAGGAAGTAACATATCTAACCTCAGGAAATTGTACCCTCTGTGTTGTTTCTCAGGGTAGCTCTTTTTAAAACACTTGTACATGCAGGCAGTATAAAATCAGATGGCTTTATGTGTTTATGCTCGTTGAAATTACCATGCTATGAATCGAGAAAGGAATGAACTAATCCCTGTACGCGTTTAATGCAAGTTTTTAGATATATGTGCTTCTTAAGGGAAACCAAGGCAAATTAGACCCAGAATTCCATTAGACTATCCTGGCTTGCTGCCTCATTTGGTGGACATGGATTCAGTGAATTTCTTCAAGCAGGAGTGAGACCTGTTTGTAGCTGGGGTGGACAGCTCTTGGTATCTAAGAGTAGGCCATTCATCCAGCTTTATACCAGACAGACCAGTTTTTAGTCTGGCTGCTGTCTGATTTTATGTCTGCTATTTTGTGCCTTTATACAATCGCCTCAGTGGGGCATCAAGGGGCTTGTGGTCCCTTCTCCATCAGCAGCAGCTTCAAAGTGACTGGGATGGCAAAAGCTTGAGACGGGTCTTTTCCATCTCGAAACCATGATGGATATCCACAGGTGGTGATGTCATCTGTCACACCCTTATGTGATTATATCATCTATGCACATCACAGCTGTTATCTGGCCTTCGTGGCCTCCAGCTCTGGCCACCCTATTCACTTTTATGTTGATCAGGATTATGTTGAGTCTCCAAGACCTGCTTGAGAGTGTTTTTCTAGGTTTCGTTCAACCCCACACACCCCATTGCCCTGAGTTTGTATCTAGTTCTTTGTCACTGTACTTGACTACGTGTTCAAATGAACCAAAAGGTATTTTCCTTTCTGTCTTATTTCAAATGAAAGAAAGAAAGATAGACAGATGGACAGCATGTGTTGCTACCTCAGAACAATATTTAATTGATAGTTGACAACTATATAATTAACTCATTTAAGACAATTGTAACAATATAGAAACTGAAACTATGGACGGGTTTAATGAGGCACAGGTGTAAGTTTCTGTTTTTTTTGATATTTAGAATGCACATTGATTTTCAGTCATGATCTCCAATGTTACTTCCAATCCAACTGAATTGTTCACATCCTTTTATGCTTGGAGGAAATTAATTTTCATGAATGAATTAAAGGTATCTTTTCCGCAGTCATGTAACATGTCAGGAGAGCAGAACCACTGTAAATTTCACAAATTAGTAAGGAAAACAGGATAAGAATGGTTAGGCTGACCCCACCTACCTTACAAAACTACTAATGACTGTGCAGTCCTACATTTTTCCCGAAGGCAGATTGTAAAACTGTGAAGGATGGCTAATGAGTGAATGATTGGGAATATTTTTAATGCTGGTTGCATAAGACATTATTTTCTAATAATTCTGGTAATGCTTGAATCAGCAACATAAGAACTTATGATTTCTTTGGCACCTGTTCCCAAAGTGGTTGACAGCCAATGAATTACATTTGAAATGGAGTAATCAAGGCAGGGTTGGAAACATGACAGGCAATGACGAAAAAGACTTGCATTTCAATAGTGCCTTTCATGACCACCAGATGTCTCAAAGTGCATTAAGGACAATGAAATGCTTTTTTCTGAAGTGTAGTCAGGTTGTAAAATTATGTTTAATTGTCGCCATAAAATCTGCTACAATGAAGTTACTCGCGGGATAGGTGTTAGCCCACAAGGCACGCAAGGGAAAACTCCCCTGCTCATTTGTGAAATAGTAAGGAGGGAGGTAATGGCCTAGTGGTATTGTTGCTGGACTATCAATTCAGAGATCCAGATGATGATGTTCTTGGGACGTGGGCTTGAATCGCACCAGGGCAGATGGTGGAATTTGAATTCAGAAAATATCTGGAATTAAAGAGTCCAATGATGTCTTAAAAATTAATTGTTGGAAAACCCCATCTGGTTCACTAATGTCCTTTAGGGAAGGAGACTGCCATCCTTACCTAGTCTGGCCCACATGTGACACCAGACCCATATTAATGTGGTTGGCTCTTAACTACCCTTTGGGCAATTACGGATGGGAAATAAATGCTGGCCATTTCAGCAACATCCTCATCCCATGAATGAATTTAAGAAAAGTGTAACAAGATCTTTCACATACCTGAGAAAGTAATGAGGGTTTAAACATCTCATGCAAAAGGCAGAACCTCCATATTGTACTGGAGAGCCAGTCTAGATATTGTACCATTGTTTCAGATGTGATTTCAACCCACAACTGAAAAGCAGCCCGCATGGTTGACATCCAAGCTACCACATTCAACATTCACTCCCCACACCACTGACATACAGTACCAACATTATGTACCATCTAGATGATGTACCGCAGCAACTCACCAAAGCTTCTTTGACAGCACTTTCCAAAACTATGACCTTTAACACACAGATGAACAAGAGCAATAGATGCATGGGAATACTACCAAGTTTCCATCCAAACCGTATGCCATCCTGACCTGGAACTACTGTAAGATTTGTATTAATTTAAATTGTCTTCTTTCCTCCTTCTTCTTAGACTATCTGAGACTGAGGATGACATTCTTCCACTCTGAAGTCGTGGGTACTGAGTGACTAACCAGATCCAGTGTTGGATGTACAGACACAGACATAGGTGGGCGGGTAATGTTTCAAAAGGTGAGTGAGTGACATGCTCAATTAGAGACTCAGTTTGGAAAGCGGATCTAAAAAGAGACCTGGAGTCCAGAGGAGCCACAAAATCACCTTGAAGTAAAATGTTTTCACAAGCTTTGGAGACTTAATCATGTTTTCCCCAATAAGCACATAATTGTGGTCCTTAGCAAAAGATAATGGTCCTTAGCTGTGTCAGTGGTGGAATACTCATCCTGAGCGTCTGCAATGACCCCGCGCCTTGTCTCTTGATTGAAGTCTAACTTCTGTCTTTTCTTTTTGTTAATGTGTTTTTAGTATCTTCATTTTATGCACTGTACCCACTCAGTAGGAGAAACCTGTAAAACCAGAGAATTAGACATACTGGTCTAACTTATCTGGTATACTTCAAAATAAAGGTCGAGCATGACCAGTATTTTCAATTGCAAGTATTACTGTTTTTTTTTTGAACTGTATTTTTCCACTGGGCAGCTTGTCTTTCTGCCATATTAGATATAAACCCAACTTCTGTCACTCTGACTGGTCAGTCATTACCAATGGCCCTTCAATGTGGGTACTTTGAGCCTGGTTTAGGTCATAGTCACGGTCATGTTTATAGCTATGGGCATCGTTATGCATATGATCATTGTCATGGTCACGGTTATGTCATTGTCATGTTTACGATCATGGTGATGGTCATAGTCAGTTACGGAGAAGGGAGGGAGTGAGGGTTCTAAGTTCATAATTCCTTGCTGTTTATTGATCATCACTGATAACATAACAAGATTGATACACAGGCTCTGTTTCACAGCTATTTAGTGAGCATGTTTTACAGTCGTTACTGTTTAAAATACTTGTTAAAGCCTCCTTCAAGTCATCTCCAATCTAACAACTTTTAAACAAAGGACACTTACATGGAACATAGAACATAGAACATTACAGCGCAGTACAGGCCCCTCGGCCCTTGATGTTGTGCCGACCTGTGAAACCAATCTGAAGCCCATCTAACCTAAACTATTCCATTATCATCCATATGTTTATCCAATGACCATTTAAATGCCCTTAAAGTTGGCGAGTCTACTACTTTTGCAGGCAGGGCATTCCACGCCCTTACTACTCTCTGAGTAAAGAACCTACCTCTGACATCTGTCCTATATCTATCACCCCTCAATTTAAAGCTATGTCCCCTCGTGCTAGCCATCACCATCCAAGGAAAAAGGCTCCCACTGTCCACCCTATCTAATCCTCTGATCATCTTGTATGTCTCTATCAAGTCACCTCTTAACTTTCTTCTCTCTAACAAAAACAGCCTCAAGACCCTCAGCCTTTCCTCATAAAACCTTCCCTCCATACCAGGCAACATCCTGGTAAATCTCCTCTGCACCCTTTCCAATGCTTCCACATCCTTCCTATAATACGGTGACCAGAACTGTACGCAATACTCCAAGTGCGGCCGCACCAGAGTTTTGTACAGCTGCAACATGACCTCATGGCTCCGAAACTCAATCCCTCTACCAATAAAACCTAACATACCGTACGCCTTCTTAACAACATTATCAACCTGGGTGGCAACTTTCAGTGATCTATGCACATGGGCACCGAGATCTTTCTGCTCATCCACACTACCAAGAATCTTACCATTAGCCCAGTACTCTGTATTCCTGTTACTCCTTCCAAAGTGAATCACCTCACACTTTTCCGCAGTAAACTCCATTTGCCACCTCTCAGCCCAGCTCTGCAGCTTATCTATGTCCCCCTGTAACCTGCAACATCCTTCCGCACTATCCACAACTCCACCAACTTTCGTGTCATCCGCAAATTTACTAACCCATCCATCTACGCCCTCATCCAGGCCATTTATAAAAATGACAAACAGCAGTGGCCCCAAAACAGATCCTTGAGGTACACCACTAGTAACTGAACTCCAGGATGAACATTTCCCATCAACCACCACACTCTGTCTTCTTACAGCTAGCCAATTTCTGATCCAAACCGTTAAATCACCCTCAATCCCATGCCTCCGTATTTTCTGCAATAGCCTACCATGGGGAACCTTATCAAACGCTTTACTGAAATCCAAATACACCACATCAACCGCTTTACCCTCATCCACCTGTTTGGTCACCTTCTCAAAGAACTCAATAAGGTTTGTGAGGCACGACCTACCCTTCACAAAACCGTGTTGACTATCCCTAATCAAATTATTCCTTTCTAGATGATTATAAATCCTATCTCTTATAATCCTTTCCAACACTTTACCCACAACCGAAGTAAGGCTCACTGGTCTATAATTACCAGGGTTGTCTCTACTCCCCTTCTTGAACAAGGGGACAACATTTGCTAGTCTCCAGTCTTCTGGCACTATTCCTGAAGACAATGACGACATAAAGATCAAAGCCAAAGGCTCTGCAATCTCCTCTCTAGCTTCCCAGAGAATCCTAGGATAAATTCCATCCGGCCCAGGGGACTTATCTATTTTCACACCTTCCAGAATTGCTAACACCTCCTCCTTATGAACATCAATCCCGTCTAGTCTAATAGACTGTATCTCAGTATTCTCCTCGACAACATTGTCTTTATCCTGTGTGAATACTGACGAAAAATATTCATTTAGCACCTCTCCTATCTCTTCAGACTCCACGCACAACTTCCCACTACTGTCCTTGACCGGCCCTAATCTTACTCTAGTCATTCTTTGTCATACTCTAGTCTACATCATCCACTTAAATCCGTTTCATCACTTCTCAACATGTCATAACTTGTACAACAGTGTAACTAACATTCAACTGAGCTTAACCATCATACTCCCTGCATTTTGTTGAAGTTAGAATACACATTTAACCAACATACTTAAAAACTGAAAAAGCCACAGATGCTGTAAATCAGAAACTTAAGGATAACAAGAGGGCATAACTTTAAGGTGAAAGGAAAGACGTTTAGAGGGGAGTTGAGAAAAACTTTTTCACCAAGATAGTTGTGGAAATCTGGAATGCATTATCTGGGATGGAAACCTCACAACGTTCAAAAAATACTTGGATTAGCATTTAAAATGTCACAACATCCAAGGCTACGGGCCAAGTGCAAGAAAGTGGGATTAGCGTAGATTTAGAAATGCTTTGTCAGTGCAGACTCAATGGGCCAAAGGGACTCTTCTGTATTGAATAATGCTATGATGATATAGCACCTAAACTTTGTCAATAATTTTATCTTAAAAAAATGAAAACTACACTATAATCACATTTCTTTCACTGTTATTGGATCAACCTTCTGAACTCCCTCGCTGTAACTCTAAACATTAAATAAGAAGAAATCTTCCTTTTCAAGATCATGAAGCAATTTTCCCTTTCATTTTGTTTAGCAGAGGTTGCTGGCCACATTTACGAAATTATTTGCATTGTTACCTCTCCCTTATTTTGTTTGATTCAATTTAGGCATATTGAAATCCTCCCCGCTCCTGCTGCCCCACCCCCATCTTAGATAATCATTCCCTGCAATTTTCTACCTTGTCAGAGTTTTATCTAGCTGCTCCCATCTGTGCACTTCAAGGTGATAATTAAGTTGTTCTCATAATGTTACTAATTTATACCCATGTTCCCTCTGCCATCATATCCTCTGTGGTAACTGTACTGTTGACTTTAATTCTAGATGATTGAGAAGTCTGACATAAATGTAAAGATATACATAGACTCTTGGGTCTTTTTTAAAACAAGTATTTATTTACACATAGTTAACTCATACAGTACACTCGATGTGAAGTCTAAGGGAGCGTTCCTTCACTTGACCCACTTGTCACCTATAGTCATGACAACAGTCATGATGATATTAGCCATGACATGCATGCTATGTACATGTGATATCTCCCTCTAGCTTTTATCCCATACAATATTAAACATATATACACATATCTTCCAACAGTAACATTTACCATTAAACATCTATTATACAACTTCTGAATAATAACACTTAACCAAAATGTATCTTTGTAAAATGCACTAGACCTTCATAGCTCTACGACCAGAATATCTTCAATCAGCTATATTTCTGTATGGAAAGTGACATTTTCCTGACCCACAACCCAGGTATTAAGGTGATGCCTCTGATTGGGTACCCACCACCAGGCAGTTGTTTTTCCCTTGATTGCATTCGGAAACTGGAAGCTGACTGGAAGATCCCAGCTGGTCTCCTTAAGTTACCTTTAACAAGATTTTTTAAATTTTATTTTTCATTTATTCACTAATGGGACGTGAGCATCACTGGCTGGCCAGCTTTTTGTGTTACCTGTCCCTAGCTGCCCTTGAGAAGTTGGTGGTGAGCAGCCTTCTAAAACCATTGCAATACACGTTCTGTAGGTTGATGCACAATGTCCTTAGGAATGGAATTCCAGGATTTTGACCCAGCAACAGTGAAGGAATGGCAATATATTTCCAAGTGGCTTGGAGGGGAACTTGAGGGTGGTAGTGTTCCCATACATCTATTGCTCTTGTCCTCCTAGATGGAAGTGGTTGTAGGTTTGGAAGGTGCTGGCTAAGGATCTTTGGTGAATTTCTGCAGTGAATCTTGTAGATAGTCCTACTCCTACTGAGCGTCGTTGGAGGGGGGGAGTGAACCCATCATTCAGGCAAGTGGGGAATATTCCATTACACTACTGACTTGTGCCTTGTAGATGGCAGACAGGCTTTAGGGAGTCAGGAGGTGAGTTACTTGCTGATCTGATCTTGTAGCCACTGTATTTATGTGGCAAGCCCGTTGAGTTTCTGGTCAATGGGAACCCTGGGATATTGATAGTGGGGATTTAGTGATGGTAACACCTTTGATTGTCAAGGTGTAGTGATTAATTTAACTCTTATTGGAAATGGTTATTGCCTGAGATTTGTGTGGCGTGAATGCCACGTGTCAGCCCAAGCCTGGATAATGTCCAGATCTTGTTGCATTTGAACATAGACTGCTTCAGTATCTGAGGAGTCGTGAGTGGTGCTGAACATTGTGCAATCATCAGCGAAGATCCCCACTTCTGACCTTATGATGGGGGGAAGATCATTGATGAAGCAGCTGTAGATGTTTGGGCCTAGGACACTACCCTGAGGAACTCCTGCAGAGATGTCCTGAAACTGAGATGATTGACCTCCAACAACCACAACCATTTTCCTATGTACTAGGTATGACTCCAGTCTGCAGATAGTTTGCCCCCTGATACCCATTGATTCCAGCTTTGCTAGGGTTCTTTGATGCCACACTTGGTTAAATGCAGCATTGATGTCAAGGGATTGTCACTCTCACGTCACCTCTTGAATTCAGCTCTTTTGTTCATGTTTAAATCAAGGCTGTAATGAGATCAGGAGCTGAGTGGCCCTGGTGGAACCCAAACTGGGCGTCACTGAGCAGGTTATTCCTGAGCAGGTGCTGCTTGATAGAACTGTTGATTACACCTTCCATCACTTTACTGATGATCGAGAGTAGACTGATGGGATGATAATTGGCTGGGTTGAATTTGTCCTGCTTTTTGTGTACAGGATATACCTGGGCATTATTCCACATTGTCGGGTAGATGCCAATGTTATAACTGTACTGGAACAGCTTGGCTAGGGGAGCGGCAAGTTCACATGCTCAAGTCTTCAGTACTATTGCTAAAATGTTGTCAGGGCCCATGGCCTTTGTAATATCCAGTGTCATCAAGTTTCTTGATATCATATGAAGTGAATTGAATTGCTGAAGACTAGCATTCATGATGCTAGGGACCACTGGAGGACGCCAAAATGAATCATCCACTTTCTTCTGGCTGAAGATTGCTATGAATGCTTCAGCCTTATCTTTTACAAACTGACTTGGAACCATATCACATATCCTTCACCACCACGGGGTCAAAATCCAATATTCCCTAAAATGAATCTGATAAAAAAAAGTTCATTTTCTGTTAAAATAAATGAGAGCTCCGCAAATTATTCTGAAATGGTATCGAAATCTGGAAAGTCAATGGACCTCAGCCAAACCAAGATTAATAGCACAATTGCCTTCAAAGCTGCTGAGCTAACAAGAGAAAAATCTGTCTCCTGTGCAATCCATTAGAATACAACCTTGTGTATATTTGTGTGGGAAATGGAGGTGTACCTGCAGGAGTATTGACCCTTTCAGCTGATTTCACAAATGCAGTCCAGCATATCCACAATTCCCTAAGAAGCAGGGCAAATGGGGGCAGTACTGCACTTGGGAAGTTGTCAATATGCTATTTCCTGCAACAAAGCCTGCTGCAAATTCCATACATGGCACAGGATTGCTCGTTGTGCCAAGATCACTGCATCCCTTATCTCTTTTGCTTATGACTCCTTCTAGGCTGCTACAGGACACATCTGAAACATCACCCAGTGGATCTACAGGCAATGCTTGCATTTAAAAGAACAAAATAGAATAGAATAGAACAGAACAGAATAGAATAAAATAGAAGAGAACAGAACAGAACAGAATAGGATAGAATAGAATAGATATTTATTGTCATGTATACTTATATGAAAATACAGCGAAAAGTTTTATAAGTCGCTCCACCAACATCAATTTCAATGACTGAAGTCATTCATAATAATTTTAAAAAATTAAAATTAAGACTAAGTTCATCACAGTTCAAGTAACAGATCCTGGGTTTGGGGAAAACTGATTTAGGAACAATAGAATACCCTAAACATGCAGCTGGGCCGAGACTGCCATGTTGGGCTGCTGGATAAAAGGTTGGAAGACTCCACTAAAGAAGATGGCCATGCTGGGCCGAGACCGCCACGCTGGGCCGAGACCGCCACGCTGGGCCTAGACCACGACGCTGGGCCGAGACCATCATGCTGGGCCGAGACCACCATGCTGGGCCGAGACCACCATGCTGGGCCAAGACCGCCATGCCCAGGCAACGTCACACCGGGTTCTGGCCGCCCTTCTCCTCCATCAGGTGCTTGGGCCTAGCTGGGGACCTGAAACTTCGGCCTATCCTGTGAATCTGACCAGGGACAGTCAGCCTGGGACCTGTTCCTTTCTCACTGGGAGACCGTGGGGTATGGTAAAGCCGTGTCTGGCTTGTCCTGGCCCTGCCACTGCTGGAGGCCCAAAAGAAAGGAAAATGAAGAAAAGAAATGAAAAGAGAAAAAACAGCAAAAGCAAAAAGGAAAACAGAAAGAAAGCCAATGGGAGTGGATGAGCCCTGGGGTCAGCCCCCTACTCTGCTGCCATCTTGAATTGGGCACATGACAAATGCTTTGGCATTGATCGTATTTCCTCTCAGGCATCCAGGAGAACCATGAATGGGCTCTGATGTTTGCACAGGTTGCTGGGTTCCACCGAGTACATGACATCAGTGGCTGTATCTAAATATTTCTGAATTCCAGTTGTTTATTCAGTAAATACACAACCGTATTAAGGAACCTTTGAGCTCAGGTAGAAATCATTTTGCAATCGTGTTTGGTTCTGTCTCTCATGAGGAAAGACACCTTTCCTTTATGGAGTTGCGGAAAGCTTTATGGATCAGCCACCTTTGGGATTCCAGCTTCCTGGTTGTTAGGCTGTCAATTGGAAATGTTCCTTGATCTGGCAGCTCACTGATCTGATTCAAATCTGGGCTAGTGATGAAAATCGCACAGGAAGTGGGTGACTATTCTCTTCCCTTGACCCACATGAACACCAACCCCTTGATGTATGGAATAGAAAAACACCACCCTAAATACCATTGCTATTCACCTAACAATGCCGTAAGGCCAATACATTGAAGCAAAGGATTGAGGTAAAGACCTTCCATGCCTCACTGATGAAGGGTACATTCTCAGAACTGCACTGATATACCCCAGGAAATGTTATTGGAGTGAGACTGAAGTCCATGCCCAAACCCCATAAAAACAAAACTGTAGCCAATATGGCCTCGCTACCACTTTATAAAATGGCTTAAGCTAAAGCAAAAAGAAACAGAAATTGCTGGAGGAATTCAACAGGTCTGACAGCATCAGTGGAGAGAAAGCAGAGTTAACACTTTGAGTCCATTTTGACCCTGCTTCAGAACTGACATTACTGGACTTGAAACGTTAACTCTGTTTTCTCTCCACAGATGCTGCCAGACCTGTGGCATTTCACCAGCAACTTCTGTTTTTGTTTGTTTCAGATCTCCAGCATCCGCAGTTCCATGTCTTATTTTAAGATGAAGTAACTTTGATTGTTTTCTTTCACTAAATAATATTCATAGAATCCCTGCAGTGTGGAAACAGGCCCTTCGGCCCAACAAATCCACACTGACCAATAGAGCATTCCACCCAGACCCATCCTCCTATAATGCACCTAATCGACACATCCCTGAACACTACAAGCAATTTAGCATGGCCAATCCACCTAGCCTGCACATCTTTGGACTGTGGGAGGAAAGCAGAACACCCAGAGGAAACCCATGCAGACACAGGGAGAATGTGCAAACTCCACACAGACTGTCATCCAAGGGTGGAATCAAACCCAAGTCCCTGGCACTGTGAGGTGGCAGTGTTAACCATTGAGCCACTGTGCCACTCATTTCACAGACAATTAGGGACACATCAAATGTTGACCTTACTAGTGATGCTCACGACACATGAAAGAATAAATAACAATCAAATATGTAAAGATGTATTTTCAGTGCCATCAGAATTTTGTTAATGTGCAGTGAATTTCCATTGTGTCACAGCCAAATAGAAGCGGCTGCAGAACAACAGCCCAGTAAAGGTGGGTCTGATGGGTCAAAAAAGGTACTAAAATCAGGGAAGGAAACATTCCCCGTCTCGATGTCTTCCCCAGAGGGGTTTTCTCTCTGACCCTCGTGTTTGTGAATTTTTACATTTTTTTTAAACTTACCTTGAGTGAGCTGGGGATCACCTGCCTATTTTAGCAGTGCTCAGCTCTCCTGTGATGTTGCTATGACTTCAGGTCTCTGACTTGTAACTGGACCAATAGAATTAGGAGCCCATCTGCCAACATTATTCAGAGATTGGGCCCACAGTGGTGGGCAATTACGAAGGCTCCACGTGGTAAAATGGACAAGTTTCCCATCAGGACGTGCCACGGACTGTCATATTACCCTGACATTGTGGTTCTGATGCCCCTCATAAAATCGAGAATGTAAATCCAAGCAGGTAATACAGAATAATACAGGTAAACACAAAACACCGTAGCTCTCACTGTCAGCATGTGCCTGGATAATGCATTACCACAGAGTCAGAAGCTTATTCAGTGGTGTCGGAAATAATTATAAATATACACTTCAATGCCTCTTTCTCAGTATTGGAAGGATTCTGCAAACTCCAGACAAAGTGTTTTTTAAATCTGTGACATGGATGACATAAAAATCATTTTACATTGTCCCCAGTTGTGTACTGAGAGTGTAATTGTGAGAATGTCAGTGCACCAATGTGACTGAAATCCATTTAAGTACCTTCAAGCTTGCTGTCTGGGCACCAAGCACTTGAATTCACACTGAAAACTAGTAGAAAAAGCTTTTAACCTTATAATCTAGGAAAGTGACTCACCTCGATTTTTGACTCCGGAATTGACAAAAATCAGTGAAACATTACAAGGCATTTTTTTATTTGGCTTTAACTTTTTGCAAGGTTTGAAATGAAAAGCAGGGTTTGCTAACAAAGAGAAAATAAGCACTAGCTTGGCTTCAAAGTTCCTGGTCTTATTGAACAGTGAAATGGGCTGTCCATGATGGCAGCGGTGTAGCAGGACTGCGTGCGAGCCCTTGCCCAGGGCTCATACGTTCCCATCTGCTTTCTTTCCTTTCCTTTTCCCTTCTGCTCTTTTTCTTTCTTCTTCTCTGTTGTTTTGCTTTTCTTTCGCAGGTTATTCGGTGGCGTCAGCGTGGCAGCGAGAGTGAGCCAAAGCATGAAATAGCGGCAGCTTCCTGGCGGTTGGAGGCAGCAGCAGAAAGGCATTTGGGACCGGTGGCAGTGGTGGCACAGCTCTCCCGTCGATCGGAGGCAGCAGTGGTGGCAGCCAGCTCTTCAGGATGGCGGTGCCAACAAGGCACCATCTCAGAGGAAGGCAGCCAGAGCAGGACTCTTTGCGAGGTGGTGGCCTGGTCTGGCATTGTCATAGAGTCATGGAGTCATACAGCACGGAAACAGTCCCTTCGATCCAATCCATGTTGAAAATAATTCCAAGCTAAACTAGTCCTACCCGCCTGCAACTGACCTATGTCCCTCCAAACCTTTCCTGTTCATGTACCTATCCAAATGTCTTTGAAACATTGTAACTGTATCCACATCCACCACTTCCTCAGGAAGTTCATTTCACACGCAAACCACCCTCTGTGTAAAAAATTTGGCCTTCATGTCTTCTTTAAATCTCTCTCCCTTACCTTAAAAGCGTGCCCCTAGTCTTGAAATCCCCTCCTAGAGAAAAGGCACCTATGTTAACTCTATCTATACCCTCATTATTTTATAAACTTTTATAAGGTTGCCTTTCAACCTCCATTGCTCCAGTGAAAAAAAATCCCAGTCTATACAGGCTTTCTTTATAACTCAAACCTTCCACACCCAGCAACATCCTGGTAGATCTCTTCTGAACCCTCTCCAGCTTAATAATATCCTTCCTTTAACTGGGCAACCAGAACTGGACACAGTAT
>NC_063336.1:89088519-89109039 GCF_021869965.1 Rhincodon typus | reverse complement strand
TAATAATATCCTTCCTTTAACTGGGCAACCAGAACTGGACACAGTATTCCGGAAGAGCCTCAACAATGTCTTGTACAGCCTCAACATGACTTCCCAACTCCTGCACTCAAAGGACTAAGCAATGAAGGCAAGTGTGCTAAACGCCTTTTTAACCACCCTGTCTATATGTGATGCAAACTTCAAAGAATTATGTACTGAACCCCTAGGTTCCTCTGTTCTACAACAATATCCAAGGCCCTACAAATCACTGTTTAAGGCCTACCCTTGATTATTGTATCAAAATGCAATACCTTGCAACTGATATATGGGAACATCATCACCTCCAAGTTCCTCTCCAAGTCACTCACCATCCTGACTTGGAAATATATCGCCATTCCTTCACTGTTGCTGGGTCAAAATCTTGGAATTCCCTCCCTAATAGCATTGTGGGTTAACCCACAGCAGGAGGACTGCAGCGGTTCAAAAAGGCAGCTCGCCACCACCTTCTCAAGGGCAACTAGGGATGGGCAAGAAATGCTGACCAGCCAGCGATGCCCACATCCCACAAATGAATAAAAATATCCAGACTGAACTCCATCTGCCATTTCTCAGCCCATTGAACCATTTGAGCAAGATACGTTTGTAATCTTAGAAAACCTTCTTCACTGTCTACTATGCCACCAATTTTGGTGTCATCCGCAAACTTACTAACCATGTCTTCTATATTCTCATCCAAATCATTTATATGAATGACAAACAAACGAGTACACAAAACCGATTGCTGTGGAACACTGCTGCTCACAGGCTTCCAGTCCAAAAAGCAACTCTCCACAAACCATTACTCACGGTCTCCTGCTGTTAAGCCAACTATGTAGCTAATCGGCAAGCTCACACTGAATCTCATGTGACCTAACTATACTAATCAGTCTACCATGTGGAACCTTGACGAAGGCTTTACTGAAGTCCAAGTAAACAACGTCTACTGCTCTGCCCTCATCAAGCTTTTTGGTAACTTCCTCAAAAAGCTCAATCAAGTTTGTTAAACACAATTTTCCTCACACAGAACCATGCTGACTATCCCTAATCAGTTTTTGCCTTTCTAAATGTCCATAAATCCTATCTTTTATAATCACCTCCAACAACTTACCCACAACCGAAGTCAGACTCATAGGTCTACAGCTCCCGGGTTTCTCCTTGCAACCCTTCTTAAACAGAGGTAGAACATAAGCCGCCCTCCAGTCATCAGGCATCTCACCCATGGTTATAGATGGGCCCTGAGAACTCCTGGTTGTGTGGCGAGTGTGGATTTAGCATGGGACTCGGTGGCGGCATCGACAATGTGGGCCCAGCTGCCGAGAGATGGCACCTAAAGAGTGGCCTCTCCTACGATGGTGGGTTTGGTGCAGATGGCGGTGAGGCAGTGGAAGAAGAGTGGCGGCACGGGTGTTGTGTCACTGGTGAACCAGCTCAGGGCTCATGGTGGAGGTGGTGGAATGAAAATAGACTCTCTTTCAGTTGTAACTTTTTATTCTTTTTATTCTTAACCAATTCACAAAGGTGCTGGATTGTGGCGACAATTGAAGTATTTTACTGTATTATTCACTTTAAAATGCAAGTGACAATAAATCATTCAAATCAAATTCAAATAGCTGTAGTATTTGATGTTTGAATTGTTGATGCTGAGGTTTTATTGTTAAGCTTTAACAAAAGTCATTACGTAAACAATTGGAATCATGTTTTAAATACAATTAATCATCTTCGCATTGGGGCCCTTTTTAATTTCATTACAAAGAAGAGCAGGGGAGTTCTGCTTAGTGAATATCCCTTGTGCCATTATTTCATTGCGATCTGCAGGAGCTTGCTGTATGCAAACTAGCTGCCCCTGTTCCTATCTTACATCAGTTTCAAGATTCAACAGTGCTTCATCAATGATAAGACCTTGAGACATCCCAGGCTATGATCCATGTTAGATAAATACAAACCTTTCTTTCTTTCAATGATCAGGCTGCTTTTTTACCAAACATAGTTAACTCAATCCATTCTGCTAGCCTTGATATTTAAAAGCAGTTTTACAGGAAAGCAAAATTATTTTTAACAAATCAGAAACTAACACAAATCATGGTTTTGACTCATTGAGGGAGAAATGTGCGTAGCCGCAGAAACTGACGCAAAATAGGTGTTGCACCCAGCCCGTACAGGTGCGGATATCACTGAGGCCCGAGGAGCGGGTCTATGGAGTTATACAGTCTCTACATAACTCCATAGAACTGATATTCTATAGGCACCAACAGGGACCTTGGGAAATTTATTCACTTTTAATGTCATGTTCAGGAGGTCCTTGGACACTGTGGTAGCACCCTTAACCTCTGGGCCAGAAGCTCCAGGTTCAAGTCCCATACTAAGACTTGTTGGTCATAGAAGGTGTGTTTGTCAAGTAGCCATGCAGGTTGGTTGTAAATTGTTCAGTATGCCTGAAAGCAGTTCATAGGAGGGGGAGAGTTTCTGGTCGGCCATCCTACGAAGGACAATGACAATCCATCCCATCCATAAGCATGAACCAATTCAGTTCAAGCCCACGGTCCAACGAAAGGATGACAGGAGGAAAGACAGGCAGAATGTCAAATTGATGTGACGATAGTCCAGGGTGATGAACAGGAGCCTAGGCTGGTACAGGCGGGTAATGGTCTGCTGTAGATTTATTTCTAGCCAACCTTTTCAGAGATGTTTTTACACGCCTCAGGCACAGGACGTGAACCCAGCTCTTCTGGTTCAAAGACAGAGGCACTATTAATGTATCACAAAAACCATTAATGTCTTTGTGAGAATGATTTTTTTTGTGGAATCAGGATAACTCAGTAAAAGAATTCCAGAAACAAAAGTATTCAAAAACGCTTTTGTGGGCGGTCTCAGTGATCCCTTTCAGGCTGGTGTATTAGGTTGTTGTTGCCTCAGAATAACTGGGCAAAGCATGACCTTCCCTGGTTGGTAATGGCATTGGCCTATGGCAGAGGCTCCTGGCATTCGAAGGTCACTGGCTTCCAAGTCTGTGGCAGATCCTGTTCTGGAGCAGATTGTGGATGAAAAATTGCATCTTAAACATTCTTTTAATGCAAATTTTTCACTAAAAACAGCTGAAGTGGGAATAACTTCCTTGCTTTAATTTTTTTATTCATTCATAGGACAAGGGCGTCACTGGCTAGGCCCACATTTATTGCCCATCCTTAATCGCCCAGATGGCAGTAGGTCTGGAGTCAGATGTAGGCCAGACCAGGTAAGGGCGGCTGTTTCCTTCCCCCTAAAGGACATCAGTGAACCAGAGATAACACAGTGTGAAGCTGGATGAACACAGCAGGTCAGGCAGCATCAGAGGAGCGGGAAAGCTGACGTTTCGGGTCAGGACCCTTCTCCAGCATCTGCAGTTCTTGCTATCTCAGTGAACCAGATGGGCTTTTCTAACAATCGACAATGGATTCATGATTATCATTAGACTCTTAATTGCATATTCTTTCTCCCCCACCAGATTCAAATTCCACCATCTGCTATGGCAGGATTCGAACCTGGGTCCCCATTACTAGGGTCTCTGGATTAATAATCACATGATAATACCACTAGCCCATTGCCTCCCCCTAAATTTGAATGGGCATCAGAGGCTTAATGTAGTAACACACATCTTCAATAACAGAGCAAGCAAACTAGTTTCTCTGATATTAAGTCAGATGAATTTCAAAATTACTATGAATGTTAAAAGGGTTGAAAATTACATTTAAATTCATGAAGTCTTCATTTGTGAATCCCTGGGAACATGTTCAGAGTTAGCAGCCTTAAGCTTACTAGAAAAATGAATTTGCATTGATTAAAGGAAAAGAGGCAGCACAGACACACAGAACAGGGAGCAGTAACTGTGACCATGAGGATAGACATCTTAGCTGCTGGGCCGTGCATTCAGGCTGACAACACCATGCACCACTGTTACATCAGATTTGGCCACCCAGAGGTGCACCCTGTGGAAGGCAGTACAAGAGAAAATAGGAAAGGCAGTCATATCACTTGGGCCTCTTCTTGGTTAAGTTCCTGATGCTTACATTAATAACATGCGTGTTAGTGGAATGAAGTGGGTCGTCTTTCGACCTTTAAACGTGACACATCATTATCATCTGGACATGGCACAACAGCAGGATATGGTGCTTCCTGTGTGATAAGGCTGAGAATAGCCTGGGTCCACTTTGTACCCACTGGGGACATTGTTGGTGGGGATTGATTGTTTTGCTCTCGCTGGTGGTAAATGTGGACTTGGCAAGATCATTGAATGAGGTGTGGGGGTGACAAACCTCACCAGCTTCCAGCCCTGTCAGAGTTAAACAATGGGCAGTAAGGACCAAAGATGGCATCCTCTTCCCATTGTTAATCGAGCTGCTAAATAGACCAATTAATACCCATTTCTGGGCCTCACCCTGCTGCAACTGGTACTGTCAGTGTAGTTGGTTTCTCATCTTCCTATGGGTGGGTGGGGTTTGTGTGAGTGGTCTCATGATTAAACGCACTCAGTGAAGAATGTTTCTGAATTGCATTCTTCACAATCGAATGTAGTGGACCTCAGGAGGGGATTGTTCCCACCGACAGCCAAATCCCTGCCCTTGCTGCCATATCTCTCCCTGCCACCCCTAACCCACAAACACCAGCACCAATCCCCACCCCATTACTACCTTTTGGCCTGGGGTAATGGGTGTGCTACTACAGCAGCGACCATAGCCTGCTTGGCACCGCTGAATAAAAGTGTTGCAGGCTATGCTACTCTTTCACCCCAGGTGCCTTGATTGAAGAGGAATCAGCTCATGTCTCAGTGCCCCTTGCTGGAAAGAAACAGCACAGTTGGTTCTCTCAGGGGTCTTAGATAGACAGGCCCAGAGATTGAGAGCACTTGGAGTAGGAGTATAGTTACGTTGGCATCCAATTAGAGAGGGGGCCAGTGAAGAAGGCACAGCTACCCCCTCCTGGCTGAGCCCCTTGCTGAATGACTTGCTCCATGGTGAGGGTGGGCAGGAAGCATTCCTTCGTTGAGCAATAATTGGCCACTCAAGGGCTGGGATTGGCACAAGGACAGAAGCAGTTAATCTAAGACTTTCTTTCACTAGACTGAGCTCAGGAGGGGAGGCATGTGGGAAGGCCACCAACTAATTTAGAGGACCCTTCTCTCTCAGCAAATCTGCCAGTGGGTGCCTGTTAAATTCTGCCCAATGTTTCCACTTCTGTGACTTCTCTTCCGACCTGAGTATTCTTTGAAATGTGATGAGTTTTAAGCAAGTTTGAAGGTTATGGGGGAAGTTAGGAAAATGGTGCTAGATTGACAATGATCTTAATGAATTATTACACACCTCTGGAGGCAAGACTTGAATCCAGGTGTCCTAGCTCAGAGGTAGACATTTGATTTGATTTAATTTATTATTGTCACACGGACCGAGATACAGTGAAAAGTATTGTTTTGTGTGCTAACCAGATAAATCATACCTGACGTAAGTACATCATGGTAATAGAACAGAATGCAAAATATAGTGTTATAGCTCCAGAGAAGGTGCAAGAAAGATTAACCCAAATATATGAGAGGTCCATTTATTAGTCTGATATTAGTGGGGAAGAAGCTGTTCTTAAATCTGTTGGAGATAGCGAGAACTGCAGATGCTGGAGATAACACAGTATGGAGCTGGAGGAACACAGCAGGCCAGGCAGCATCAGAGGAGCAGGAAAGTTGGCGTTGCCTGGCCTGCTGTGTTCCTCCAGCTCCACACTGTGTTGTCTCTTAAATCTGTTGGTATGTGCTTTCAAGTTTTTGTATCATCTGCCCAATAGAAGAGGGTAAAAGAGAATATAACTGGATGGGAGGGGTTTTCGAATATGTTGTCTGCTCTCCTGAACATAGAACATTACAGCCCAGTACAGGCCCTTCGGCCCTCGATGTTGCGCCGACCTGTGAAACCAATCTGAAGCCCATCTAACCTAAACTATTCCATTATCATCCATATGTTTATCCAATGACCATTTAAATGCCCTTAAAGTTGGCGAGTCTACTACTTTTGCAGGCAGGGCATTCCACGCCCTTACTACTCTCTGAGTAAAGAACCTACCTCTGACATCTGTCCTATATCTATCACCGCTCAATTTAAAGCTATGTCCCCTTGTGCTAGCCACCACCATCCGAGGAAAAAGGCTCCCACTTGTCCACCCTATCTAATCCTCTGATCATCTTGTGAGGCTGCACAAAGTGTAGACAGAGCCATTGGAAGGAAGGCTGGTTTTCGTGATGGACTAGGCTGTGTTCACAACTATGTCACCATTGTGCCAAAAGGGTCTTAAATCTGTAACAAACTTGAATTATTTTTTCTAGTTATATTAATCAGCCTATGCAGAAACACCTCCAGGGCAAGTGGGACTTGAACCTGGACAGAGGTAAGAACAATACCACCGCAACACAAGACCTTTATGTCTTATGTCCTTATGAAGGAGGGAATTTGGAAAGAACAAGAGAAGGGAAGGTCTGTGATAGGGTGGAGGGCAGGAGAGATTTAATGAGAAAGGATTGCATGATGTAAGGTCAAAGGTGATCTACCACTGTGATGTGGGCATATGCCTCCAGCAGGGTATTCACATCCAATGGAGTGATACTTACATTAGCCCCTGTAACATAAGACGCAGGTGATGTAGCACAAAAATATTTAATGGGAGTTTATGACAGCTCCTATACACAATATATATTACAGTTACAGGCCCTTCAGCGTCTGGGCTAATAAGTTATTCGGTTACAAACAATAGCATACTCCAAAAGATTGTCATACTTGAAGTGGTTCAAATAAAATGGAGTTTTTTAATTCCTTGGATCATATGCTATGATACAGTGATGATATTGTGAATATGTTTCTGAAGAAGGGTCCCGACTGGAAACGTCAGCTTTCCTGCTTCTCTGATGCTGCCTGGCCTGCTGTGTTCCTCCAGCTCCATGTTGTGTTATCTCAGACTCCAGCATCGGCAGTTCTTACTATCTCTCTTAAAGGTGTACTGCACACATTGTGAGACAGAACACGAGAAAGGGAATGGTGATAAGTTTCGAAACAAAAGGTGCGAATAGAAGAGGTGTGAATGGCAGCTGACCCAGTACAAAGTAAAGGAATTAAGAAAATCACAAAGGGGGTAAAAAAAAGCAAAGCAGCAAAACAAAAATACACAAAACCAAACTGCGGTAGATGCTATGATCTAAAATTGTTGAACTCCATGTTGACCTCAGAACATTGTAAAATGCCCAGTCACTAATTAAGATGATGTTCCTCAAATGTGAGCTGAGCTTCATCAGGGCACTATAGTGGGTCAAAGAAGGAAAGGTCAGAGTGGAAACATGGTTAAGGATTAAAATGAGAGGCAACTTGGAGCTTGAAGTCATTATTAGGACTGAACAGAGGTGTTCCGCAAAGCAATCACCCAGTCTATGGTTAGTATCCCCAGTGTAGAGACCACATCTTGAACAGAAAATACAGTATACTGAACTGAAAAAGAAAGAGTGGAAAGGCAGAATGAGAGAGTGTGGAAGAAGCAAAATGAGGGAGCTTGGATAATGCAGAAAGACAGAATGGAAAATTAAGAATGAGAGAGAGACTGAGTAGAAATTGCTGAGAGACAAAATGTATAAAGCAGAATTGGAAGTACATGGCGAATGAGACAGAGCCATTAAAGACTGTGCTTAAGAGAGAAAGATGACTATTATCTAATCCAAATTATACAATAGTTCTGTTATATACAGTGATTTAAGTTATGTTAAAAGTTATTTTGGTTAGGTTTGCAAAGCACTGCACATTTACAGTACGGTATTTGAACTCCAGCTTTCACATTGCTTCCTCGGGTAAATCATAATTTACTTAAATAACAAGGTGTGGAGCTGGATGAACACAGCAGGCCAGGCAGTATCAGAGGAGCAAGAAAGCTGGCATTTCGGGCCTAGACCCTTCTTCAGAAATGGGGGAGGGGAAGGGGGCTCTAAAATAAATAGGGGTGAGGCGGTGACAGAAGGTGGATAGTGGAGCAGATAAGTGGGAGAGAAGACGGACAGGTCAAGGAGGCGGGGATGAAGCTGGTAAAGGTGAGTGTTGGTAGGAAGTGGGGGTGGGGGTTGGTCAGTGAGGTGGTGGGGGAGATAGGTGGGAGAGAAGACGGCCAGGTCGGCAGTGGGCAGCGTGGCATCAGCGTCGGCAAGTGCGTCGAACGGTGACGCTGCTCTGCCTACCGCCCCTACAGCCAGCAGCTCTACAATCAACACAAGCCCCCAGCCCTGCCAAGTCTTCACCATCCCCCCAGACCTCCCCCTCACTGAGGACGAATGGTCAGTCCTCAGTAAAGGGCTCACCTTTATCCCCCTCCACCCGAACATCAGCGAATACCGCTCATGCTTGGACGTTGAACAGTTTTTCTGCCGCCTCCGCCTCTGCGCTTACTTCTTTAATCGTGAGTCTAACCCTCCCTCTACTGACCCCTTCTCCCGCCTCCAACACACCCCCTCCTCCTGGACACCACCCCATGGCCTCCTACCCTCCCTCGACCTCCATTTCCAACTGCTGTCGAGACATCGATCGCCTCAACCTCTCCACCCCTCTCACTCACTCCAACCTCTCCCCCGCAGAACGTGCAGCCCTCCGCTCCCGTCCCAACCTCACCATAAAACCCGCGGACAAGTGAGGCGCAGTTGTAATATGGCTCACCGGCCTTTGCATCACCGAGGCCAGGCGCCAACTCTCTGACACCTCCTCCTACTGCCCCCTTGATCATGACCCTACCCCTGACCACCAAACCAATGTCTCTCAAACCATTCAAAACCTCATCACCTCAGGTGACCTCCCACCCACAGCCTCCAACCTCATTGCTCACCAACCCTGCACCTTCCCAAAATCCATAAACCTGTCTGCCTGGTCGACCCATTGTCTCTGCCTGCTCCTGCCCCACTGAACTCATCTCCACTTATCTCGACTCTATTTTCTCCCCCCGGTCCAGGACCTCCCCACCTACATCCGTGACAACACCCATGCCCTCCACCTCCTCCAAAACTTCCGATTCCCTGGTCCTCGACACCTCATCTTCACCATGGATGTCCAGTCCCTATATACTTGTATTCCCCATACAGATGGCCTAAAAGCCCTCTGCTTCTTCCTCTCCCACAGGCCTGACCAGTCCCCTTCCACCGACACCCTTATCCGCCTAACCGAACTCGTCCTTACCCTTAACAACTTCTCTTTCAATTCCCCCCACTTCCTACAGTCAAAGGGGGTGGCCGTGGGTACCCACATGGGCCTAAGCTATGCCTGCCTCTTTGCAGGACACATGGAACAGTCCCTCTTCCGCAGCTGCACTGGCCCTAAACTCCACCTCTTCCTCTGTTATATTGATGACAGTGTCGGCGCTGCCACGTGCTCCCACGAGGAGCTCAAGCAGCTCATCAACTTTACTAACACCTTCCACCCCAACCTCAAGTTCACCTGGACCATCTCTGATACCTCTCTCTCCTTCCTGGACCTCTCTGTCTCCATTTCTGGTTACCACCTGGAAGCTGATATCTATTTCAAGCCCACCGACTCCCACAGCTACCTAGAATACACCTCCTCTCACCCACCTTCCTGCAAAAATGCCATCCCCTATTCCCAATTCCTTCATGTCCACTGCATCTGCTCCCAAGATGAGGCGTTACACTCCCGGACATTCCAGATGTCCTCATTTTTCAAGGACCACAATTTACCCCCCACTTAGTGTTTGAAAATGCCCTCGATCGCATCTCTTGCATTTTCTGCACCTCAGCCCTCACACCCCCTTCCCACAATAAAAACAAAGACAGAATTCCCCTTGTCCTCACATATAACCCCATGAACCTCCAGATTCAACACATCACTCTCCGTCACTTCCGCCACCTGCAATCTGACCCCACTACAAGGTCAGGCAGCATCAGAGGAGCAGGAAAGCTGACGTTTCAGGTCTGGACCCTTCTTCAGAAATGGGGGAGGGGAAGGGGGCTCTAAAATAAATAGAGAGGAGGGGAGAGCAGTGATAGAAGGTGGATAGTGGAGCGGATCAGTGGGAGAGAAGACGGACAGGTCAAGGAGGCAGGGATGAAGCCAGTAAAGGTGAGTGTATGTATGAAGTGGGGGTGGGGGTTGGTCAGTGAGGTGGGAGGAGCAGATAGGTGGGAGAGAGGACTGACAGGTCAAGAAGGCGGGGATGAGAGGGAGGGCTGGTCTTGGGATGAGGTCGGGGGTGGGGAGATTTTGAAGTTAGTAAAGTCCACATTGAGACCATTGGGCTTCAGGGTTCCCAAGCGGAATATGAGGTGCTGTTCCTCCAGTTTCCGGGTGGCATCATGGTGACACTGGAGGAGGCACAGGATGGATACGTCATCCACGGAGTAGGAGGGGGAGTTGAAGTGGTTCGTGACTGGGAGGTATTGTCGTTTGTCACGAACCGAGCATAGGTGTTCCACAAGGCATTCTCCAAGCCTCCGCTTGGTTTCCCCGATGTAGAGGAGGCCACAACGGGAACAGTGGATACAGTATACCACATTAGCAGATGTGCAGGCATCGGCAGTTCCTACTATCTCTGAGTAAATAATTTACTTAAAGTTTGTTTTATTTAAAGTGTTGTCCTCTAGGAATGCAAAACCAACCCTAAGTGAGGGCCATCCACATTGTACACAAATGAATAATGTAGGATATTAAATACTTTCATTAATTTCACTCCATCACAAGAGCTGAAAGATGTATATGACTTAGTTAAATAATTATATTCTCTTCTAAAAGCTTTAATGATTGTGGCTCAAATGCAATTAAGTAATTATTTGTTGCTAATGCATTCCCAAATGTTAAGTGCAAGTGAAAGAGCATGCTTCTCTTACCTCGCAAATAAAAGGCAATTGCCTGTGTAAATTCAATACAAAAGGATTTGTTTGTAAGTGCATGCAGAGGAGTTTCACCAAAATAGTAATGGCCTTGGGTTTTGGGAAGTAAATGTTTCAATAAAAACATGGTTAGTTTGGACACAAGTGTGAGTTTTTGCACACTGTTGTTTGTATTTGCCATTTTCTCCCAACAATAGCAGCCAAAAGAAGTGTTATGTTGAAACCCCTGGGGTCGGAGGTAAGGAGGGTGGGGGTTTGGGTGGGTGCTGCAACTTGAGATGCACATTAACTGATGCATTTAAATGATGTGTAACCATAATATTTGTGTCATGCACATATGCCATCGACAAAGATGTAAATCATGGGCGTCCCTGCTATAATTGTTATAATCTGCTTGGAGACCAACAATCTGAAATTAATGAACTACCCAAACAAGCCCAATGGAATGAACCAAAGGATCAGGTTTCAGATTTAATTCAAAATCAGCTTAAAGTTAAGCATGCATTAACAATACGTGTTACCTCAACAGGGATTGTTGTCAATTCAACAAAGACAGTCTCCCAAAAATTCAAGATCTCCCACTTCAGCATATGTAGCATTAATCTCAGTCACTGAATTTCACACTTCAGTGTATTTCCCAAGTGGAGATTCAATTTCTTTACTCTTGCCTTGTATTGTCCCAATGTTCCTTCAAACAGCAGTCTTTCCACATTCAATTTCCACAGGCACCCCAAAAGGATGCCCTTCTGGACTTTCACTGCCCATGATTTGCACACTTGCTTTCTGCTCCCATCTTCACTATTTTCTGGGCCACCTAACTTGTTATTCCATTATCCAAATTATTTAAAAATTGAAAGAAAAGTTGACAGTCCAGTGTAAATGCCCAAGGGACATCACTTGTTGCATCCTGCCAATTTGAGTACACTCTCATTATTCCCAATCACTGTCTCCTGCAACCCAACCAATTCCTGCCCACCCAAATGGACAGTCTCCAATTCAATGGCTTTTCTTCTTGTTAAGAGTTTCTTGTGTGGAATTATACTGAATTCCTCGGGAAAGTCCATATAAATAATGTTCACAATAACCTCCCTATTATAACAAGTTAGTTACCTCCTAAAACAAAAATCAATATGTGTGCAGGCATAACATACTAATAGAAATTGATGATTCCACTCCTTACTCTAAACCTAACTCTCAGGAATTCTTTATTTCTCACAGTTTCTTACAGCATGTGGCCTTCCCGTGAGTTGAGAAAATCCTTGGATATCAGGAGGGGGAGAATGTGGCTCAGGATGCAGCATCACAGCACACTAGCACAGCAGCATATCATCCATCAGCACAGATACTAGCCACTCACTGATGCCATGTGGCTTGGCTGTAGTGTGCAGGAGGAGACATCTGTGAGACAGAGACATCTATGGGGACTATCACCGTGAAACTCTGTTTGGCATTGAGGGAGGGCCTCAGGAGTCTCAGTTTGGGCCTTATACATGTCTTGGGGAAGATGGGCAGAGAAACTCCACACACATAAGAAAGGACAACCGCATGGAGGTCCACATGCATCAGATACCAAGATGGCGGCGCTGGCATGGTAGGGAGTGTTAAGGCTCCTGAACCAGTATGCTCCAGGTTGGCCACTCACTTCTCTCTCTCTCTCCTTTTCCATCTTTTTCTTTCTCTTTTCTTTTCTTTCATCTTCTGACATTGTGGGGAAGCTGTTGCGGTGTCAGAGGGTTGTTAGCAGCAGTGGTGCCTGGATCAAGGACTCCCTGGCTTTGGTACACCCAGAGCCTGGACTCGGGAACTTGGCGGGTCATTGGGTGAGGCAGAGTGGGGCTGCATCCTTTGTACAGTATAAGGTTGCATTTGGCATGGACTGGAGGGGAGATCATGGCATGGTCTGGAGGCACGGTCTGGAGGCACGGTCTGGAGGCAAGAACTGGTGCAGACTGCTTGAAGCACTGTAATGCTGAACTTTTTATTTCTTTATTTTTCTAATTTATTCTTAAGATCCTGTACCTAGATACTTTTGCACTTAAGACGGTGCTGTTAAGTGGCGACTTTGTAAATTTTTCTCTGCACTCATGTGAGTACATGCGACAATAAAACTAATTCTAGTTCTAATTCTAATTATCTCACCATAGCCTGGATGAATCATCTCACACCTAAGCACTGTTATCTGTCATGTACAAGAAGAACTAGGGCTCTAAATATGACCCACAACTGGATCCAGCGGTGGCTAAAGGAGATGCTAGCTGTGTCCCAGCTGGCTAAAAAGCTTAACTGGCTTAACAGTCCATCTGGGAATAAGAATATTTGAAAGGCAGGAGATCCCTGCTGCTTGCAGTATTCTCAGCAGCCTTGACCTCACCAACTTCTTTGATGCAGGGAGAGCCTGTGGTGTAGGTCTCACTGATGATGGCTGCCCTATAGAGATACTAGTAGTGCAATCTCAGGTAGACGTAACTAGGCCCCTTGTATGTTTGACTATAAGCAGTATCTAACTAATAGATATAGAGAGTTGGGGTAAGGGAGGGTATTTTCAGGATGGTAACCTATAACCAGCGGAGTGCCAATGGGATCAGTGTTGGGGGTCCAATTATTTACAATGTGTATTGATGACTTGAATGAGGAAAATGAATGTACTACAGTCAAGTTTGTGGATGACAAAAGAATAGATGGGATGGCAAGCAATGAGGATGAGACAAACGGGGTCATGGACAAGTTAAGCAAATGAACAAAAACTCGGCAGATGGAATATAAGTGGGATAATGTGAAGTTATTTGTTTTGGCAGGAACAATGGGGCAGCTGAATATTATCTAAATGAATAAAGACTGCAGGAAGGATTTGGGAATCCTTGTGCATAAATCACCAAAAAGCTAGCATCCAGGTTCTGTAGTCAATAGGAAGTCAAATAAAATGTTGCTTTTTATTTCAAAAGGAATAGAATACAAAAATAGGGAGGTTTTGCTAAAACTATATAAGGCACTAGTTAGACCAGACCTAAAATTGTGTGAACAGTTTTGAACATTATCTAAGGAAAGATCTACTGGCATTGGAGACAGTTCAGCAAAGGTTCACTAGCCATTGAGGGATTGTCTTATGAGGAGAGATTGTGTAGTTTGGGTTTGTGCTCATTGAAGTTTAGAAGAATGAGAGGTGACCTTATTGAAATATATAAAATTCATTGGGAGTTTGACAGGGTAGGTGCTGAAATGTTGCTTTTCCCTCTGGAAATGTCCAGGACCTGAGGGCATAATCTCAGAATAAGACAGAGATGAGGAGGAATTTCATCTCTCAGAGGATAGTGGATCTGTAGTATTCTTTACTGCAGAGAGGTTAGAGGCTGGGTCATTAAACATATTTGAGGCTGAGATAGATGGATTCTTGATCATTCAGAGAATCAAGGGTACGGGAAAAAAGCAGGAAAATGGAACTGCGGATTATCAGAGCAGCCATGATCTCATGGAATGGCAGAGCGGAGTGGATGGGCTGAAGGGCTTAATTCTGTACCTACATCTTATAGTCTTATAAAAGTGTAAAATCTAGAAGAAATTTTCAATGTTTCTTTCTCTTCCCATGCCAAATGACAAATGATTCAGATAAAGCACATGTTTATATATGTTTCCATAGCTAGTTTTTGCTGAAGCAGAATTCTAAATAATCAAGCGTCGTTGACTAGGAGATGCACCTACACTTTCTGTCCACCATTAGGTGTATTAGAAGGATTTATGGGTTGATACCAATTTGATTACATTATGAACACATAGTGTAATATTAGTGGATGAATGTTAACCTTACTATTCTAATGGAGACTTTATTTTAATTATTTTAAACAGATGGATGGGGTTAATCCCAGAAATAGAATAGGGACAAACAGGAGCATCATACAAACTCCTTCAGTATTCATCTGCAAATATTGTTAATAGTCCTATTCCATTTCCTTTGTCATCACTTCCAAAGGAATGCATTGAGTCTTCATATCTTGATAGGGGCAGAAAAAGCAATGTTTTTCGTACTTTTCTATTGGGGATTCTACCTCACAGAATTAGTGCCAATATAATCACAGGTATCCAAGGCCATAGAGTTCTCCACCAAAGTTCAAACAATTGCAGACTGTAATGACAAAAGGTCCAGTCAGTACACTTATTGTTGATTATGCTTTGGAACCAGCCCCATTTAGGCAATATGAAACAAGCACTGAAGGTAAGATTGCTGTTAAAATATGAAAAGAAAATTTGAGCATTCCTGCCTTTTTGTATTCTTGCCAATTCGACCAAACTAGTATTCCTGACTCCCTTGCTCAATATCATTCAATGCCTTGTGCCTTGTGGAACCCTCTTGCCTCAGGTTTTGTGCCTGTCAACATACACAATTGCCTGGCATGTATATCAGCAGCTGATTGCCCTGCTACTCCTAGTTTGTCATAAAATAGGAGTCCACTGTGTTATGCAATAATGCAGATGGGCTGTCCTAATTCAACCTGTTAGCTATTTGTGCACAGGCTGGGAAGTGCATCAGGTTCATCATCAGTTAGCTAATCTAGCCCAGAAGATGACAACACACATACAGATGTATCCTCAAATATGAACAAGCAAATTATTCATTCATTCATATGTCTTAATTGTCCGCTACTGTTTGTATGTCCCTTGTGGACTTGCTAATGAAACATTTAACCATAATCTAATAGCTAACAAGGTGCTTTACCCGTTCTTTTTAAAGGATTCAATAAATTCAGACTCACCTGATTTTGCTTGGAGTCTGTTTCACCCACTTACTAGTGACCCCTGTAAGAAAAAAACCCCGATCTCAATGCTTTCTTGAAGGTCATTAACTTTACAATATTAGCTTCAAGTTTTGTGCTGATAATGCAAGTTTAAAAAAAATTACAACCCGAAAGAAGCACGATCCATGAAAGGAGCACCTCCTTCCTGAGGAGGTGTAGATAAGTAAATCTGATCCACGTCGCTCAACAGGATGCTGAAGTGTTTCATTAGTCTTAATTAATAAATAAGCTTATTGTACACATAATTGTGCAAATGTCGTTCCACTGTAGAGCATGAATTTACTGCAATGCTTGATGATAAATGGGATTATATGCTCACTACATTTAAATAACATTAAACCACAAAGTCAGTCAGTCAAGCTTGTTTTGTGACTCACTATGAACCAAACAAGCTTGTTACTTTGTAAGCAACCTGAGATCAACTTTTTACAACAGCACCCTCCTCACATTATTCCTCCAGCTTTTTCCAAAAATAACTGCAGTTTTTGCCAAATCTCCCACCAATCAGGTAATCTGTTGCAAAATGATGTGAGTAATTTGTTTCCTCAGGGTTGAGCTGATCAAACAACCTATATCAGCAAGACTAGCATTTTTAATAAAATGTCACTATAAAAGTAACAATGAAAAGCCAGGCTGAAATGTATAGGCAAAGCTACTACTCAACAATTGTGAAGCTGACAATCTGTTTTTACCATCAACTCTTATATCTTACATACTGGTGAGATGGTTGTGAAATTAGTGTTTGGCTAGTCTAACCTAGTTTCTTGCAGATTGAAATACATTTTACAGCAGGGCATTGTGCAAGGGCACATTTAATTACACAATTCAGCATTTGGAACTATTGTTTTGGTCAATTTAATAGACTAAATTGATGGGAAAAGGAGAAAAAAAGTCCCCTTTTATGCTCACTGCACATAATGAAAATGGGTCGTACAAGGACTTGATCTCTACCCGCAACCTGTCACGGAGCATAAACATCATTATAGGCAAATATTGTCACAACTTCTGTTCCCTTGAAAGTTAACCAGCCTGTTTAGCACACTCTCATCCCAGGAATGTCAAGAACCCAGATTTTGGGGTTGAAATTGCTCACTTTGTACTCATCTCATGCATGGAAATAGCCACCAGCCCTCTGCCCAAGGGGCTCCTGAGAAATGCCTAATGTCGCCTTGGTTTTAGTTGTTTTGCAGGCATCCAGGGTGAATGCCTAAAGCTATATTAAATTACAGATATGTGACAGTGAGCAACCAAACCCTGTCAAATAAAGTGGGCTGCCGTAAGTGAAGCCCTACTTTGTCCAGGGATTTTTTGGTTTACCCACAGCCTAACAAGTGGCCATCAACTAAAAGCTAGGTACCTACCTGAAATATAAAAACAGCAAAGTCGAGGCAGAATTAGGCCATTTGGTCTTTCAAGCCTGCTCCACCATTCAGTATGATCATGGCTGATCCTCTACATCAATCCCATCTCCCTGCTTTCTTCCCCTATCCCTTGAAGTCTTTCAAATTTAAAAAAAATTATCTGTCTCTTTTTTGAATGAACTCAATGATTTGGCCTCCGTAAGTCTTCCATGGGAGGGCATTCCACAAATTCAGTGCCACTTAGGGTTATAGAGATATACAGCATGGAAACGAACCCTTCAGTCCAACTCGTTCATGCTGACCAGAATCTAGGTCGATTTAAATTAAATCTAGGCCCATTTGCTATCATTTGGCCTATATCCCTCGAAACCCTTCATATTCATGTACCCATCCAGATGCCTTTTAAATGTTGTGTTCGTACCAGCCTCCACTACTTCCTCTGGCAGTTCATTCCATAAATGCACCACGCCCTGCATGAAAAAGTTGCCCCTTAAGTCCCTTTTAAATCTTTCCCCTCTCACCTTAAATCTATACCCTCTAGTTTTGGACTCCCTCACCCCAGGGAAAAGACATTGTCTATTTACCCTATCCATTCCCCTCATGATTTTATAAACTTCTATGGGGTCACCCCTCAGCCTCCGATGCTCCAGGGAAAATTGCCCCAGCCTATTCAGCCTCTCCCTATAGCTCAAACCCTCCAACCTCAGCAACATTCTTGTAAATGTTTTCTGAACCCTTTCTAGTTTCACAATGTCCTTCCTATAGCAGGGAGACCAGAATTACGATCAATACACCAAAAGTGACTGAACCAATGTCCTGGACAGCTGCACCATGACCTCCCAACTCCTATAATCAATGCACTGATCAATAAAGGCAAACATACCAAATGCCTTCTTCACTATCCTATTCACATGTGATTCCACTTTCAAGGAACCATGAATCTGCACTCCAAGGTCTCTTTGTTCAGGAACACTCCTCAGGCCCTGACCATTAAGTGTATAATTCCTGCCCTGATTTGCCTTCCTAAAATGCAGCACCTCACATTTATCTAAATTAAACTCCATCTGCCACTCCTCAGCCCATTGGCCCATCTGATCAAGATGCCATTGTACTCTGAGGTAACCTTCTTGTTGTCTGTCCACCACACCTCTAATTTTAGTGTCATCTGCAAACTTAATAACCATACCTCCTATGTTCACATCCAAATCATTTACATAAATGACAAAAAGCCGTGGACCCAGCACTGATCCTTGTGGCACACCACTGGTCATAGGCCTCCAGTCTGAAAAACAACCCTCCACCTCCAACCTCAGTATTCAACCTTTGAGCTAGCTCTGTATCCAAATGGCTAGTTCTCCCTGCATTCCGTGTGAACCAACCTTGCTAACCAGTCTACCATGAGGAACCTTGTTGAATGCCTTACTGAAGTCCACACAGATCAAGTCCACTGCTCTGCCCTCATCAATCCTCTTTGTTACTTCTTCAAAAACTCAATCAAGTTAATAATTTTCCACGCACAAAGCCATGTTGACTATCCCTAATCAGTCCTTGCCTTTCCAAATACATGTAAATCCTGTCTCTCAGGATTCCCTACAACAGCTTACCCACCATGGACGTCAGGCTCTCTGGTCTATAGTCCCCTGGCTTTTCCTTACCACCTTCCTTAAATGGTGGCACAACAATAGCGAAACTCCAGTCTTCTGGCACCTCACCAGTAGCTATCAATGATACACATATCTCAACAAGGGGCCCAGCTATCTCTTCCCTAGCTTCCCACAGAGTTCAAGGGTAAACCTGATCAGGTCCCAGGCATTTATCCACCTTTATGCATTTTAAGATGTTCAGCACCTCCTCCTCTGTAATATGGGAATTTTTCAAGATGTCGCTATTTATTTCCCCCTGTTCTTTATCTTATATATCGTTCTCCACAGTAAATACTGGTGTAAAATGCTTGTTTAGTATCTCCCCCATCTCCTGCTATTCCACACATTGGTGGCCTTGCCGATCTTTAAGGGGCCCTATTCTCTCCTTAGTTACCTTTTTGTCCTTAATGTATCTCCTTAAGCCTATTTGCCTAAGCTATTTCATATTCCCTTTTTGCCCTCCTGCTTTCCGTCTTAAGTATACTCTTACTGCCTTTATAATCTTCCACAGATTCAATCAAACCCTGCTGTCTGTACCTGACACATGCTTCCTTCTTTCTCTTAACCGAAACCTCAATTTCTCGAGTCATTTAGCATTCCGTAGTGAGGTCATAAATAAGGTTTCAAGGTCACAGGAGTGTACCGGCAGGCAGGAAAGTGGTTTGAAGTGTGTCTACTTCAATGCCAGGAGCATCCGGAATAAGGTGGGTGAACTTGCAGCATGGGTTGGTACCTGGGACTTCGATGTTGTGGCCATTTCGGAGACATGGATAGAGCAGGGACAGGAATGGTTGTTGCAGGTTCCGGGGTTTAGATGTTCCAGTAAGATCAGGGAAGGTGGTAAAAGAGGGGGAGGTGTGGCATTGTTAGTCAAGGACAGTATTACGGTGGCAGAAAGGACGTTTGATGACAACTCGTCTACTGAGGTAGTATGGGCTGAGGTTAGAACCAGGAAAGGAGAGGTCACCCTGTTGGGAGTTTTCTATAGGCCTCCGAAAAGTTCCAGAGATGTAGAGGAAAAGATTGCAAAGATGATTCTGGATAGGAGCGAAAGTAACAGGGTAGTTGTTATGGGGGACTTTAACTTTCCAAATATTGACTGGAAACGCTATAGTTCGAGTACTTCAGATGGGTCAGTTTTTGTCCAATGTGTGCAGGAGGGTTTCCTGACACAGTATGTAGATAGGCGAACAAGAGGCGAGGCCACATTGGATTTGGTATTGGGTAATGAACCAGGCCAGGTGTTAGATTTGGAGGTAGGTGAGCACTTTGGTGATAGTGACCACAATTCGGTTACGTTTACTTTAGCGATGGAAAGGGATCGGTATATACTGCAGGGCAAGAGTTATAGCTGGGGGAAAGGCAATTATGAGGCGATGAGGCAAGATTTAGGATGCATAGGATGGAGAAGGAAACTGCAGGGGCTGGGCACAATTGAAATGTGGAGCTTGTTCAAGGAACAGCTACTGCGTGTCCTTGAGAAGTATGTACCTGTCAGGCAGGGAGGAAGTGGTCGAGCAAGGGAACTGTGGTTTACTAAAGAAGTTGAATCTCTTGTCAAGAGGAAGAAGGAGGCTTATGTGGAGATGAGGCGTGAAGGTTCAGTTAGGGCGCTTGAGAGTTACACGTTAGCCAGGAAGGACATAAAGAGAGAGCTAAGAAGAGCCAGGAGGGGACATGAGAAGTCTTTAGCAGGTAGGATCAAGGAAAACCCTAAAGCTTTCTATAGGTATGTCAGGAATAAAAGAATGACTAGAGTAAGATTGGGGCCGGTCAAGGACAGTAGTGGGAAGTTGTGCGTGGAGTCCGAAGAGATAGGAGAGGTGCTAAATGAATAT
>NC_063336.1:89073203-89078519 GCF_021869965.1 Rhincodon typus | reverse complement strand
CCGAAACACCAGCCTTCCTGCTCCTCTGATGCTGCTTGGCCTGCTGTGTTCATCCAGCTCTACACCTTGTTATCTCAGATTCTCCAGCATCTGCAGTTCCTGCTGTCTTTGAGGGGCTGTCTGGTCTGTTGCTTTTGTTTTATTAACCTTCTATCTACACAAATAATCTTTTCTTTGAGCACAGCCTTGCCGAGATAGGAGATCAACCAGACTGGTGAGTTTAAATTCTGCCACATAGACTTGGCACAGCAATAACAGTGAAGCACTTTGAAACATTTTGCAACATAGTAAGACGCTTTCCTGGTGCCAAAGTGAATCAATGAAGAAATAGCAAAAATCCTGCCAATGCCAAAAAACAGAAACCAAATCAGGAAATCTTGGAAACACTCTGTTGGTCAGGCTTTATCTGCGGAGAGAAAGAACTGAATTAGGATGGAAGTCAAATTCTGGAATGTACAATCTTTGGTGGTGCTCAACCTGCTGGGTATTTCCAGCAATTTCTGTGCTTGTTTGCTTGCGAAGAATGATTGGTGTTTAGTACGTTGGCAAGTGCTGCAGAAAAATGGTCACAAATACTCAAGCCTCTAAAATGCCTTTCAAAGATTTGGTACAAACACAAATATGAATCAGCAGTCTTATTGTGAAACTTTATTTTGATTGTAAATAAAAGTGCTGATAATTAAATCAATAATGAAAGACACAGAGGTAAAAAAATGTATACTTGAAGATCTTATTGCTTTGGAGTAGTCTTTGCTTAGCTGTTTGAAAATGAGTCACAGTTGTAACAATATTTATTTTTCACTTGGTGTTTATTAAGCATTGCCATGTTATTTTTATTGTTATCATACAATTTTAGATTTAAGATATTTGGCATTTAAATGAATCTATTGAAACCCAAATTAGATTTTCTTCTCACATAATACTTGGGACAGCTTGAACCAGGTGTTCTTGCCTATATTCCGCAGAAATTCCTATAACTGACCAGTCAAACAGAAATAGGCACTTGTGGGTGGTAACAATGGAATATTTTATGATCTAAATTCCAGAATGATTTCTGAAGAAATTGAATAGTTTTTATTCACGGTACAGCTGTCACTGGAAGGCTGGACCTATAAAGTAGGATTTGCCTAGACTTGTTTCCATCAGTTTGAGATGACAGCTAATAATTGTCTTGAGAGACTAACCGAGTCCAATGAAATCGCCTATTCATATCTACAATGCCTCCCCACCTTAAACACTCATGAACTTTCCAAGAATCAGAGTTCACATCTTGTGAAACTGAAAGAGAATCTACCCATTAAAGTCAAGGGTGCCACCTTTTCCCAAGTCCAAAACTGAGCAGTGATGACCTGAAGCCTAACCTGACTGTTAGCATCGCCACATTAGTTATGAAGTTAGCTTTGAGAATGAGAGAAACTAACAGCTCTTTTAGAATAGAATATAAAAGCCTTTATTGTCACATATACTCAATGAGTATAGTGAAAAGTTTATATGTCGCCAATTACAGCACCAACTTAGATACAAAAGGACCTAGGCACAGAAATAAAATGTCCGGCATTGCAGAAATAAAAGTCTGGTATAGCAGACCAGGCTTCCAGCTTCCAGTCTGCACCGGGCCCTGGCTCCACACTGTGCTGGCGACATGCCATACCGTGAGGCTGCTGTGGGAGGCTGGGAGGTCACCCAATGCACCAGGTCAGGAGTCATTACCAGAGGCTGGGAGCTCTTCCCAGAGGCTGGGAGCTGTCCCCGGAGGCTGGGAATCATCGCCGGAGGCCGAGAGTCATCAGAGACCATGAGAGAAGAAGAAGAAAAAAAAGGCTAAGAGGAGAAAAGGAAGAAAAGAAGAAGCACGGGCAGAGCAGATGAGGTCTGGCTGGAGCGTTCTGCTCCGCCACCATCTTGGTCTTTTAGATAACAATCAATTGTAGAACACAGAAAAGTGAAGAAATGAACTATTCTCACTTTAAAAAGTGCTCGTTGACTTTTCATTCACTTTTCCCATAAACTAGATGATCAAATTCAAAATCAGTAATGTGACAACCTTAGACAGATTCCAACGTCTGATGTCATTCTACTTATTTTCTTCTGTAGCATGTCTTTGTTCTCTGTCAATCCATATAATAGATGGACACTTTGAAAATTAAGAGGATGGGTTCAGTGCAGCCAATCACAGCAGAGGCTTCTGGTATTGTCCATTCAGGCATTTGACATCAATGAAACATGGTCAGAATACCAGTCTGTCTGGAAGATGGGAGCCCACTACATTAACTCAGAGCACAACAGAATGACAGTCGCTTGGCGGAATTTTACTCCATTTACAGATGTAAACAGGAGAGGGCGAATTGGCAAGCCTAGTAAAGTTCAGCATGTTTGCCCTGCATAGCAGCCTTATGGAGATCTCTGAGCCTGAAATGAAGTCTACGCTTGCAGCGTAATATTAATCAGCAAATGCAATACTGTATCATCAGAAACACCCAATACAATACAATAGCAGATTTATGGCACACCTTACCTGTGAGCAGGTCACTTTGTACATCTGACATACTTGACCAAAGGATTCAGGAGGTCACATTATTCTTCAATAAGCTGGAAAAAAGATTAGTTACTCACTGATAGGTATTGCTGTAGTTACATTGCAGCCATGCAAATTGGAACTGCAAAGTTTTTAACTCAGTTTTCTATCATTGCTATTGAAGTGGCCTGGCCACTCAGGAGGTTTATTAAAAGAAGGGAAACTCAACACCAGGCCAAGCTGTAGTTAATGTATGAGGTAAGAGGCACACAATGGGTGGCAATGGCCTAGTGGTATTATCACTGGACTGTTAATCCAGAGACCCAGATAACATTCTGGGGACCCGGGTTTGAATCCTGCCACAACAGATGGTGGAATTTGAGTTCAATAAAATATCTTGAATTAAGAATCTAATGATGTCCATGAATCCATTATTAATTGTCCGGAAAAAAACATCTGGTTCACTAATGTTCTTTAGGGAGGGAAACTGCCACCCTTACCTGGTCTGGCCTAGCCTACATGTGATGCCAGACCCACAGCAATGAGGTTGACTCTTAACTGCCCTGTGGGCAATTAGGGATGGACAATAAATGCTGGCCTAGCCAGCAATGCCCTCATCCTGTGAACGAATGAAGGAAAAAAAATGCAGGAGGCAATAGCTCCTCTGTTCCAGATCAGTTGGAAGCATGGGCAGATGGAGTTTAACCTGGACAAATGTGAGGTGATGCATTTTGGAAGGTCAAGTGCAGGTGTAAATTATATAGTGAATGGCAGAACCCTCAGGAGTATTGGTATGCAGAGGGATCTGGGTGTGCAGGTCGACACATCACTGAAGGCAGCAACACAAGTAGATAAGGTAGTAAAAAACGTCCTATGGTATGTTTGCCTTCATTGGAAGGGGCATTGAGTATAACCATAGGCAAGTTATGCTGCAGCTTTATAGAGCTTCAGTTAGGCCACACTTGGAATATTGCGTACAGTTCTGGTCACCACATTACCAGAAAGACATGGATGCTTTGGAGAGGGCACAAAAAATTTTTACCAGTATGTTGCCTGCTGTGGGGAATTTTAGCTATGGAGAAAGGTTGGATAGACTGAACTTGTTTTCACTGGAACAGAGGAGGTTGAGGGGTGATCTGATAGAAGTATATAAGATTGTGAATGGCATAGACAGAGTGGAAAGTATGAGGCTTTTTCCCAGGGTGGAGGGGTCAATTACTAGGGGAAACAGGTTCAAGGTGTGAGGGGGAAGGTTTAAAAGAGACAGGTTTTTCACACGAAGGATGGTGAATGCCTGGAACGTGTTGCCAGAAGAGGTGACAGAAGCAGACATAATTGCAGCATTCAAGAAGTACTTGGATGAATACATTAGTTGGAAGGAATAGAGGGATACGGATCCTGTAAGTGAAGACAGTTTTAGTACGGAAGGGCAGTGTGTGTTGGCGCAGGCTTGGAGGGCCGAAGGGCCTGTTCCTGCGTTGTATTGTTCTGTGTTCTTCGCTTTGTTCTTTGTTCTATTTCTCAATATTATCTATTTGAACACATGAAGCTTACTCATTTAAGTGCTGTTTGGTAAAAAAAACTAACAATTTAACCTGCTAATTATACTCTTGTCAGTTTGGACTGTATTAGGTAGTATAAGAAAAGGCAAGAGCAAGATTTTAAATTTTGAAAGCAAAAGGAAATGTTGGAGTAGGCGCAATAAATTATTTCCACTAACAGAATGACAGAATTTATAAGGAAATAATGAAGAAAAATGAAAAGGTGAAATCAGACTTCTTAAAATTCTGGATTCAATTTGATATTATGTTTTACGAGTTTAATCTGCTGACAATTGTTGTGAACAGAGACTGGAGCTCTGACTCTGAATTGTGGACTGAGATCAAGTGGGATACATGTGGTTGTGGAAACCCTTAAAAACTTGCTACAGTCGTCAATCCATAATTGCTGGAAGAAGACACATTTTAGCGAAGCTTTTCATTTTTGCACTCATCAGGATATTTATATGGCATGAGATGAGAGAGCTAATTGTTTGGCAGGTGGACTCTAAATGCTTGGGATGAAGAATGAACCAATTAATGTTGATTGACAGTTAAAAGCCAAAATTTATGCAAATTTTTAAGCAAGACACATTGGCTTTGACTTGTCAAGGCATTACCCTGAGAAACGAACCAACAAATGGTTGAGACTTGTTTGTTGAGTTGAAACAGGGTCCCTGCAGGCATATGTTCTTTTTGATCACACAGTAGCAATGCAAATCAGAGTGAAGTATCTTAAAAGTTAGAGCAACAGGTGAAGCTAACTGTTTAACTTCTAACTTAAATGACCTGACCTACCAAAATCAACCAACCTGGTTTAAAACTTAAGCAAAACCTGTCTGTTAATTATCAATCAGTATTGATGGTGCATTCTCCATGGCAACACCTCTGTCAATCATAGTCCACTTGCCAACCAATCAGCACTCTCCTTTCATACAATATAAACATTGGTTTTCCCCTTGAAATTTTATGCTTGTGAAATGTCCTGATGAGTGCAAGATTATACAAAATATGTTGTTTCTCAGCAGAACTCAAGTTTTGTATGACCAAACAAATATTTACGAACAATAATATTTTGACTGGTTACAGCCAAAGAACATCTACTGATTGTCTGACTTTTAATCAGCTTCTGAATCCTTCCATTACTTTCCACTTGTTATGAAGTGTGAAACCAGGACTCTCGGCCCAGCATGGTGGTCTCTCGGCCCGGCGTGGCGGTCTCTCGGCCCGGCGTGGCGGTCTCTCGGCCCGGCGTGGCGGTCT
>NC_063336.1:89045462-89073193 GCF_021869965.1 Rhincodon typus | reverse complement strand
GGTCTCTCGGCCCGGCGTGGCGGTCTCTCGGCCCGGCGTGGCGGTCTTGCGGCTTGGTGTGGTGATTGTTCGGTGGTATCTGGGTCTGGTATGGTCTCAGTATAGACTTCTGATCTCCAGGTGATCTCCTTGAGAAAGACTGTAATGTTTGAACTTTCAGCTTTATTTCTTTATTTTCTACTTAAAACTAAGCAGGTGTCACTGTAATATAATCATTGCAATGTGTAACATTTAACTTTGTTATTTCTTTATACAATACCTTGTTCTTAAGTTTCGGTCCCTAGGTACTTGTACCTAAGATGGTACCTTGTATAGCGACATTATACACCTTTCACTGTACTCCTGTACTTGAGTACATATGACAATAAAATTAAAACCAAATCAAAACAACTGTAATTCCATTAACTTTAACTAGCTTTATCATTGTAACATTTGTGTGATAAATTGTTTAGTACATGGGCTAGAAACTAAATTAAACTCATTGGACCAGTGGAACAAGACTATCCCCAAAGCTGCCAGTTGAAGTATCAAATAACATTCAGTTTTCGTCAATTGCTGAGCTTCTATAGGTCTCAATAAATTGTATCTGAACATTCTCTTTTCCACACATTTTACTTGTAATAGATACAGATACACCATCACCAGCATTATTAGCATTGTTAACAAATACTAGCAGATTTCCTGTAGTTTTGCTCCGAGGTAGCCTGGTTTCGGTAGCCAATTTCACAAAGAGCTGATAAGATTGGGTTTACAGGGACAAGACAGTTTTAACACTAAACTCAAGTACTGCCCATCAGATTTTGATATAAATAGGAAACTTTTTTTTAGTTATGGCTGCGTGTGAAAACATCAGGTCATTCAGTGGTTACTGAGTAACTGTTTACACTGTTATGGTAGTGGGCCAACATTCAACAAACAGGTTTTCTTCCTACTTTTCAAAAGTGAGACATTCCAAAGGTCACTGAGAGTTGATCTGACTAAGATTATTTGCCATATCCATCAATTCTCCTGAAATGCTGCCCACAGTAAATTGTAGGATGCATGCACAGGTGAATTGTAATGTCAAACAGAATGTACCACAGTAGTAAATGTTCAGTATAACACAGTGTGGAGTTGGAGGAACACAGCAGGCCAGGCAGCAACAGGGAAGCAGGAAAGTTGACGTTTTGGGTCTGGACCCTTCTCCAGAAATGGGGAGGGGAAGGGGCCTTTGAAATAAATAGAGAGAGGAGGGGTGGGGCTGGGGAAGGTAGGTGGGATGGTGATAGGTGAGTGCAGGTAGGCAGTGGTGGGGATTGGTCAGCGAGGTGGGAGGAGCGGATAGGTGGGAGAGAAGATGGACAGGTTGTGTCAGGTCAAGGAGGCGGGGATGAGAGGGAGGGTTAGTCATGGGATAAGGCCGTGGGTGGGGAGTTTTTAAAACTGGTAAAATCCACATTGAGACCATTGGGCTGTAGGCTCCCAAGGCGGAATATGAGGTGCTGCTCCTCCAGTTTCCGGGTGGCATCATTGTGACACTGGAGGCGGCCCAGGCTGGACAAGTCACCCAGGGAGTGGGAGGGGAAGTTGAACTGGTTCGCAACCGGAAGGCCCAACACACCATCGACGTCGCCCCACCCACTGCTGACATAACCCCACCCACAGCAAATATTCATTGCTGACAATGTCATTAACTCTGCCCCCCACACACAGCTCCAATCCAGCCACTGGCTCTACACCCAAACCCAGCTCCAAACCCTGCTGGGTCTTCAACAGCCCTCCCCAGACCATCCCCTTACTGAGGATGAATGGACAGGCTTCAGTAAAGGACTCACCTTCACTCCCTCCGCCCACACATCAATGAATTCTGCTCACGTTTGGATATTGAACAGTTTTTCTGCCACTTCCACGCCTATTTCTTTAGCTGAGAATCTAACCCACCCATTCTCCTGCCTCCAACACACCTCATCCTCCAGGACACCACCCCAAGGCCTCCTACTCTCCCTCGACCTCTTCATTTTCAACTGCTGTTGCGATATCGATTGCCTCAAACTCTCCACCCCTCTCACCCACTCCGACCTCTCCCCCACAGAACGAGAACCCCTTTCTCCCTCCGCTCCAACCCTAAACTCACCACCAAACCCACGGTCAAGGGAGGCACAGTTGTAGTATGGCTCACTGACCTTTACATCGCTGAGGCCAGGCGCCAACTCTCTGACACTTGCTCCTACCGCCCCCTTGATCATGACCCCACCCCCAACCACTAAACCATCATCTCTCAAACCATTCACAACCTCACCACCTCAGGTGAACTCCTGCCCACAGCCTCATCGTTCCCCAACCCCGCACCGCCTGTTTCTATCTCCTTCCCAAAATCCACAAACCTGACCGTCCCGGCTGACCCATTGTCTCTGTCTGCTCCTGCCCCACCGAACTTATCTCCACTTACCTTGACTCTGTTCCCCCTCCCGCTCCAGTCCAGGAACTACCCACCTACGTCTGGGACACCGTCCACACCCTCCACCTCCTCCAACATTTCCAATTCCCTGGCCCCCAACACCTCATCTTCACTTTGGACGTCCAATCCCTGTATACTGGCATTCCGCACACAGATGGCCTAAAAGCCCTCAGCTTCTTCCTCTCCGGCAGGCCCAACCAGTCTCCCTCCACTGACACCCTCATCTGCTTAACCGAACTCGTCCTTAACAACTCTCCTTTAATTCCTCCCACTTCCTACAGACTAAGGAGTTGGCCATGGGAACCCACATGGGCCCAAGCTATGCCTGCCTCTTTGTAGGTTATGTGGAACAGTCCCTCTTCCAAAGCTACACTGGCACTATCCCCTACCTCTTCCCCCGTTACATCGATGACTGTATCGGCGCCGCCTCGTGCTCCCATGAGGAGCTCGAACAGTTCATCAACTTTACTAACACCTTTCACCCTAACCTCAAGTTCACCTGGACCATCTCTAATACCTCTCTCTCCTTCCTGGACCTCTCTGTCTCCATTTCTGGAGACCGCCTCGAAACCAACATCTATTTCAAGTCCACCGATTCTCACCCACCTTCCCGCAAGAATGCGATCCCCTACTCCCAATTCCTCCGCCTCCGCCACATCTGCTCCCAAGATGGGGCGTTCCACTCCTGCACATTCCAGATGTCCTCGTTTTTCAAGGACTTGCCCCCTTCGGTGGTTGTAAATGCTCTTGACTGCCTCTCTTCCATTTCCCGCACCTCTGCCCTCACACCCGCTCCCCCCAACAAAACAAAGACAGAATCCCCCTTGTCCTCACATATCACCCCACTAACCTTCATATCCAACGTATCATTCTCTGCTAATTCCGCCATCTACAATCCGACCTCACAACCAAAGATATATCTCCCTCCCCACCCCTATCTACCTTTCATAGGGACTGCTCTCTCCGCAGCCCCCTCATCCGCTCCACATTCCCCACTAGTCCCATCACCCCCGGCACCTTTCCCTGCAACTGCAGGAAGTGCTACACCTGCCCCTACACCTCCCCCCTCACCTCCATCCAAAGCACCAAATAAACCTTTCACATCAGACAGAGGTTCACCTGTATATCTGCTAATGTGGTCTACTGCATCTGCTGCTCCCAATGTGGCCTCCTCTACATTGGCGAGATCAAGCGGAGGCTCAGAGACCATTTTGTACAGCGCGAATCTCTCTGTTTGTGACAAACAATAACACCTTCCGGTCGCTAACCATTTCAACTCACCCTCCCACTCTCTGGGCAACATGTCCATCCTGGGCCTCCTCCAGTGTCGTAATGACACCACCCGCAAATTGGAGGAGCTGCACCTCATATTCTGCCTCGGGAGCCTACACCCAAAGGTCTAAATGTAGACTTCACCAGTTTCAAAATCTCTCCACCCCCGGCCTCATCCCATGTTCAACCCTCCCTTTCATCCCGCCTCCTTGACCTGACACAACCTGTCCATCTTCCCTCCCACCTATCCGCTCCTCCCACCTCACTGACCAATCCCCACCACTCCCTACCTGCACCCACCTATCACCATCCCACCTATCTTGCCCAGGCCCAACCCTCCTCTCTCTATTTATTTTGGAGCTCCCTTCCCCCTCCCCCATTTCTGAAGAAGGGTCTCGACCCAAAATGTCAGCTTTCCTACTCCTGTGATGCTGCCTGGCCTGCTGTGTTCCTCCAGCTCCACAATGTGTTGTCTCTGACTCCAGTATTGGCAGTTCTTACTATCTCTGAGTATATGTTTGGTGATGTTGATCTAAAATGAATGTGAAATGAATGGGATTATACATAGAAATTATGCACAAAATGATATATTGTGCTGAAAATAAACTAAGTGCGAATTAGTAATATGAGTTAACGAAAAACAGATTCCATTTTTGAGGGTTTTGTCATTTTCTTTGAGCAATAATTCTAAGTGTAGGAAAGGATCCCTGAGATTGGAAAAAGCAAAATGCAATTTCCTTCTCCAAAAAGAAGCGAGTACAAAACCAGAAAATTCCTGACCTGTTGTTCAACATTTTTCATAGGGAAGATATTGGAAGGTTTTATTAAAGAAGTTAAAGCAGAGCACTTAGGTAATTAGGCAGAGTGAAAATGATCTTGTGAAAGGGAAATCATGTTTAACAAATCTATAGAAATTATTGAGGAAGTAATGTACTGTTGATAAACAGGAACCAGTGGATGTATTGTATTTAGATTCACAGAAGCCATCTAATAAGCTGCTGTTTCAAAGAGTTTTGTGGATAAAAAAGTTCATGTCAAGGATAACACATTGGCATTGATGGACGACTGGCTAGCTAACATGAAACAGAGACACGTCATAAAATGGTCAAGTTCTGTTTGTCAGGATGTAATGAGTACTGTCATAGGGATCGATGGTGGGTTCTCAAACTTTTACAATTTTTACAAATGTCTTGGATGAAGGGACTGAAAGTGTAGTTGTTAACTTTGCTGATGACATAAAGGTAGGTAGGAAAGTTGTGAAGAGGATATAAGGTGGCTACAAATGGATACAGATAGGTTAAGCGAGTTGGAAAAGATGGAGTATAAAGTGGGTAAATGTGAAATAGTCCATTTCGGCAGGAAGAAAGAAAAACAAGCATCTTGTCTAAGTGGTGAGAGATTGCAAAGCTCTAAGATGCAGAAGGATCTGAGTATCCTAATGCATGAATTGTAAAAGGCTGATATGCAGATACAGCAAGTAATTAGGAAAGGCCAGTGTCAGGCAGGAAGATTGGGAAACTTTCAAACATAAACAAAGGGTTACCAAAAAATTAATAAAAAGATCTAAGGTAAATTACAAAAGAAAACTAGCACAAAGTATCAAAAAAGGATAGCAAAAGCTTTTATATGTTTATATAAGTGAAGAGAGTTGCTAAGGTGAATGTTGGTCCCTTGGAAGATGAAACCAGAGAGTTAATCTGGGGAACACTGAAATTGCAGATATACTAAATCAATACTTTGCCTCAGTTTTCATGGGGCAGGACAATAGTACAATTCCTATTGGAACGAGCAAGTTGGAGGCAATAGAAAGGGTACAACTTAGAACAATCAATATCGATAGGGAAGAGGTACTCAGCAAACTATTGGGATTGAGAGCAGACAAGTCCCCCAGGCCTGATGGCCTGCGTCCTAGGGTATTAAAGAAAGTGATGGTGGAGATTGTGGAATCGTTAGTTACAATATTCCAAAATTTCCTGGACATGGCAAAAGTTCCAGTGGATTGGAAAAATGCTATTTATTCAAAAATGGAGGGAGGCAATTTGTGGGAAATTTCAGACCAGTTGGTTTTACATCTGTTGTTGGCAAAGTGTTAGAATACATTATCAAGGGAACAATATCAGGATTTTTGGAAAGTCAAAATGCTTTCTCTCAGAGTTAGCATAGTTTTATGAAGGGCAAATTATGTTTGACTAATTTGCTAGAGTTCTTTGAAGATGTAACAAGCAAAGTAGATAATGGGGATCCTGTGGATATCATATATCTGGACTTTCAGAAGGCGTTTGGTAAGGTGCTGCACAAGAGGTTAATCCACAAGGTTGGATCACATGGGATTAGGGGTAATTTATTAGCTTGGATAGGTGACTGGCTGATGGACTGAAGACAGAGAGTGGGGATAAATGTTTTTTTTTTCTGGATGGCATGAAGTAACTAGTGGGGTACCACAGGGTTCAGTCCTTGGACCCCAGCTATTTACAATCTACATTAACGACTTGGATACGGGGATAGAAGGCTCTACAGCCAAATTTGCGGATGATACAAAAATAAGTGTGATGGTAAATTCCAATGAGGAAATAAAAACTCACAAATGGATATCGATAGGTTAGGACAGTGGGCCAAAATGTGGCAGATGGAGTTTAACTTGGATAAGTGTGAGGTCATGCATTTTGGTCAGAAAAATGGGAAGGCGGCCTATTATCTAAATGGGGAGAGACATCGGGGTACTCTGGTGCAGAGGGATCTGGGTGTCCTCATTCATGAGTCATAGAAAACTAGCATGCAGGTACAGCAGATGATAAAGAAAGTGAATGGAATGTTGGCTTTTACAGCTAAAGGCATAGAATATAAAGGTAAGGAAGTATTGTTGCAACTATACAAGGCATTGGTGAGACCGCACTTGGAGTATTGTGCACAGTTTTGGCCTCCTTATTTGAGGAAGGATGTGGTGGCATTGCAGGCAGTTCAGAGAAAGTTCACTGGATTGATCCCAGAGATGAGGGGTTTGTCGTTTGAAGAGAGATTGAATAGTTTAGGCCTATATTGTCTGGAAATTAGAAGAATTGAGGGGAGATCAAATTGAGGTATTTGAGATGATAAAACATATATATCAACTAGACATGGAGCGGATGTTCCCTCTTGTGGGGCATTCTAGGATGAGAGGTCATTGTCTTAGGATAAGGAGTAGCAAATCTAAAACAGAATTGAGGAGAAATTACTTCCTCCCAAAAGGGTTGCGAATCTGTGGAATTCGCTATCCCAAAGTGCAATGGATGCTGGGACAGTGAACACATTTAAGGAGGAGTTAGATATTTAATTGGTAAAGGGTTGGAGGGTAATGGGGTGAAGGCAGGAAAATGGGGTTGAGGAGCATATCAGCCAAGATCGAATGGCAAAACAGACTTCGATGGGCCGAATGGCCTAATTCTGCCCCTATATCTCATGAACTTGTGAACTTACAATGTAACGTTATAAGTTATTGCATGAGAAATTGAATATGAAATTAGGGAGATTATGCTTCAGTTATAACCTTCAGCTGGTGAGATGACATCAGGAGCACTGTGTCCAGTATTGGTCTCCTAATTTGAGAAAGGATGTAAATGAATTGGAAGCAGTTCAGAGATGTTTACTAAACTAATATCTGGAACATGTGTGTTGTCTTATTAGGAAAACGTGGACAGTCTAGGCTTGACTGCAGTTTAGAACAGTAAGAGCTGGTTGAATGAATAATATAAGATCTTGAGGGGGCCTTGGCAGAATGGATGAGGAAAAGATGTTTTCTCTTACAAGGCAATCTAGAACTAGGGTCATTAGTTCAAAATAAGGGGTCAACCATGAACCCAGGACTTTGTGACTCAGATCAACAATGTTACCAATTAAGCCACAGCCAACATTTGGGACCAACAAAACAAAATATATTTCTTTATGCAGATGACATAATTTCTCAGAATGGCTATGGAACACGCTGACTTTGTTATTTACTAACTAAAAAGTTCTAATTCATAATTGTTGAGACATGATTCAGGTAAGTGACCTGGCAGCAAGAAAGAATGCTGTATGCAGCCTTAGGGAATTACTCCCTAAGAACTGACTTCAGTGTTCCCAGAATATTACAAGTTTACAAAGCCCAGGCAAGATCCAGTTCTCTGGCAGACAAAGATGGGTCAGTGTGTAAGGAAGTCAGCAAATCCTGTTTTCAACCCTGATCAGAAAAAACATGCACATTTTCCTCCCAAATTTCTGAGCAATCTTCAGAACTGACTCAGCACAGAATCCTCAGAGTGAGCAACTTGGAGAATTCTGCAGAAGCCATTCCCCCATCTTGCTTGCTGCATTCCACTAAGTAAAGAGTTTAAATGTTGCAAAACTTTTTTGAACAGCCACAGAGCAAACACATGTAGAGGAATAGAATGGGTAAAAGAGTAGAGTTGATCAGTAAGTGTATCCAGGGATAGAGTGTGTAAAGGCGTTATGGTAGATAAGTTAGATGTGTAGGGGGATAGAATGGGTAAAGGGATAGAATTGTTGACTTAATTGTGTGGTGGTGTAAAGTGGAAAAGCGGTAAGGTAGAGAAGGTAAGTGTGTGAGGAGATAGTGGGTAAAGGAGTAAGGTGGATGTAGTGACTGTGTAAGGGGGTAGGTTTGGATAGTATAGGCTGTAGCATGTGTAAGGGGCTAAGGTAACTGGGTGAGGAAAGTGGGTAAGGGTTTGGTGAATGATGGGTATGGTGGCAGGGTGTTTGGATGGCAGTGTGTGAGATTGGTCAGGAATGGATCACCATTCCCTCTGATGCTTGGAGGTGCCAACACTGTGACTTCTGGTTCTAGATCACTGCTGTACATGGACTTTGGAGAAACATGCAGTGGGGAAAAGAAAAAAAAAATACAGGGAATGTAGTTGAGGATAAAGTTGGATTGGGAGGTCACTGAGGTCAGGTTAGGGGCTGGTCAAGTCAGGGGTAGTTGGAGAGGGGAAACTGGTGTTAAGTCAGATCAGGTGCTGGTCAGGGTGGATTCAACGTTATGGGGTATTCAGTTAGGCTAGGATTTTTCTGTCTCTAACATAACCCGGGTAACTATCCAGGTAAGTAAGTCAGAACTGCCCGGAGTCTCCAACTCAAGAATCAAACTTTTTCAGAATGTTAGGGGAACAAGAGATTTACTGACCAGAAGATCACATTTCCCAGACAATTCCCATGGAATCTATCCAGAGAGCGGGAGATCTGCACTTCAGTCATTCGTGACATAAGTAATAGTATTGATGCTGGGCCAGAGACACATTGTACTTTGCAAAACACACTTTTAATCAGAGATAACACGGTGTAGAGCTGGATGAACACAGCAGGCCAAGCAGCATCAGAGGGGCAGGAAAGCTGACGTTTCGGGTCGAGACCCTTCTTCAGAACTGGGGGAGGGGAAGGGGATTCTGAAATAAATAGGGAGAGAAGGGGAGGCGGATAGAAGATGTATAGAGGAGAAGATAGGTGGAGAGGAGACAGACAGGTCAAAGAGGCAGGGATGGAGCCAGTAAAGGTGAGTGTAGGTGCGGAGTTTTTCCTGCAGCTTTCGGGTGGCGTCATTGTGGCAATGCAGGACGCCCAGGATGGACATGTCGTCCAAGGAGTGGGAGGGGGAGTTGAAATGGTTTGCGACTGGGAGGTGCAGTTGTTTGTTGCGAACTGAGCGTAGGTGTTCTGCAAAGTGGTCCCCAAGCCTCCGCTTGGTTTCCCCGATGTAGAGGAGGCCACAACGGGAACAGCGGATACAGTATACCACATTAGCAGATTTTAGCTGCAGGAACAGCATCTCATATTTCGCTTGGGAATCCTGTAGCCCAAGGGTATCAATATGGACTTCACAAGCTTCAAAATCTCCCCTCCCCCGACCGCATCCCAAAACCAGTCCAGCTAGTCCCCGCCTCCCTAACCATTCCTCCCACCTCAAGCCCCACACCCATCTCCTACCCACTAACCTCATCCCACCTCCTTGACCTGTCCGTCCTCCCTGGACCGACCTATCCCCTCCCTAACGCCCCACCTACATTCACCTTCACTGGCTCCAACCTCCTCTCTCCCTATTTATTTCAGAATCCCCTTCCCCTCCCCCAGTTCTGAAGAAGGGTCTCGACCCGAAACGTCAGCTTTCCTGCCCCTCTGATGCTGCTTGGCCTGCTGTGTTCATCCAGCTCTACACCGTGTTATCTCGGATTCTCCAGCATTGGCAGTTCCTACTATCTCTGTAACACTTTTAATCAGTGTTTGTGGAACTAGCTGGTAAGTTGCTGTCTTGCGTTTTGTAGTAGTTTCATCAAACAGCAAGAATCAGATTTGAGAGAGAAAAATGTCGTGCATTTTTATAGCACTTCAGAGATTTTCTCCACAGCGCTCTCCAATCAAGGAAGTGCTCCTTAAAAAAGTGTAGCCACTGTTAAAATGTCGGTAGCTTCAATTATATAATCCCACCAATGATTAACTGCAAGTTAAACAAAAATCTTCATAAAACTCAAAGTATAACCTCATGAACTATGTGATTCAAGTATAGATTGCTATTCCCACCTGACTATTTTTTTTTCAAAGAAAATACATTCTTAGTGCTGGTTTCAATGAAAAGGAAGGGTGGTTCACAGAATAAAACAGGTTTTTATATAATCTTTGGACCGGCATCAGCGAGCTGGTTGACACACACACACACACCTTGACATTCATGTTAGAACTGGTTTCCACGCCCTGTACTCCAGTGCCGTATCCTGCTTACGTAGTTGCTAAATCTTCCAGTTTGCAGGCCGCCACTGAAAACATTTGAGCCAGCGAAGATTGTAGTAGCTGTTCCAACACCCTGAAGAGAGAATTAGTTAACTATAACTAAAACTGTCACTAAGACCGTGCTCCCAAAGCTACTGCACAAAGTAAGTAGACATTTCAGCTTCTCTTTTGAGCCTTTTGTCTGGTCCAACTGCTCACAGGCTGGCACCAGTCTATTTCTGACCATTCCTGGGACTAAGCAATTAATGTTTTGTTAACTTACTTTGCACAGGAGTATAAGGGATTTAAACGTTGCTTTAAGGAACAAAGATCTAATAATGGGAACATCACTACAAGCAGGGATATCCATGGCAATGCAGTCAAGACCCGTTTCTGTAGAAGTGTGGGTGTGTAGCAAAACATTTCTCGCGCCGCTGTACATCTGTTCTACTCTAATATGGCATTGTTACAGATACTTGTTTGACAACACTGGTTTTAATATAAGGGATTTGAACAGCGTAACCACACTTACAGCAACATCAGTGGAGCACAGTCAGCCTTAATTCACGTGGAGTTTTTGCTAAATCTAGATCCCTTTTCTTAAAAAAAAAAGCACTTTTCTTCCCCATTTCAACGCACGGAGTTCTTCTTCTGTGGCCAGTTGTTTTGCAGTGATTAGTACGAAGCTCTTAGCTCGTATACTTCATTGTCCGATATGTATTTACCTAAGAGTTCTCTCTCTAAAACTCCCAATATATTTTGAATGGATACTGAAACCGCAAACAACAGCCTTTGAATTTATGAACATGTGAGAGCAGTCAAGCTTGTTATAATGAAAGGCAAAAGATAATTTGCTAATGTTCAGGAATGTCAGGCAGCATCTGAGAGAAAAATAGCATTAACTTTCAGGTCCATGACTGTTCATCAGATTTCTCGAATCTCAACCTGATATGCAAACTCTGTTTCTCTCTCGCCACAGATACAGTCTGACCAGCTAAGTAGTTCCAGGATGTTTTTGTTTTTATTTCAGATTTCTGGCATCTCCAGTATTTTCTTTATTATTCATGAGATCCATTTATTGACCATCCCTAATCGCCAGAGGGCGCTTAAGAGTGGAGCACATTGCTGCAGATCTGGAGTCACATGTAGACCAGACCAGATTAAATTTGGCAGATTTCCTTTCCTCCAGGATATTAATGAACCAAAGAGGCTTTTACAACAATCGATAGTGCTTACATGGTTGTTATTTGACTACTTTTTATTCCCCATATTTATTGTATTCAAATTTCTCTGTGCTATTTGGCTTTTGTGTTAATGGTCCTTGTTAACTGTCTTTTTCACCATCATTATTGGGGTAAAACAAGACAAGGAGAATTTTGAAAAGATTTTTTTAACATTAAAACTTGTGGTCTGGTTTGAATTCCGGGCTGTTTAGAATTGTAATACTTGCTTTTCTTCCCCCAGCAGGTACAACATCAGCCTTGGATAACATTTCACATTCGATTTTATCAACATGAACTTATCTTCCCACTTCTCTTCCTTGGGCGAGGAATACAGATCTGAGGATTATGTTGAACCTCACTATAAGGAATGGTACCGTGTAGCTATTGATACATTAGCAGATGAAGGGATTCTTGCCTATGAACAGTTTCTAGCAAATGAAGGGCTGAGCGAGTTCCTGGCTGAGGAAGAGATCTGTTTAATCCAGGACAATGTTCAAAAATTACCTCCGTCCGTCACAACCTATTATCTGGACAACAATAAGGATGGTTCATCCTCTGGTACCTACTGGCCTGTTCAATCTGATACGGATGCACCAGATTTAGACTTGGGATGGCCTTATGTTATTAGAGGCTTGGAGACACAAACCAATATTAACCTGTACTTTCATCCGCCTCGTGAAAACTCGCCTACAATCAAGGAGATTGTCAGGAAATTAATAAAAAATGGAAAGCAGGTATCACAATAACTCAATAGTAAAATAAATATGGTGCCCAAATTAGGGCATATGTTACTTTTTGGAACATAAGAGCTGATTGATAAGAGCAATGGTGAAGCTAAGATTAGGAAGCTAAGATTAAAATTTGAGACGGCACAGTGGCTCAGTGGTTAGCACTGTTGCCTCACAGCACCAGGGACCCGGGTTCAATTCCACCCTCGGGAAGCTGTCTGTGTGGAGTTTGCACATTTTCCCTGTGTCTACGTGAGTCCCCTCTGGGTACTCCGGTTTCCTCCCACAGTCCAAAGATGTGCAGGTTAGGTGGATTGGCCATGCTAAATTGCCTGTAGTGTTCAGGGATATGTAGGTTAGGTGTGTTATATGGGGATGGGTCTGGGTGGGATGTTCTGTGGGTCGGTGTGGACTTGTTGGGCTGAAGGGCCTGTTTCCACACTGTAGGGATTCTATGATTCTGAACTGACTTTGTCTGAAAGTATCCCAAACTCAGCAGAAAGAACGTTGTGTTATTTGGACATAGCCATTCTCAAAATCATGGCAATAAAACAAAGAGCTGTGGGTGATGAAGATCCAAAACAAAGACAGAAATAGCTGGTGAAACTCAGCGGGTCTGGCAGCATCTGTGGAGAGAGAAACAGTGTTTGTGTTTCGAGTCCAGTGACCTTTCAAAAGTTATGAAGAAGGCTCGCTGGACTTGAAACATTAACTGTGTTTTCTCTCCAAAGATGCTGCCAGACCTGCTGAAGTTCTTCAGTTTCTGTTTTTATTTCTTTCAAAATGATGGCATTTTGATTGAATAAATCAGGAGATTGCTAATTAGGGGACATAGATTTCAGATATTGACAATAGAAAATTTATTTAGGCAGTGAGTTAATGATCTGAAATCACTACTTGATAAGATTTTGGGAGCAGTTTCCATAGTAACTTTCAGAAGAGAATTGGAAGTATTGTATATTTGATGAGGGGAAAAAAATGAGCAGGATGAGGGGAGAATTTGTAGAGTTTTTACAAAGACTTGGGGCAGCACCAGTGTATTAGATGGTCAACTGCTTTTTGTCTTTCTATAATTATGACCCAAGATCAGTCCAAAGAAACAAACAAAATTGCACAGTCTTAAGGAATTACATTGTTTACGATTTTTTCCATGTGTGAAATCTTTTACGGCTAACATTAAGTCCCGAGCAGGAGAGGTGAAAGAAGGCCTCATTAGAACACTACCATTTTTGGTGGGAAGTAGCAGCTGGCTGATTGTGGGGATCTTTCAGGCTATCACTGTAACTCAAAGGCTATCCATGGCAGAGGAAGTAGGGGACAGGGGATGATTGGTGGCAGAGTTGGAGTTTGCTAGGGAGGAAATACTTTTTGCAAAGCTGTTTTAGAACAGGAGAAAGCCAAGAAACTGGACTTCCACACAGCCTGTGGAAGAGTATTCCTCCCACAGTAGGGACGGAAATTTTACTTTGGGTTTGGCTGGCGTCTCAGTAGTTTTACCTGGCAAGGCAGGCAGCGGTTTACTTCATTCAGGGTCAGACTGAAATCCTATCAGGATTCTATATGCTTCATGAGCCCTTCTAATTTACATTTATTCTGAAAGCTCGTGTTGAGCTTCTCATAGAGGCACCTGATAGGCCACCAAACAATAAAGTAAACATGATCAATGAGTAATGGGCAAAAGCAAATCAACAGCTTTACACTTTTACTGATTTTACCCTGTACTGATGTTATGGAACAAAGTCAACATGCTCCGCTCCATTCACACAGAGATAGTAAGAACTGCCGACGCTGGAGCCAGAGATAACACATTGTGTCCCGATCCGAAACGTCAACTTTCCTGCTCCTCTGATGCTGCCTGGCCTGCTGTGTTCCTCCAGCTCCACACTGTGTTACCACTTCATTCACATCCCTCTTTCCCAATAACTAGGTTCTGGGAATAGTTATTTGCCTTGATGGTTGTGAGGCATAGCTACATGGCGTTCTTAATGAATTTAATATAAAATTAAAATAATCCTATTACTTTTTATACCACTTGTACCTTGATATCCTTTTCCTAATAGAGTGTGGAGATGCAGTGTTTAATGTAGCAATCAGAAAAATCACTTCTGCTCCTGTTATAGTGTCTCTTGTGGTCGTGAGAAAGAAGTCTTCAGAGGATATCAAGATGTGTGAATAAACAATGTGACTGCAGTGTGGTAAAATGAGTTACTGCATCACTCCTTTCACAATTCCTCCTCAATCATTTGCAAACTGTTGTTGAATTGCTACCTGCAGCTACCCATAACCTTCTGGGGTAATGGTAGCATTGTGGTAATGCTCTCAGGACATAGGACCAAATTCCTTCATGGCATCTGGTCAAATTTCAATTCAATGAATAACTTGTGGAGTTTCCCACTTGTCTCGGTGATGTTAACTATGAAAACATCATCACTGTTTATAAAAACCCGTTTAGTTCACTAATGTCCTTGAGGGAAGGAAATCTGCCGTCTTTGCCTGGTCTGACCTACGTGTGACTCCTGATCCCGGTAATGTAATGTTCTTGATGACAATTGGAGATGGGCAACAAATGCTGCCCAGTTAGTCATGTCCACATCTCATGAATTGGAACAGTGCTCAACTACCTAAAAAACAACCTATGTCTGAGGTGTGGCCATTTGTCACAACCAACCTGCAACCCACCAAACTCACACACAGACACAAATCCTATCAATCTATTACTCTATCTTAATCTTCCTTTGAGCCAGCACCTAAAGAACCAATAAAAGCAACCTGTGCCACCTTGCCATCTGCCTTCTTCACAACACCCATGTCACTTGTCAATTCCTTGTCAAAAACAAATGGAAATTAACCAGTGAGCAATAAGGAAGAGAAAGAGAAGCACATGCATCAGAGGTGGTCAAAAAAACAGCGTCATGGTACATATTGCGATGGGGAGACCACACTGTTTGTATTCGTATAACAACTTCAGTATAATGAGGCATCCAGATAATATCCTATCACTTTCCATGAATGTTGACGGCAGAAAGACGTTATTTAATAAACTGGCCAACCTTGAAGAGTTGGAGGCCTGTGTTCCTGAAGACAGAGTCCAGATTTTTGTCAGGAGAGAAAGTAATCCAACTATCACTGATGGAGGTAAGACTGTTGTGATCCAGAAGAAGCCCTATTCCCCTCTAATACCCATGAATCTGAACAGGAGCTGTACGTGGAAATGACAGTAAATTTAAATCCCACAGTTCCTATTATTAGGAGGTGGAGACATACACCACTAATGCTGCACGTAAAAAATGATGTTGCTCCATTATTGCATTACTGGCCAAGTTCAAGTTGAATTTTTGAATTACTGAACGCAGATCTTTAGCATCGTTGTCATTTATTTCCTGTGTCGTCTTACCTAGATCTAGGTTAAAAAAAAACCCAGAATCTGGTGTTTTATTGCCATGAATGCTATTAGGGTGGATTTAAAGTTTTGGACTATCAGCACCACAAGTTCTTTTAGATATTATATGTCACCTGTCTTTTTGGATAACTCATGAGTGATAATGCTTTTTAGTCAGGGTATGTAAATATTACCATCATAGAAGCCAGGTGTGACTGTGGTTACCATGTGGTTGGCTTTCAGGGGATGTGAGCTTCGTTGCCTCTCACTAATTACCCTTGAGAAAGTGGTGGTAAGCCACTTTCTTGAACTATGTGGTCTAGGTATACCCACAGTACTTTCCAGCATGGAGTTCCAGTTTTTGACTCAGTGACATTGATGGAATACTGACAGGATGGTGGTAGCTTGAAGAGGAGCTTGTGGATAATGGTCCACCCATGAAGGTGCTGTATGATTTCTTCTAGGTGGTAGAATGCAGGATTTTGGAAGATGCTGTTAACAGAACCTAGGTGAGTTGCTTCATTTTGTAAATGGCAAACGTTGCCATTGTTTATTAGTGATGGAGGGAGTTTGAAGTGGTGGATTGGATACTGACCAAGAGGGCTACTTTGTCATGGATGATGTCAAGCTTCTCAAGTATTGTTGGAGCTGCACTCCTCCAGACAAATGGAGAGTATTCCGACTCCCTCCTGACTTGTGCGTTGTAGATGCTGGACAAGGTTTTGGGGAGACAGGAGGAAAATTACTCACTACAGGGCTGCAAGCCTCTGACCTGATTTGTAGCTGCAGTATTTATATGGCCGTGCATGAAGACTGAAAATGATTAGTCCTTGAAAAGAAAGTAGTGTAAGAATTTGTCGAAAAGATAGTAAATTGATCTGACATAAATAGCTCCAGTACTACACACAATCTCAATGAGCAGAATGGCCCAGTTCAGTGCTTTACTTTCCTAAGATTCTTTAACGTCTTTTTTCCACGGGCCTGTTTGCTTCTGGAGTACAAGTGCTTTGTATTTCATTAGTAACATGAAGCAAAAATTTGACTTCAGTCTTCTCTATGCATCAGTTACAATTTAGTCACATGTTGGAATGTTTTGCATTACTCATTTCAAGCTGCCTTGCAATGCTGTTCTGTCTGCACACCCTGCTTAGCAGTGGTAACGATCTTGAGATGAGACCTAAGATGAATATTACATCCAAAGTACTGAGTGGAAGCAAGGACTTGCTTTTGCAAAGTTGCTTTGTATCCTATTATTTATATTGCATCTTCAGACCTTATTTGGATCAAGAGTAATAAATCTATCTGTAGGCCAGCTGGTTTCTCAGAGTCAGCCCCACTTTATCATAAGTGGGGCTTCTGTCACATGGGGTTAAAAGTTGAAGTGTGCAAAACATAATCCCAGTGGACTGTCATGAGCCCAACAGTATTTTGCAGTGGCAGACATCACGGTGTGTGAATGGAGAAGCGAGGCATTTAACATATTTAAATTGGATTCCCATGCTTTAAGTGGGAACCTGATTAAAGATGTGGTGCTTCCTCAAGATTGGGATCTTGGTCCTGAGAGGGAAATGGGATCTGTTGCCTTCGTAAACTGTTTAGTTTCCACCCATCCTCGTTTCTCTTCAGGGATTTCTTCAACCTCCCTCAATCCTGGTGCCAACTGATACACTGGCTCCAATTACCGATGTTTAAACTAGCCCTAATTATTCTCCTATTGTCAGCTCCAATCATCAACCAGTCCCTCCACACCAGCACCACCACCCCAAGGCAGCAGCTTCCGTCATCTGCCTCACCCTGAATACCAGGAAGTATCTGTATTGGCTTGGCTGTGGATTGCGCCATGGCCTACAAACTGCTAATGCGGTCTACCACTAAGATTAACAAAGCCCCCCTTCCTACCCAAATTCTCCTTGTCACTCACTAAATATCAGTGATTGTATTACTACATAATGTTCCCAATATGCTATATGTGCAAATGATGGATTATTCAAGTAATATACTCTTAACTGCTTTCTTGTGTTTTTACATTTTCCAGTATTTAGTACAATAGAGACAGCATATGGAGTCTTGGATAAGTTTTTTCTTAAAATAAAATACCGTTACAAAAGTGATACAATGGCAAGTCAGCTCCAAGAGCTAATTGAACTAACTTTATTCATTTAAAATTCAAACAGGTCATTGCAATTGTTATGGACATCTTTACTGATGTGGATATCTTCAGGGAAGTGCTCGAGGCTGCTGCAAGAGGAGTTCCAGTCTACATCGTGCTTGATGACTCCAATTTCAAACACTTTACCGCTATGTGTGAGAAACAAGGAGTTCACCTTCAAAGGCTCATGGTAAGGTTTTTTTTTGCTTTTCAGACCCCTGGTCCTTCCTCACCTGAAGTGAGTACACACTGGGGTAGAAGTGTGTGGCCCTTAGCTTTGGTTGCAAAGTGTGTTCAAAGGACGATGCATAATGCTGACAAAAATGCAAACTTTGGGTCCTCTGCTAAATAATCTGTGCACGCTATGGCTCAGCTGTTGTCCCCTCCTCAGGCTGTTTGCCTGATGCCTGAATAAATTTTGGGACAATTGCTGCCTCATCAGTAGATACCAGGGGCAAATCCAGGGAATGTGGATTAGCAGGAGAATGCATTTTTAATGGCGGTGATGAGAGAGGCTGTGCATTTGACCCAGTGCCAATAAGGAAAAGTTATAAATGCCACTGTTTGGCTGCTCAATGACTTGGAGGAGAACTGGAGGAGACAGCATTCCAGTTCACCTTCTAGGGGGAATAGGTTAGGGATTTGGGAAGTGATGTGCATATATCATGCATTGTAGTCCTGGGACTCTGCAAACAGGGCAAATGGATATTTGGATTTAGATGGTGAATGAGGTATCAGTCAGGGCTATTTTGCTTAGCTGGTGCTAAGCTGCTTGACTGTTATTTTTCCATCAGATTTTTGACTTGGGCTTTGTAGGGACCTGAGGGGTCTTGGGAAGTCAAGAGGTCACTCACTTAGCACAGAACACTCAAAATCTGTTCTATTTTTAGTATCTATGATATTTACTTGGTTAGCCCAACTAAGTTTCAGTCAACTGGCTAGCTCATTAATGGTGAGGGACTTGGAAATGGTAAGGATATTGAATGTAAATATAAGGTGGTTTTGCACCCGTGTTGGAAAAGTTCATTTCCTGGCACTTGTGGCACACATGTTACTTCCCAGTTATCAGCCCAAACCTAAAGATGGTTCAAGTCTTGCTACATATGGACACAGACCACTTCAGTATTTGTGAAATGAAAATTATCCAATACATAGTAAAAGCAATGCACTGCATATGACACAAATCTGAAACAAACACACAAAATGCTGGAGAAACTCAGCAGCTCTGGCAGCATCTGGGGAAAGAAAAACACAGCTGATGTTTCAGTATGACTCTTCTTTGTATGCTCTGAAGAGTGATGTCTGGTGGCTGAGATGGTTGGCCTTCACTATTCATAATTATCTTCCTTTGTGTCAAGTATGAATTCCAACCAGTAAGAGTATTTCCCCGATTCCCAAAGCCTTACTATTTCACGAAAACTCCTCAGTGCTTCAGTTGGTTAAAGTCTGCCTTGATGTTAAGAGCAGTCCTACCACCTCATTTCTTGTCAATTCAGCTTTTGTGAGCAAGTTTTGGACCAAGGTTTTAGGGATGTCTGGAGTTTGAGTGGTCTTCAACAAACCAAGTGGAAATGAGCAGAATGTAGGAAAGTAATAGTTATTTTATAGCTCTGTCAACAACACCTTCCAGGCATTGATTGATGAACAGAAATTGGATTTTTCCTGCTTTTTGTGGACAGATTATATCTGGGAATTTTTGCATATTGTTGGGTCAACGTCAGGCACTGTTGTAGCAGCCCTGGAACTGTTCAGCCAAGGTCACAGCTCATTCGAGCTCAAAAGTCTGCAGCACAAAAACTGAGGCTGACTGGATTTGCAATGCTCAATGTACCTTGATGAACCTTGACATCATGTAGAATGAGTTAATTTAGCTGAAATCTGACATCTTCGATGGTGGGGATCTCTGGGAAGGCCAGGAAAGAATATTCAGTCATGCTTCTGCCTGAAGGTGATTGCAAACACTTCATCTTCATCTTGTGAATTCACAGGTTGGATCCCTCTGTCATTAAAGAGAGCAAACTTAGAGAGCCAAAACAAAAACAAAAAGTTGCTGGAGAGACTCAGCAGGTCTGGCAGCATCTGTGAGGGGAAAAACAGAGATAATGCACTGGGCTCAAAGTTAACAGGGCATTCTTCCCACAGATGCTGCCAGACCTGCTGAGTTTCTCCAACAATTTCTGTTTTTGTTTCAGATCTCCAGCATCCACAGATTTTTGTTTTATTTGTTATATTTAGAAAGTGTGGCCCTCCCATTTGCTTTTTAATAGTCACTCATTCATGACTGGACATGACATGGCAATAGAGCTTTGACCTGATCCATTGATTGTGGAATCACTGAGTTCTGATTATAGTGTTCTGGTTTTTCATGTCAATGTATATTCAAGTCATGTCTGATTCTGCACAAACATGCAAACATGGAAGCAGAGGGAAAGGATGTAGATTGGATAATATTAGCAGAAAAAAACAGACTAGCCTACAATTTTCACTTTGAGTTCAGTGTTCTCATTTGTCAGGTTTTAAATGACGTTATTTATTCAGTGAGAATGGAAACACACCCTCAAGCAACTTTATCACGAATAAGTGAGGAAATTCCATTCCACTGCTCAAATATGAATGCAGAGAGCTGCTGAACAACACCTTCCCTAATAATTGAAATTTGGATTAGTCTACTAAATATATTTTTCTTCAAAATGAAAGGTGGGGATAATAAGAGCAGCCTGAGGTTATGTCTAATCCATTATATCATATGCTCCGCTCAATTGATGTATGTTAAACACAACACGACTATTCTAGGAATATATAGCAGCAAATGATGTGATTTTTTTTTCAAATACTGCAGCCTAGAAGATACCATTATAGGTACTGAAATTGGCATCAGTCCTGGAGTAATTATATCATCAGGATAATGAACGTTGAGCATTTGGTGTTTCCCAGAGTTAATGTTGGCATTTTGTCTGATGGATGGTTAGCCAAGGTTTAAGAAGTTTTTTACCTTTGTTCTTTCACGGTTGGCAAAGCCAGCATTTGATGCTCATCCCTAACTCTGCATGAACTGTGGGGCTTAGTAGACCACTTCCGAGTCAGCCACAATGTTATGAATCTGAGGCAGGCTATACAAGGTAAGGATATTCCATAAAGAACGTTTGCGAATCAGTTGAGTTTTGGTTACAATCTGGTGGTTTCATGGTGGTTCCTGCTGCTTGTTCAAGATTTTGTTCAAAAATTATTTAATTAATTGAATTTAAATGCCTCAGTCGCTGTGATGGGGAGTTGGACTTGAATTTCTAAATCACTGATGCACAGACATAACCACAATGTTATTGTATTTGCAAAAGAAATGCAAATCTAACACACATCACTGCATACTGATAGGGCAGATACAAACCTAGAAATTTAATAATGCCACATCCAGATAAAGTGGCAAACCACCAACTTATTCTCCAAATGGGTGGACACGTTATGAAGGCTCATTTCCAGTCAGCGATGATGGGCAATATCAACGTGGGCACAATCTTTGCGGAGATGGGTAGTGATGCTTCATTGTCCTCCTGGTGGATGTCTGCACCGTTGCCAAGTTAGCAAGATGGTGGAAAGACATTGGCTCCCAATTTTTTACCAAAAGGCTGGGACAGTTTAGTTCCATGCTGCTAACTAGCAGAGATCCCTTTAGCAGCACTGTTTAATAGCATCCCAAATATTGGGTAGTTGCTGCTTTGTAACTGCAATCTACTGGCGACCTTGAGTTTCAATTTGAATCACTGGAAGGATCATTTTGACTGCTGAGAATGAGCATGTATTGGTGCTGCACCCTCACTGGTGTCTTGCTGAAGGGTATTCTGGTAACCCTACCTTTGCGGTTGGACAATGAGAGGAAGCAGCAAAGAATGACAGCAGAAGGGACATTAGAACAGTAACCACAAGAGGGAGGAGGATGGTGCAGGAGGATAATCAAGGAATATGTAACCCAAAGTAACTTGTGCAAGATGTGAGGCACCTTTGGTTCACTGAGGAGATTATGGGCACAATCTTGAGCGATGTGTACGATGGGGAGATTTGTGGTAGAATCGGATGAGGAGTCTGGTGAGGCCCATCTCAACATCAGGAGCACCTTGGGTTATCTTTTATGCTTTTGATGAGTGACTTGACAAGTTTCTTGCTAGGCAGCAGTGCCAGTTAAAGAGATTATTGCTTGTTATACATCCTGTTGATGGCCCAATTCGCCTAATTAAAATTCAGTTTTCTGTCCTACTAAACTTATCAAAGCTCTACATCAAGAAATCTTGATCTGGAAGTCAGAGCGGTACCTGGCAGATTCAGATCGCCACTTGCTCTAAACGACCACCGTGTTGCATACAATCAAAATGCATCAGAGGGCATGATGCACGGGAACAAGCCAGTACACAACTCTCATCCACAGGCATTGGCATTTACCAACCCTTCATGACCATCATGGAACCTCCCCAACATACTGGCAGTGCCCTCTGGAAGCACAGACTTCTACTGGTATCGAACAGAAAGAACATTGCACATGGACCCATGTACTGTACAGGAATCAGAGCCGTCCTAAAGCATTCCCCCTGTTGCACCTCCCTGCCACAGAGATAGCTAGGCAACTCAGTGACACCAAGACTTCAGTGGACAGAGGCTACAAAAGAATGAGGATGTTGTGCACAACATCAGCAGCACACCTAGCACTGGATAAGCCTTGTTCCTCTTGCTTCCCGGTGATGCAGCAGGTTCTGAGCATTGACCTCCATCATTGAGCATTGTCTGTGGCTACAAAATGAAGCCTCATGATGGATCAATGACGTTCCAGGCCACACAGAGAGCAAACAACCAGATGCAAGATCAAATCAGTCACATTTACACTCAAGTGTAAAATAACATACAGTGTGGTGTCACTCCTGCCACCAACATTCCTTTCATGGGTCTGCTTCCTCTCTCTTACTAAGTCTCAGTGTTGTCCAGGTTCTCAAGCTGGGGTTGGAAAGAACCTGCTCACGGCTGCATCTACAGCCTGTAGGTTTGGTTGGGCGGCCCCAGGCCAATTATGTCTGGATCGGCCAGACATGCTGAAGGCCAGCTTGCCAGGGCAAGTTGACTGTCCTCAGCTTCAACTTCCCTAAGGGTCAAAGTTGGGGAGGCAGGATGGTGGTGGAGGACCCAGCCACCTCAGGAGTGTCCTGAATGGAGAATTTTGAGAAGGCTGCATGTGGTTCCTCCTTCAATTGGGTTTCTCATGGCACTATCTTGTCTCCTTGTAGGGTAGGGCCCACAAAATGTTAACCGTATTGCCCTTCTCCTGTTGCCGTGTCCCGCATTGACTGAGGACCAATGGGTGGAGGTAATGAAGGGCGGGTTTGTGCACCTCTCCAGCAGTCCTGGAGGGTGCTGGACCTGGCTGTTCATGGAGGCATTGAGATAGTCACATGACTCACTATGCACCTGCTGCCTCTGGGCTATGGGAGGTCATTGCCTCCCACATACATGTCTGCTGCTTCCTGGTCCCCCCAGCAAATGTGGACAAAACCCCTGATTGCCCTCTCCTGCCTGGGACTGAGCAGGGCCGTGGGGAGTTGCCCCTCTTAGTGCCAGCAGCTTGAGGTGGTTCTTCCTCAGCCAGCTGCAGAATGAGGTGCTGTGCAGATTGTTCTCCCACACTTTCCAAATACGACATTCCCACAGAGGTGGCAGTGTCCGGGCTGATAAACAAGGAGGACGGGATGTGTACGGGAGACCTCGGCACTGTTGTCCTCAGAGGTAAAGGAGGTGGCCATTTTGCCACAGGGGTAATGGATATCCTAGAGGTTTCTGCACAACGAAAGAGAAAGAAGGCATGGCTGCCCAGTGGTTGGGAGTGGTGTGCAATGAATAACCCTGAAAGGGGGTAAATGTGAGAGTTGTGGTGGAACGAAGATGGTACTTACTCGGTTAGTGAGGCACAGATATCTCAACAACTGTATCGCTCCTGTGAGGGCCAAGATTCTCTCCTTGTATTGTGTGCGTGCAGGCACTGGGGAGCGGGGCTGGGGCAAATGGACGTGGGTGGTTCAGCTGTTAGTGCTAAGGTGTCCCGGGCCAATGAGTAGGTAGCAGAGAGGCTGTGCAGGGTTAGTGTTGTGGGAGGTTGAGGGGAAGGGGGCGGAGAAATGAGAGGAAATGAAGGAAGATGCTGTAGGCACTAGTGAAACTGAACCTTGTTGGCAGAGAGAGAGAGAGAAATGCCAGATTGTGACATTTGCCCTGGCACAATGGAGAAGGCCACTGACCTTCTTGAAGGGCTGACAGCCATTCTGCAGGACTATGGAGACCACACTGACCAGGCTGCTGGGATCTGGCTGTGGCCCCTTCTGCTGGTCCTTTGCGAAAAGGCCACCCTCTCCACCAGGACGTCCAGGTCCCTGTCAGAGAGTCAGGGCACCATCTTTCCCTTCTCCAACATCTTCTGAATGAATGTCTGTTATCCAGTAGGGCAACTTCAGAAATGCCAGTGCTCGTGCACAGTGGCACAAGTTGCAAGGCGGTGAAGGTCTTTCTGAGACTTTCCATTGAGTGGAGAGATCATCCAGGAATGATTTATGGTAAAATTGGGCTGGAATCAGACACCACAAATGCCATAGAGAGTGGGTAGGTAGTTAAAGCAGCAAGTTTGCTAAGATACAGTGAGAAAATATGTTGGACATCATAACAGAAGTCCCTCCAAAACACTCAACACCACTCAGACTCAGCCAAAAAAACAGTAAGATTCAGCCCTGTTGCTGAATCAATTGACCAGCTGCAATGGGTTATGTGATACAGGCATTAATTCAAGTGACCCTATTGTCCAGTATCCTGTCAACAATCCCATTGGAGAGAGGAGCAGAACTTCTTCAAGGTGGGCATCCCTGGAAGAGATATGGCAGTGAGTTAAATACTAAATAAAAACCAAAAGAACTGCGGATGCTGTAAATCAGGAACAAAAACAAAGTTGCTGGAAAAGCTCAGCAGGTCTCTTCCAGGCATGCCCACCTTGAAGAAGCTCTGCTCCTCTCATCAACGGGATTTCCGTTCCAAGGTCACTTCTTGCCCACCGACTTTAATTTCACTGTCACTCTCTATCCTATGGTTTACTCCCTACCTCACCCACCTCCCTATTTTCTGCATATAAACTGACGTTTTCCCAGCCACCATCAGTTCTGAGGAAGGGTCACTGGACTCGAAATGTTAACTGTGTTTTCTCTTCGCAGATGCTGCCAGACCTGCTGAGCTTTTCCAGCAACCTTGCTTTTGTTGTGCATTGAGAACTACATCTGTATGTAAAATGTCACTGAGTGATTTATGCATGGCTTCTACTATCTGAATAGTTTTAAACAAGCTTTGCAGCAAAGTCCTGAGCAGGAAATTCCCATGTGTGGTTGGCTGCTTCATCTTTTACAATAATCTGCACCTGGTCACTTATCTCACCAAAGCAAGGAAAAATGCAGCAGGAGCAAGAGAAGGATGAGGAGCGTGAAGTGGAGGAAATAGAGGAGAGCCAGGGACTACCAATGCCCCTAGTTGCCCGAGCTTTCAGAGAGCTGTGGACTTGATGAGCTAAATGGCCTGCTTTCACACTGTAGGGAATCTATGATGAACTTTATTCCGTCATGATTGAACAATCACTCACACAAGCCCTGGGGTCCTGTATTCTGTGCTTGTGCCCTTGTGGATACTGCAAAGTTTTTCCCTTATAACTCAGGAAGAGTGGTGGAACGCTGCTGAGGTTCGATTGAGGCTGCAGTGGGTAATCCCGAGCAGCTTGAGGCTGTAGACTGATGGACCATGACCGTCTGATCCAGTTGGCTGTGAGGCACTAGCGGGGACACTAGGGGTGCAGGCATCCTGAGACAGGGCAGCTGATTCCTCTGTTACAGAGGTCCAGTCCACTGTCCTCACCCCAACACTCTGTGTGTAACCAAGACTAAGGTATTAATGTGATATTTCAGAGAAGCTGTCAACACTGTCCTCTAGAGCCAAAATAGCAGCTGCCTGAGTTTCAATTATCGCAAATGTGAGCTCCGCTATGGTGGCACCTCTGCAATGGGAGCAGAACTGACTATTTGGTTCATTCTGGGTGGATGCATCCCTATGCTCAGTGCAAAGACTTGGCAAGTTGGAGTAGATTCCTCCATGTTGTGTAATAAAGTATGCAAGCTCAGAAGCAGACTTTTCCAATGGCTGCCCATCAGCATTATTTTAGTAAACCAACGGTTTAGTATGTGAACATATCCTCAGGTAAGTTGACCACCACCTTATTGCCCCAGCTGCATGACCACTTGTGGCCAGCCACTGTCCTCCACTCTCCTAGAATCTGTACGTTGAGATGAGCAGATGGGAGTTTTTTTCTTGTTCTTGCTGTTCCTATTTTTAGCTGAATAAACTTCAGGTGAGGGTGAAGGTAAAAATTGTTGGGAGGGAGCAAATGGAAAAATAATACTTTGAGCCATTGACTTGTTTTATGTTTTCATTAAATTGCTTTTTTGAAATTGCTAAGTTTGACAATATGATTCAATTGGATAGTTGTTCCCAGGTGGCTTTCAGACAGTGGATGAAAGTCGTTTTTGATTAGTTTTTGTTTACTCAGTGACACATTTGAGCCAATGAGTATGATTAACTGAGAACGAGTTTATTTAGTGCTATCATGACTTTCTGCCCTACAGAAAGGAAGTGGCTTTGAGGCTTAACATTTGATGCTACTATATCGAGTTGGTGCAATATTTTAATTAGAATTATAACTCTGTCTGTACTCCAGGGGAATTTCTAATTGAAACTGAAAGAACTGTGGATGCTGTAAATCAGGGACAAAAACAGAAGTTTCTGGAAAAGCTCAGCAGGTCTGGCAGCATCCATGAAGAAAAAAATCAGAGTTAATGTTTCGGGTCCGATGATAGTTCCTCAGAGGAAGGGTTACCGGACCCGAAACATTAACTCTGATGTTTTCTTCACAGATGCTGCCAGACCTGCTGAGTTTTTCCAGAAACTTCTGGATTTCTAATTATGAGATAACAAGGTGTAGAGCTGGATGAACACAGCAGGGCAAGCAGCATCAGAGGAGCAGGAAGTCTGACGTTTCGGGCCTAGACCCTTCTTCAGAAATGGGGGAGGGGAAGGGGATTCTGAATTAAATAGGGAGAGAGGGGGAGGCGGATAGAATATGGATAAAGGAGAAAATAGGTGGAGAGGAGACAGACAGGTCAAAGAGGCAGGGATGGAGCCAGTAAAGGTGAGTGTAGGTGGGGAGTTAGGGAGGAGGTAGGTCAGTCCAGGGAGGACGGTCAGGTCAAGGGGGTGGGATGAGGCTAGTAGGTAGGAAATGGGGGTAGGGCTTGAGGTGGGAGGAGGGGATAGGTGGGAGGAAGGACAGGTTAGGGAGGTGGGCACGAGCTGGGCTGGTTTTGGGATGCGGTAGGGGGAGGGGAGATTTTGAAACTTGTGAAGTCCACATTGATATGATTGGGCTGCAGGGTTCCCAAGCGAAATACGAGGTGCTGTTCCTGCAACCTTCAGGTGGCATCGTTGTGGCACTGCAGGAGGCCCAGGATGGACATGTCATTTGAGGAATGGGAGGGGGAGTTGAAATGGTTCGCGACTGGGAGGTGCAGTTGTTGAGTGCGAACCGAGCGTGGGTGTTCTGCAAAGTGGTCCCCAAGCCTTCGCTTAGTTACACCGATGTAAAGGAGGCCACAACGGGAACAGCGGATACAGTATACCACATTAGCAGATGTGCAGGTGAACATCTGCTTGATGTGGAAGGTTGTCTTGGGGCCTGGGATGGGGGTGAGGGGGAGGT
>NC_063336.1:89044962-89045362 GCF_021869965.1 Rhincodon typus | reverse complement strand
TGGTTTTGGGATGCGGTAGGGGGAGGGGAGATTTTGAAACTTGTGAAGTCCACATTGATATGATTGGGCTGCAGGGTTCCCAAGCGGAATATGAGTTGCTGTTCCTGCAACCTTCAGGTGGCATCGTTGTGGCACTGCAGGAGGCCCAGGATGGACATGTCATTTGAGGAATGGGAGGGGGAGTTGAAATGGTTCGCGACTGGGAGGTGCAGTTGTTGAGTGCGAACCGAGCATGGGTGTTCTGCAAAGTGGTCCCCAAGCCTTCGCTTAGTTACACCGATGTAAAGGAGGCCACAACGGGAACAGCGGATACAGTATACCACATTAGCAGATGTGCAGGTGAACATCTGCTTGATGTGGAAGGTTGTCTTGGGGCCTGGGATGGGGGTGAGGGGGAGGT
>NC_063336.1:89011051-89044562 GCF_021869965.1 Rhincodon typus | reverse complement strand
CCACCACACCCGGCACTTTTCCCTGCAACCGCAGGAAGTGCTACACCTGCCCCCATACCTCCTCCCTCACCCCCATCCCAGGCCCCAAGAAGACTTTCCACATCAAGCAGATGTTCACCTGCACATCTGCTAATGTGGTATACAGCATCCACTGTTCCCGTTGTGGCCTCCTCTACATTGGGGAAACCAAGCGGAGGCTTGGGGACTGCTTTGCAGAACACCTACGCTCGGTTCACACTAAACAACTGCACCTCCCAATCGCGAAACATTTCAACTCCCCCTCCCATTCCTCAGACAACATGTCCATCCTGGGCCTCCTGCAGTGCCACAACGATGCTACCCGAAGGTTGCAGGAACAGCAACTCATATTCCGCTTGGGAACCCTGCAGCCCAATCTCCCCTCCCCCTACCGCATCCCAAAACCAGCCCAGCTCGTCCCCGCCTCCCTAACTTGTCCTTCCTCCCACCTATCACCTCCTCCCACCTCAAGCCGCACCCCAACTCCTACCTACTAACCTCATCCCGCCCCCTTGACCTGTCCGTCCTCCCTGGACTGACCTATCTCCTCCCTACCTCCCCACCTACACTCACCTTTACTGGCTCCATCCTTGCCTCTTTGACCTGTCTGTCTCCTCTCCACCTCTCTTCTCCTCTATCCATCTTCTATCCGCCTCCCCCTCTCTCGCTGTTTATTTCAGAACCCCCTTCCCCTCCCCCATTTCTGAAGAAGGATCTAGGCCTGAAACATCAGCCTTCCTGCTCCTCTGATGCTGCTTGGCCTGCTGTGTTCATCCAGCTCTACACCTTGTTATCTTAGGGCAGATATAGTATGGTTTTTCTGTCGCCCTGACGTTGTCTTAACTCAAATGGATGCTGTTTTCTTACAATTGCCATTCTTAAAACTTCCTATTTTTTTCTTAGTCCATCAAACATGTTTTTTGTCCATCAAACATGTGCTCTGTGACGTCTAGCTCAACTGCTGCATCCACCGCTTTATATCAAAAAGATGGCATTCACAGGATGGCTGGGCCAGCATTTATTGTTCATCCCCAGTTGCCGTCGAAGGTGGTGGTGAACTATTAGATACTGATGCGGAATCAGATTGTGTGGAAATAAGAGGGGAACAAGGGAAAGAAGTCACGGGTACAAGTCCTTCATAGGCCCTAAAGAGTTGCCTCACTGTAGGATAAAGTATAGATCAGAAAACATACATCAGAAAATAATGGAGACATGTAAGAAAGGTGTTACAATTGTCATGGGTGATTTTAATCTTCTTATTAACTGGACAATTCAAATGGGTGAGGGTAACTTGGAAGTCAGATTGAAGCATCAGGGATTGCTTCATTGTATAACCTGAGAACAGGCTATTTTAGATCAAATAATGTATGATGAGGTAGGATTAATAAGAGATCTCTTGGTTAAGGATCCACTAGGGGGTAGCAATCACAGTATGGTAGAGTTTCACATTCAGTTTGAGGGAGAGCAACTGAGGTCTTAGACCAGTGTCTTGAACTTAAATAAAAGGGGCAATGACAGGTATGAAGAACGAACTGTCTGGAGCGAGCTGGGTATATTGACTAAGGTGGAGGTCAGTGAATGAGCAGTTGCAAATGTTTGATATTTTTTAATGCTCAGTAAAAATTTATACTGGGCAAGAAGGAGGGCTTGATAAGAAGGATGGACCATCAATGGTAAACAAAGGCTGTCAGGGAGAGTACCTAATTAAAAACTAAGTGACACAAAGTGGCAAAAACTGTTAAGGATTGGAATTTTTAGGGACCAGCATTGAATGAGTTTAAAAACAAATGAGCGAAGAGTGAGAAAATTAATTACAAAAATAAGTTGGCTCGAAATATTTTAAAAATTCCAAGCAAAAGCTTCTATGGATATATTTGGAACGGTTGTAAAGTGCAGCTGGGAATTAATAACAAGGACTAGAGAAATGGCTGATAATTTAAACAAATAATTTTCATTGTTCTTTATGATGGAGGACATTATAAACATCCCAAAAATAACAGAGAAGCAAAGTGCTAATGGAAGGAAAAGTCTTCTAACAGACTGTGTCAGGAGGGACAAAGTATTTGACAAACTAATGGGGCTAAATGGAAACATTGCCAGGACCTGATGGCTTGTAGTCAAGAGTTTTATACAAAGTGACTGCAGACATACTGGAGGCATTGGACAAATATTCTAGAACTCCCTGAATTCCAGGACAGTTATAGCTGATTTGAAAACCAGTACCATGATTTCCCTGTTCTAGAAGGGAGGGGGACAGAAAGCACAAAACTATTAGCCACTTAGCCTAACATCTGCCATTGGGAAAATGCTACAGCCCATTTATAAGGAAGAAATAACAGGGCAAATAGAAACATGATCAAACATAAACAATATGGTTCTGCAAAAGGGAAATCCTTTTTGACAAATTTGTTAGACATTGGAGATATAACAAGCAGAGCTGATAAAGGGGGACCAGTAGATCCACTTTATTTGGATTTCCAGGAGATATCTAGTAAGGTGCCCAATAAAAGGTTATTGCACATGATTTGTAACTAGTGAAGTGCCACAAGACTACTCAGATCCCTAGGATCAGAGTAGCCCACAAACCAACAACCATTCTGTGACAGCTACTGATAAACGTAAAGGACCCCATACCCACAACTAATAAAACTAATGTAATGTACAAAATACCGTGCAAGGCCTGTGAGAAACACTACATAGGTCAAACTGGAAGAAAACTGACAATATGGATACATGAACACCAACTAGGCACCAAGAGACATGGCCAATTCTCACTGGTTTCAATACACACGGAGAAAGAAGGGCACGAATTCAACTGGGACAACACATCCATAATAGCACAAGCCACACAGAGACATGCCAGGGAATTCCTGGAGGCCTGGCATTCCAACTGGAACTCCACCAACAAACACACTGAACTAGACCCATACACAAGCCACTGAAAAAGAGAACCAGAAGTGATGCCAACCACCCCAGCAAACCGAGGCATATAAATAACAAGCGGGATAGAACACCAACGCTTCACCAGAGGCGGACTGACAATGTTACCTAGCAGGGTATCGAAACGCCTGCAATCAAACACACTGGCTCAGCGAGCATGTCCACAACCCCATCTCTGGCCTCTCTGTCTCTGAAAATTCCCTTGAAAATTGCACCATTTTGTATACATCTCTCTCCTAATTCTCCTTGCTGAAATGAATTACTTCACAGTTCTGTATTAAATTCATTTGCTACTTTCCTGCCCATTTAACTGATTTGTCTGTGTCCTCCTCGAGTGTGTTACTTGCCAGGCTGTTTGCTGCACCTCTACTTTGTCTGCAAACTTTAAAACCATGCCCCATAAATCCAAGATATAACTGACATTTATCAAAAGGAGCAATGATGTTAATACTGAGTAGACTAATTCACTGATGGCAATGAGTTAGGTGGCACAGTAAGTAGTGGAGTTGGCAGGCAGAAAAGAATAATTTAAAAAGATTAATAGAATGTTAACTTTTAATGAAATGTGGGTGAAATACAAAGAGTTGTGAATGATGCTTTAGTTGTATATAGCTGTGATTAGGCTTCTTTTGGAGTACAGTGTTCAGTTCTGCAATAGGTCAAGGAAGGAACTATGCAGATTCACCAGAATGATCCTGGGGTTGAGAGGGTTAAATTCTGTGGACAATTTGGAAAGATGAGACTTGACTTTAGAAAACGGAGGTATGATCTAATTGGGGTATTTCAAATGGTTAAAAGATATAGTGGGTTAGGTAGAGAGAAGCTGTTTCCTCTTGTGGGGGCTAGAACGAAAGCTGTCTATGACAGACAGGCGTAACTATAAAATCAGAGCTGGGTCAACTGAGGGTGATGGCAGCGATCACTTCAGCGCTACACAATGTGGTGGAAATTTTTTGTTTAATGCATAAGATATGCGCATTGCTGGTTGGGCTTGCATTGTTGCCTGTACTTAGCTGCCCTTGAAAAGGTAGTAACTGGAACTTTTTCTCTTGAAACATACATTAAGCTAAGGCTAGCTCGTTAAAATCTGGAATTGGTATATCTTTGGACAGATTGAACATCAGACATATCTTCAAATAAAGTGCAAACTCAGTGACCACAGCACAGAGCTATGTCCCTCCTAAATATTAACAGCAACAAGCCATAGGCAGAGTGTTAGACCAACAGTGAATCAGGCCAAACCTCTTGTAGCTTCATCATATCCAGTAGAGAATGACAGTGAACATTAAAGCAACTAATGAAACAAGGATGCTTCATGTGTATTCCTGTTCTCAACTACAGTAGATTTTTATGTGAGTGGGCAAGAGACAGGCTCAGTAAAGGCAGATGGAATTGTTGAATGAACGATTGCATTAATCTCCCAAAGTTTTCATCTTCATTGATGCCTGAATCTTGCCAATTCAGTCCACGTGACACTAAGAAGCAGCTAAGTTTACTAAATGCAACAAAGACTGTATCAGAAACAGTACTGAAAATCTGCTTAACAGAACTGACCCCTCTACATAAGCAGTTTTATTTTTGCAGTTTACTGGCACAGCCTCAGCAGTATCTCAGTGGATAGTGCCCTCACCTTTGAGTCAGAAAGTTGTGCAATCTGAAGTGTGATTTCATAGGGCGTTGCTGGTTCACAAGATGCCTCCAATTCACTCTCCAGTTAGAGGTGGAAGGAGAGGCACAGGAGACTAGATTGGCAGGACATTTGGAAATTTTCGGTTTTGTGGGATCTCAGTGTACAGTCCACTCCCAGCCCAGTGATGACTGACTCCCTCAAATATGTCCATGAATTGTGTACATGCCCACGCCTTAGGGCTCTATCACTACTATCAGACAAGTCTCATAACAAAACCACTTGTTTTGAGCAATTTTAATCTGCCCTGAGGTTTCCAACTGATTTACACTATTTCTACTTGGAAAATCATAGTTGAGGAACATCAATATGATCACTAGAAAGATGCTCAACATTTTCTCCTCATATTCATGAGGAAGGGAATAATTTATCATACCAACTAACTTGCGCTCATCCTTTATGAACTCGACTTTTTTTTACATCTCCACCTACTGTCTGACTGTTGTATGACTGAAAAATTAAGTTGCTATTTCTTCAATCTCTCTGTATAGTTTTTACACATTCTCCTTTGACCTTCTGTTCATCATCTCCTTTCGTTTCTATATGTTCTGTCTTCAACCCAGTGAGTTCTGTCACCTTTTCCCTTCCTCCGGATTTATTGTTGTTATGCCTTCTTATTTAGTTCTGATTAAATAGTTAATTCATTTCATCCTTCTGTGACCCTTGCTGCTTTGCTCCTCTGTTGAGCTGAGCATCTGTCAGTCACAGGATACAATGACTTCTGGCTGCATTGTATCTCTTTGGAGCTGATGAGCTTCTGGCACTGAGTGTGATGTTCAGGAAATTACATTCCACTCATAAAATAGCGGTTCATTATAATTTTTTCAATTCATTGAAGGGATTTAGGTACTGCTGGCTGGGCCAGCATTTATTTTCCATCCCTGGTTGCCCTTGAGAAGGTGGTGGTTAGCTGCCTTCTCAAATCGCTGTAGTTCTATTGATGGAGGGACCCCTTTCACACTACCCTTAGGAAGGGAGTTCCATTGGCACTGAAGGGATAGTAACATATTTTCAAATCAGGATGATGAACAACTTGGAAGGGAACTTGCAGGTGGTTTTGTTCCCATATATCTGCTGCCCTTGTCCTTCCAGATGGAAGTGGTCATGGGTTTGGAAGGTGCTGTCTTAAGAAACCTCTGTGAATTTCGACAGTACATTTTGTAGATGGTACACACTGCATTAACGGTGGAGGGAGTGAATGTTTGTAGATGTGGTGCCAAACATTCTATCCAGATGTATCACAGCTTGGTAGGGCAACTGTTCTGCCCAGGATTGTAGGAAACTGCACAGAGTTGTGAACATAGTCCAGTCCATCACACAAACTTCCCTTCCATCCGTTGACTCTATCACTTGACTTCTCACTGCCTCGGAAAGGCAGCCAACATCAAAGGTTCCTCCTCCCCAGTTGTAATCTCTTCCAACCTCTTCTATTGGGCAGAAGATACAAAAGCTTAAAAACTTAAACAGCTTCTTCCCTGCTGCTATTAGACTTCTGAGTGGATTGCTGAAATTTCAGATGTAACGTTGACCTTGCTCTTTGTGTGCCTTCTCTGCAGCCATAACATTGTATTCTTTGCTCTGTTCTATTACCCTAATGCACTTGTATGGTATGATCTGTCTGCACTGCAAGCAATACAAAACACTTCACTGTACCTAGTTACATGTGACAATAATAAATCAAATCAAATCAAATCAGTGAAGTGGGCTGCTTTGTCCTGGATGCTGTCAAGTTTCTTGTCATGGGTTTGAAAGGTGCTGTCGAAGAGGCTTGGTGAATTTCTGCAGTGGTTCTTGCAAATAGTACACAGTGTGCCCACTGACTCACTGGAGTGAATGTATAAATCGAGCTTCTTTGTGCTGGATGACAATGAGCTTTTTCAGTGCAGTTGGGGCTCTGTTGACCAAGGCAAGTGGAGAGTATTCCCTCCTAGTTTTGTCTTGTGTTTATTAATATTGAAAAGGCATTGGTGGGTAATGAAGTAAGTTACTGCAGAATACCCACTACTTGGCCCAGGTAAGTTTCCAGTCAGGGATCACGCCAGGGATTTTAATGTGAGGAATTCAACTATGAAGATGCTATAATAAAAACAAAATGTTGGAGGAACTCAGCACTTCTGGCAGTATCTATGAGGAAAGAAAAGCAGAGTTAATTTTCAATGTGGCTCTCCTTTGGATTCATCACAGTTGGGATTATTCTGTTGACTGTCAACTGGCGATAGTCAGATTCATTTTGTTTTTGGGATTGTTATTGCCTCATACTTCATGTGAAATGATTGTTCCTTGTCAGTTATCAGACATCACCTGGATATAGTCCCTGTTTTTCTGCACGTAGGTATAGACTGTTTCAGATTTGAGGAGTTATGAATGGAACTCAATGTTATTTTGAGCTCTGGGCACCAACCACTGGCACCTGGTGGTTGAGGTAGTTCACTAACACCAATCCTTCTTATTTTTTTAAATCAACACATGTCTAGGGCTTTTGGGACTTAGGGTCATAGTGTTGTACAGCACAGAAACAGTCCCTTTTGTTCAACTCGTCCGCACCGACCAGATGTCCTAAGCTAACCTAGTCCCATTTGCCAGCATTTGGTCCATATCCCTCTAAACCCTTCCTATTCATGCACCTTTTAAAAGTTGTAATTGTACCCATCCCCAACACTTCTTCTGGCAGCTCATTCCATACAAGCAGCACCCACTGTGTGAAAAAAGTTGCCCCTCAGGTCCCTTTTAAATCTTTCCCCTCTCACCTTAAACCTATGCTCTCTAGTTTTGGACTCCCCTACTTGGTGGAAAAAGATCTTGGCTATTCACCCTATCCATCTCCTTCATGATTTTATAAACCGCTATAAGGTCAGCCCTTAGCCTGATGCTCCAAGGAAAAATAGCCCCAGCTTAATCAGCCTCCAACCGTGGCAAAATTCTTGTAAATCTTTTCTGAAACCTTTCAAGTTCAACAACATCCTATCTATAGCAGGGAGACCAGAATTGCACACAGTATTCTAAAAATGACCAATGTCCTGTACAGCCACAACATGCGTCCCAACTTCTATTCTCAATGCACTGCCCAATGAAGCCAAGTGTGACAAATGCCTTCTTCACTATCCTGTCTACCTGCGACTCTACTTTCAAGGAACTATGCACCTGCACCCCTGGGTCTCTTTGTTTGGTAACACTCCCCAGGACCCTTCCGTTAATTGTATAAGTCCTGTCCTGGTTTGCCCTACCAAAACAACACCTCACACATCTAAATTAACTTCTATCTGCCACTCCTTGGCCCATCTGATCAAGATCCTGTTGTAGTCTGAGATAACCTTCTTCATTGTCAATTTGGTGTCATCTGCAGGCTTACTAGCCATACCTCCTATTATTCACATCCAAATCATTGATATATATGACTAAAAGCAGTGGACCCAGCACCGATCCTGGGTGCAGGTCACAGGCCTCCAGTCTGAAAAACAACCCTCTACCACCACCCTCTGTCTCCTACCTTCAAGCCAATTTTGTATCTAATTGGCTAGCTCCTCCTGGATTCCATGTGATCTGACCTTGCTAACCAGTCTACCATGTGGAACCTTGTCGAAGATCTTGCTCAAGACTATGTAGACAACATCTGCCACTCTGCCTGTATCAATCTTCTTTGTCATCACTTCAAAAAACTCAATCAAGTCAGTGAGACATGATTTCCCATGCACAAAGCCATGTTGACTATCCTCAATCAGTCCTTGTTTTTCCAAATGCATGTAAATTCTGTCTCTCAGAATCCCCGCCCACAACTTACCTATCACTGATGTCAGACTCACTGGTCCAAAATTCCCTGGCTTTTCTTTACCACGTTTCTTAAATAATGGCACCACAAGAGCCACCTTTCAGTTTTCTGGCACATCACTTGTGGCTGTTGATCATACAAATATCTCAGCAAGGGTTGCAGCAATCTCTTCCCAACTTCCCATAAAGTTCTGGGATACACCTGATCAGGTCCTGGGGATTTATCTACCTTTATGCATATTAAGACCTCTAGCATGTCCTCTTCTGTAATGTGGACACTTTTCAAGACATCACCATTTATTTACCCTAGTTCCCTAGCTTCCATGTCCTTCTCCACAGTAAATACTGAAGTGAAATATTTGTTTAGTATTTCACCTATCTCCTGTGGTTCCACACATAGATGACCTTGTTGATCATTAAGGGACCCTATTTACTCTTCTTTGTAGAACATCTTTGGATTCTCCTTAACCTACTTGCCAAAAGTATCTCATGACCCCTTTTTGCCCTCTTTATTTCCCTCTTAAGCGAACTCCTACCTCCCTTATAGGGATTCACTCAATCCCCACTGTCCTTGCCCTTTGCACTAACAGGAGCACACTGTCACTGAACTTTTGTTATTTCATTTTTGAAGGCCTCCCACTTTCCAACTGTCCCCTTATCTGTGAATAGCCTTTCCCAATCAAACTTTGAAAGCTCCAGCCTAATACCATCAAAATTGGCCTTACTTCAGTTTAGAACTTTAGATCAGGTCTGATCTTTCCTATAACTATTTTAAAACTGATAGAATTATGATCACTTGCCCCAAAGTGCTCCCCCATTGACACCTCAGCTACTTGTCCTGACTTATTTCTCAACAGAAGGTCAAGTCTTGCTCCTTCTCTTGGAGGTACATTCACATATTGAATAAGAAAATTTTCATGTACATGCTTGACAAATTCCTTCTTATCCAAGCCCTTAACACTATGGCAGTCCCAGTCTTTGTTTGGAAAGTCAAAATCCCCTAACGTTACAATCCTATTATTCCTACAGATAACTGAGATCTTCTTACACATTTGCTTCTCAATTTCCTGCTAACTATAAGGGGCCCTATAGTACAATCCCAATAAGGTGATCGTCCCTTTCCTATTCCTCAGTTTCACTCATATAACTTCATTGGACGTTCTTCCAGGAATATCCTCCCTAAGTACAACCGTAATATTATCCTTAACCAAAAACGCCATTCTCCCCTCTCTTTCCTCCCCTTCTATCCTTCCTATAGCATCTATACCCTAGAACATTAATCTGCCAGTCCTGCATCCCAGTCTCATTGTTCCCATAAGTTCACCTGCCTTACTTGTCATCTTTTATTATAACTTTTAACATAAACTAAGGTGAAAAAAACCTCTCAAACTCAGAAGTAAAATTAGAATAGTATGGTTCACAAAGCCTAGAATGAAAATATTGCAACTCTCAAAATTAAATTTACCAAAATTATCAGCTACAAAACTAAATGTTCCTCTGCATAGATTGGCTGAATGGCAGGTGTTTCCTGAAGTCCTCGGACTGCCTGATTCTAACTTTGACTCCTACCCAAGAGCATTGGAATCTATGGTGGGTTTGCTGGAGCCCATTTTAAAGCTCTGCGGGACTGAGCTATTGTGAGCAACATTCCTTGTCTTCATCCACAGAAAATAGTCACCTCTGTTGCTTGGTGGCTGTGTACTCTCTAAAACAACATTATTGAAGTAACTGGAACTAGGCAACAATCAGCCGTGACCATGACCATGATAGAGCAGAATTGATTGGTTAACTGGTCTAGTCCTGCTCCTATTTCTTTTGTTATAGATGTTTTATAATCATTAAGTTCAGAGGTGCTATTACATACCTCTGGAGCAGGTGGGATTTGAACCGAGGTTGCCTGATCCATGGGAGGGGAAACTGCTGCTGCACCATAAGATACCATCCATCGTCCTTTCTAGATATTTCGATATTTTCTAAATGACCTGTTCAGTGATGTTATTACACACCCTTGGAGTATGTCAGACTAGAACACTGCCTCTTGGTTCAGAAGTACAAACACTACCACCGCACCACAAGAGCCCCCCTATCATCTTTTCTATGCTGTGTTTAAGGACCTATCTAATCATTAATGGTAGACGGTAAACCATTTGAGAGTGTTATCAAAGAGGCACCTGTCTTCCATAACAACATATCGTTCACTGTTTGATAACACTATGTTCAATTTATAGTACTTGGTAAGGCAGAATTACAACTATAAGGAGCTAACTCTTTCACATCTGTCTCCATTAGAACCTAGTGTAAGACTAAGTATTTCTCCACCCAAAGACTGAGAGATGTCATCAGGTAAAGTAGAGTTAATGCAACTTCAATATTAACTCTTGCAGAACCATTACAATAGTAATCATCAGTAAACTTCCTCTGACGTTCTGATGGAAGGAAGGTCATTGAACCTGTTAGAAATGATAGATCTCCAACAGCCATGACCATCTTTCTTTGTGTTAGGAATACTCACTCCACTCACTCGGGAATTTCCCACCCCCTACACCACCCAGTCCCATTCACTTTAGTTTTACTAGGGTGGTTTGGTATCATATTTGGTCACGTGCTGTCTTGATGTCAGGGCTAATCACTCTCACCTCTGGAATTCACCACTTCTTCTTTGAACTTGGACCGAAGCTGTCATGAGTTCAGGAGCGAGGTGATTATAGAGTCATAGAGGTCTACAGCATAGAAAAAAATCACTTTGGCCCATAGAATCTGTGCCAGTCAAGAGCCACCATCTAACCTTTTTAATCCCATTTTCCAGCACTCATCCATAGCCTTGTGTGCTTTGGAATCACAAGTGTACATCTAAAAGCCTTAAAGTGCATTAAGGTGGTTAAATCCCCTGGGCCTGATCAAGTCAATCCTCGTAAATTGCAGGAGGCTGGGGAATAAATTGCAGAGGTTCTTGCAGAGATTTTTGCTTCATCTTTAGCCACTGGTGAAGTTCTAGAAGACTGGAAGGTGGCTAATGTCATTCCATTGTTTAAGAAAGGCAACAAAGACAAGCCAGGGAACTACAGGCCAGTGAGCCTGACATCAGTGGTAGGCAAGTTATTGAAGAGGATACTGAGGGACAGGATCAACCAACATTTGGATAGTCAAGGTCTGATTAGGGATAGTCAGCATGGATTTGTGTGGGAAGTCACGTCTGACAAATCTTTTAGAGTTTTTCAAAGAAGAAACCAAGAGGATGGATGAGGTAGGGCAGTGGATGTTGTCTATATGGACTTTAGTGAGGCCTTTGACAAGGTCCCACATGGCAGGTTAGTCATGAAAGTTAGGCTGCGTGGGATCCAGGGAGAGCTAGCTAATTGGATTCAAAATTGACTCAATGGTAGGAAGCAGAGGGTGATGGTTGAAGGTTATTTCTCAGACTAGGGGCCTGTGACTAGTGGTGTGGCACAGGGGTCAGTGCTGGGACCTTTGTTTTTTGTTATTTACATAAATGACCTGGATGCAAATGTACAAGGCATGATTAACAAGTTTGTGGATGGTACAAAATCAGAGGTATTGTTGGTAGCGAAGAAAGTTATCAAAAATTACAGAGGGGTCTTCATTAAATGGGGAAGTGAGCTGAGGATTGGCAAATGCAATTCCATACAGATAAGTGTGAGGTATTGCTTTTTGGAAAGTCAAACCAAGATAGGACTTATACAGTAAATGGTAAGGTCCTGAGGAGTGTTGTGGAACAGAGGAACCTAGGAATACATGTACATAGTTCATTGAAAGCAACGTCACAGGTAGGCAGGAAGGTGAAGAAGGCATTTAGCATCCTGGCCTTCATCAGTTGAGGCATTGAGTATAGGAGTTGGGACGTTATGTTACCGTTGTATAAGTCATTGGTGAGGCTGCACTTGGAGTATTGTGTACAGTTTTGGTCACCCTGTTATGGGAAAGACATAGTTAAACTGGAAAGTGTGCAAAGAAGATTTATGAGGATGTTGCCAGGACTAGTAGGCCTGAGTTATTGGGAGAGGTTGGCCAGGATAGGACTTTATTTCTTGGAATGTAGGAGAATGAGGGGTGACCTTATTGAGGTGTATAAAATCATGAGGGGTATAGATAGAATGAATGCACACAATCTTTTTCCCGGGGATGGTGAATTGAAAACTAGAGGGCATAGGTTTAAGGTGAGAGGGATAGATTTAAGAAGGACCTGAGGGGCAACATCTTCACGCAGAGAGTGGTGCGTATATGGAATGGACTGCCAGAGAAAGTGGTTGAGGCAGGTACAGTAGCAACATTTAAAAAACATTTGGATAGCTACATGGATGAGAAGGGTTTAGATGGATATGGACCAAATGTGGGCAATTGGAACTAGCTAAAAGGGCACCATGGTCAGTATGAACCAGTTTGGGCCGAAGGGCCTGTTTCCATGCTGTATGACTTCAAATACAAATTAAATGTTATGAAAGTTTCTGCCTCCATTACCCTTACAGATTATCACCACTCTTTAGGTGAAAAATAATTTCTTCACATCTACTCTAATCCTCCTGCCCCTTATCTTAAATCTATGCCCCCTAGTCATTGATCCCTCAAGCAAGGGGAAATGTTTCTTCCTCTCTACCCTGTCTGTGTCCCTCATAATTTCATCCATCTCAATCATGTACCGCTTGGTCTCCTCTGCTCCAAGAAAAACAGCCTCAGTCTATTGAATCCCTGTTTGGGCAAATCCTTTAGGGGTGGCACAGTGGCTGAGTGGTTAGCACTGCTGCCTCACAGTGCCAGGGACCCGGGTTTGATTCCACCCTCGGGCGACTGTCTATGTGGAGTTTGCACATTCTCCATGTGCCTGTGTGGATTTCCTTCGGGTGCTCCAGTTTCCTCCCACAGTCCAAACATGTGCAGGTTAGGTGGATTGGCCATGCTATATTGCCCACAGTGTCCAGGGATGTTTGGGTTAGACATGTGTAATGTAGGGGTAGGGGAATGGGATGCTGTTTGGAGGGGTGGTGTGGACTTGTTGGGCTGAATGGCCTGTTTCCACACTGTAGGGATTCTATGAAAAAACTCTTCAGCCGAAGCAACATCCTGGTAAATATCTTCTGCACCCTCTCCAGTGCAATCAAACTGACCATTTGGTGAACAGGTTATCAATGAGCAAGTGCCACTTGATAGCACTGCCAATGACACCTTAATAACTTTGGTGATGATTGAACATAGTCTGATGGTGTGGTAATTTAAGCCATGCCTGAACAATTTCTCATTTTCAATAGTGCTGTGGCTACCTTGGAACAGCTTGGTTCAGGGTACAGAGGTACAGGTCTTCAGTCCTTCAATTAGAATGTTATCAGGACCAACAACCCTTGAAGTATTCAGTGCTTTCAATCATTTATTGACATCATGTGGAGTATACAAATAAGATTGAAGACTGGCATATGTGAGGTTTTCATCAATGCAATCATAGAGGTGACAAGTGCAAGAGGTTAAATGATGAGCCCATGATAGACGTTAAATCTTTTTATTCTTTCCCCATTTCCCCTTTCTCTGCCTCTGTTCTTCCTTAAAATTCTGTCATACATTTAACTTTTTCCAACTTTGACATAAAATGATAATCCTGGATGTTACGGTGAACTTGAACTACAAAATACAGGCCAGTTTGGTTTGTGTGGATGGAGGTTGTTAAAGAGTTTTAAATCTGAATTCCAGCACTAATTCGGGTCTCACAGCTTTACAGTAGGCAAGCAACCAGGAGAAAAACTGACACTTCAAATATTCTAATGAGACTGTGAATCTCCTTGTATTTCAGTATTTTGAACTGTACTGTAAATGGCTGAGCTTCCAGAACAATAGGGAAACCTGGCAGCTGAAACCGAGTTGAGAATTATTGGATCCAGGAGATAAGTGTCTTTCCACTCACCTGCTAGATCCATTTCTCATAAAGACCCCCAATTGTACACCTCCCTCTGACCTTACCAATCATCCCCATAATGCCACTGTTCCCAAAGACTTCTCTTTCCAATCATGTTCTCCACTCACCAACTGCTGTACCCACAGCACAAGCACATATATGCATTCATAATAGCACAAGCCAAACAGAGACATGCCGGGGAATTCCTGGAGGCCCTGCATTCCAACCGGAACTCCATCAACATACACATTGCACTGGACCCGATATACAAACCACTGAAAAACAGAACTGGAAGTGATGCCAACCACCCCAGCAAACTGAAGCATATAAATAACAAGCGGGACAGAACACTGACGCTTCACCGGAGGCTCACTGATGATGTTACCTAGCAGGGTGACAAAACATCTGCAATCAAACACACCAGCTCAGTGAGCAAGTCTACAACCTCATCCACAATCCGAACTACAAATCTTCTCAAAACCTTTAAACAAATATCTTGCAAGGTTAAGATATTTGAGTAGATTACAGAGATAAGGAAGGGTAAGGCTACAGTGGGATTTGAAAACATGATTAAGAAATGTTTAAAATTGAGGCATTGCCAAGCCAGGAGCAATAGATGTCTGTGGGCATTGGGAAAATGGATGAGGAGAGGAGGACTTGAGACTTGATTGCAGGTAAAATATTGGCAGCAGAGTTTTTAGATGAGCTTAGATTTATGGAGAGTAGAATATAGGATGAAGAAGCAAGAAGAGTTTTCAAACAGTTAAATTTGTTTAGACTGTGACCAGATTGATAGTGAGGAACATTATCAAAGGATACAGTAGGATATCGATCTGTTGGAAAGTTGAGTGGAGAAATGGCAGATGGAATTTAGTCAGACAAAGTGTGAGGTGATGCATTTTGGGAGGTCAAATGCAAAAGGAAAATATGCAGTAAATGGCAGGACACTAAGGAATATCGATACACAGAGGGATCTTGGAGTGCAAGTCCACAGCTCCCTGAAAGTGGCAACACAAGTGGATAAGGTAGTAAAGAAGGCATACAACATGCTTACATTTATCAGTTGGGGCATTGAGTCTAAAAATTGGCAAGTCATGTTACAGTTGTATAAGACTTTAGTAAGGCTGCATTTTGATTATTGTGTGCAGTTCAGGTTATCACATTATAAGAAGGATGTAGAGACTTTGGAGAGGGTGCAGAAGAGAATGTTGCCTGAATTGGAGTGTACAGTCTGTAAGCAGAGGTTGGGCAAACTTGGATTTTTTTTTGCAAGAGCATCCAAGGCTGAGGGGTGACCTGATAGAAGTATTTAAAATTATGAGGGGAATGAATAAGATGGATAATTAGAGTCTTCTTCCCAGGGTGGAAATGCAAATGTCTTGGGCTTAAGGGGGATAGTTTTTTTACACAGAGGGTGGTAGGTGCCTAGAACATGCTGCCAAGTGAGGTGGTAGAAACGTAGATGATAGCAATGTTTAAGAGGCACTTAGACACATGAACAGGCAGAAAATAGAGAGATGTGGATGATGTACACACAGATGGGCTTAGTTTAAGAAGAGGCAATAGCCTATTGGTATTATCACTGGACAGTTTACCCAGAGACTAAGGTAATAGTCTGGGGACCTGGGTTGGAATCCTGCTCCAGCAGATTGTGGAATTTGAATTCAGTAAACATCTGGAATTAACAGTCAAATGATGACCAAGAGTCAAATGATGACCATGAAACTATTGTCAATTGTTGGGAAAAAAAACATCCGGTTTCAATAATGTCCTTTAGGGAAGGAAACTGCCATCCTTACCAGGTCTGGCCTACACGTGACTCCAGTCCCATAGCAATTTGTTTGACTCATAACTGCCCCCGGGCAATTAGGAATGGGCAATAAATTCTGGCCTGGCCACTGACACTCATCCATGAATGACATAATACAGACATGGTGGGCTGAAGGACCTGATCCTGCGCTGTACTATTCTATGTTTTGTATAATCAGGGTATATAATGGCATCAAGAGGAGCGCTTACTTACTGCAATCATTTACTCCTAGAATCAATGTTATATGTTGAGGTTTCATGACGAGACTAATTTGCCATTTCATGTTGCTGTTATTGTTTGTTCTTTAATACTGGTTTGAAACAACTTCTGCTAATTCCAACTAACCTTCTTTAACAGAACATCAGAGTTCGGACAGTCAAGGGATTGGATTACCTTTGTAGATCAGGAAGCAAGTTCCATGGAAAGATGACAGAGAAATTTCTTCTGGTTGACTGTAAGACAGTGGTATATGGAACATACAGGTAACTTTCTGCACGTTTATACATACAAAAAAAAACTTATGTGGGAGACTAAACTAGGGGCCATGAGTGGAGGATGGTCAATCTTTTTGTTATTGATCCATGGGGTGTGGGCTTTGCTGGTTAGGCAAGTACCCAGTTACCCTGGAGAAGGTGATGATGCACTGCCTGTAGTTGTTGAGCTTTTGGGACACTCACAGTGCTGTATGGGAGGGACTTCCAGGAATTTGATCCAGTATAAGTGAAGGAACGGTTAACATAGTTCCAAATCAGGATTGTGAATGGCTTGGAGGGGAACTTGCAGGTGGTAGTGTTCCTGTACATCTAATTTCCTTATTCATCTAGATGGTAAAGCCGTGGAGTTTGAAGTTACAGTTGTAGAACACTTTGTCAGTTATTGCAGTACATTTTTTAAATGATACACATAGCTGCCACTCTGCGTCGGTGGTGAAAGGAATGAATGTTGAAGGTAGTGGATTGGGTGCTGATCAAGTGGACTGCTTTCTTGAATGGTGTTGAGCAACTTTAGAATGATTGGAGCTGCACCCATCTCAGCAAATGAAGAGTATTCCATCACACTACTGACTTGTAGTGTGGACAGCCATTAAGGAGTCAAGAAGTGATTTTGTCACTGCAGCATTCCCAGACTCTGAACTGCTGTTGTAGCCATGATAGTCACAGGGCTATCTAGTTCTGTTTCTGGTCAATAGTAGCCCCCAGAATGTTGAGAGTAGGGAGTTAATGATGCCAATGCCATCAACATAAAATAGATAATTATTAGATTCTCTCTTGTTGGAAATCGTCCATTACCAGGCACTTGTGCAACATTAAAGTAATAGCCACATCAGCAAAGGGTAAACGCTGGTGAACTTGCCTAAGCAAAAATCTCATTAAAATAACCCACATCCTGACTCCATGCAAAGATTGAGAAATAGCTGGCCTTCAATTCAACTGTTAATAATGTTTCAGGATTTGGATATGCTGATCAAACAACTTTGTTTATAAAGTGCTTTTAATAATAACAAAACATTCCAGGAACATGATAAAACAAGTTGATAACCGAACTGCAAAGAAAGACTTTAGGAGAGATTACCAAAAGCTGCTTCAAAGAGTTAGGTATTCAGGAGCATTGTAATGGAGTAAAGACAGGTGAAAAAGTGTTGGGTCAACAGGATTTGGGGTGAATAAACTTACAGCAGGAGGGTTTTGGATCTCTGTAAGTTTACGGACTTCAGAGTTCATTGCAGTTGTCAAATCCAGAAATAACAAAGCCACGAACGAGGGTTTCAGCAGGATTTTCTGGTCATTATTTAGATAGACAGGAATAAAATCAGAAATAAAACATTGAATTCCAGGAAAAATGAACACAGAATTGTGAAGTGATGACATGTTCCAAGGACTTTAAGAAAGGGAGGGACATCAATGATGTGATGGTAGTTTATGAGGATGATGGGAACCTTGCTTCATTTTCAGGAGGGATGGTAAATTTGCTGATGGTAAATTGAAAGGAGTGAGCGATGGTTTCTGAAGAGAGTAGACAATTATCAGCTAACAGTGAGGGAGGCTGAGTGACAAGAACTTTAGCACCTTCAGGAGATTGATCACCTGCACTTGGAGACCAAGAATATGCAACACACTCTCCACCTTCCAGAATTTATATTAAGCATACTTGAGTTACTAAATGCAAGGAGGAAACCTGACAACTTATTTCTGTAGCATTCTTGAAACATTTTTCCTTTGAACGTTCAAAGGCTTATCTTTCCTCAACTAATTAGATGAATTATTTATTTCCAGCTTCATGTGGTCCTTTGAGAAGATAAACCTTAGTATGGTTCAAGTGATCACTGGACATCTGGTTGAATCCTATGATGAAGAATTTCGGACACTCTATGCCCGATCAGATATCCCTGCTATATTTTCACCTGAAAGCTCCAGACTATTGGTGGATAGAAAGCAATTATCCATGTGGCAAAATAGCCTGAATACCAATATTTACCAGCATTCACTAGCTTCCTATGCTTCATCATCTAACCAATACCAGCCATTAAGTAGGCAGAACCCCATGCGGCACACTCTTGACACGTTGTATCAAAAGTTGCATTCAAGACAAAACACTCATCTAAATGAGCGGAACAATACTGATAATAAATTTAACCCGCGGAATTCACATATTAGACCTCACATCACAAATGGTCTGGATGCAGCAAACAGAATCAATTGCCTACAGACCTATGAGAGAAACGATTATTGGAAGCGACACAGTTACGCTGGGGAGCGGCCAGAAACATCATCGTATCTTTTGCTGAATAGGTCAGCAAACCAAAGACCCTTGTTTCAAAGAAGTGACCAGAATCTGCTGGAGGAAAACGAAAGTGTTACTTCTTCATCTCGAGGTGAATTGATGTCCAACACCATCAGAAACACTCTTGATCACCTGAAACATAAGAGAATAACACCGAGCTTCGATAGGAGTTTGCATATTCGGAATACGTATCATGGGCCCAAAACTTTGAACCTGCCTTCCACCCATAAGCTCCCAACCATAGAAAATATGAAAAGGATGGGTTTGCGAAACTGGCGAATTGAAAACTACTTAAATGATAAAGTTGGACCAGCGGTAAATTTGAGCACAGAGTCATTTGACAGCACCAACCTGATTACAACAGACAGGTTTGAAAACCCAGCAGGCTCCAAGATCCATGGAAGTTTAGACTTAGTAAACAGAACAGAGATTAAAACGAACCCCAATTTGTCACATTCCCGGCTGCGTTCTTCACTGGTTTTCAAGACCTCTATGATGGGTCAGGCTGACGTCTTCAGCCCTACTTCTGAATCAACAGCTTCGACTATTGGTGCAAACTCAGGGTCAACAACTCCTCGGGAGCAGACGTTGAGCAATCCCAGAGATTCATGGATGAACACTAATAAACAGCAGTCATCTGATGAACTGAAAACTCCAAGTGTGGCAGGTATACAGCGACAATCCAGTTATTCACCATCATCTCAAAATGACACTGCGATGAATCAAAATCTTAATCAACACAATCAGAGCTTCCAAGCACATCGGACAGATCAAAACAAGGCTCCAGATCACAATGCTGGACAGGAATCTGGACACTACACACTACCAAAGACAAAATTTCATTCCTCTTCTGCCAGGACTTTGTCAATCCACTCACTAACTGATCCAAAGGGAAATGAATCTCCCAAGATCTGGCCTCTTGGGAAGGACAGAAAAAGTCATGAGCATCCGACAAATTTCCTCACAAGAAGTTCAGAGAAGATCAAATCTCTGTTGATATTATCACACGATAAAAGAAATAATCGGCCTAGGAGTAGAGGGTCAGTTGCATCTAGTAAAACAAATAGCAGTACTGATACTTTGACCTCTGAGACTGATCAGCAGGAAAGGAGAAAAATAGCAAAATACATGTGGAATGAGCAAAAAGAGAAGACATCAAGTACATCATCAAATTCTATGAACACTCCAAAATTTGATCATGCCAACAAACAAGAACAATTAAACACAAGTGGTTATTTGCTTGGGAAGGATGACATGAGGCAGGGAGATGCATCAGCCCCAAGATTTGCCACTGAACAACAACCAGACATAGGCAACAGGGAACAGAAAGCACGCTGCAGCCCCTCTTCTGTCGTGAAGAAATTGAAGTCAGAAGAATTTAAAAACAACATTTATACAACAATGACCAACCAACCTAAACAGCGACGAGTTTACAGTCGTTTTGAGAAAGTTTACATGCCACAAACCAGTAACCTGAAACCTGAAAGAACTGACCCCACTTACATGCCAGCAAAGCCCGTTGATAGCAATAACGCTTTTCCCAGTGAGCAGTCATACCATCATTCAAGATTCCCCTCATCTCAAGGGAACCACGTACACCAAGCAACCCCTCACAATGAAAATAAGTTTGAAAAATTTGTGCAGAAATTTATGGGTTCATTCAAATCTAAAAAGTAAAGAGCCTTAAAATTCCTTTGTGGTATAATAATAAATGAGCACATTCCCCTGAACTTCCTCATGCTGCTACTTTAATGAGTGTTAACACATTTTTTTGTGACAGCCACATTGAAATAGTGCTAAGAATGCACTATACCATCATTGCACCAAATCCCATGTAATTTCAACACCAAGGCGTGTGTGTAACTTTCAATGATGGTACACAAGAAATAATGGAAGATGAATTATTTTGGTTGATTGCTTCTATGCTTTTAGATTGCTTTCAAAAATCAATGTCAGAAGTTTAGGACAATATGAACGTACAAATTAGGAGCAGGAGTGAACCATTCAGCCCTTTGTGCCTGCTCTGTCATTCTGTAAGATCCATAGCTGATCTAAGTATAACCTGCAATCCACATTCCCAACTATCCCTGAAAACCTTCTTCACCCTCGCCCCCTCACATACACTTAACAAGAATCTATCTACTTGTGCCTGGTAGATATTCAAGGGCTCTGCTTTCACCATCTTTTCAGGAAGAGGATATTAAACACTGACAATCCTCTGAGATAAAAAAAAGTTTTGCTTCATCTCTGTTTTGAATGGGCAAGCCCTGATTTTTAGAAAGTGACACCCTATTTCTAGATTCTCCCATCTGAAGAAATATCTTCTCCACATCTAACCTGCCAAGGTTCCTCAGGAACTTATTTGATAATGTTTGCATGAATTCCTTTAAACACTGAATGTTTTTCCTACCTTCAAATCTCTCTGCTTTTTTGTGCCTCTGCATTGCCTTAGACTGTAGAGAATGTTAATGGAAAGTTGAGAGTTGCAGAGAATGCTCTCATTGCTGGTGTTTGTTGACAAGCTGAAAATGTTTATTTTGGAGATTGGACTATCACTGGAATATTCAATTTGTACAACCACTGAAACTTTTCAATCTATTATTGTATAAATATTTCAGACTTGTTACCTGTAAAATAGAGATCAATCCAAGACACAGAGAAAGTTGAAATGTTTTTGTTATCGGTTCTATATTTTGTACTGTAGTAGTATTTTAAGTACTGTGGTTGATATACTAAACTTGGGATTTTTTTTTAATGAAAACTGCAATTGTCTTGGTATCATTTAATAATATTTTCCTTCCCATTGTCTACAGACCTAAACTTTCAAGTTTCTGATTCCTTTACATTTTGGCTTTACTGCCCAGAAGGTGTTGATAATCTTATAATGCAGTCCCATAAGTCTTGGCTACCCTCCCTTCACTGATACATACTGAGATACAGTTTGAGGGTCTTGATGTTTGCATGTACATTGGCCATGATGTGGAGCTGATGGTGTTGGACTGGGGTGGACAAGGTCAAAAATCACATGACACCAGGTTATAGTCCAACAGGTTTATTTGGAGACACAAGCTTTCGGAGTCTTGCTCCTTCTTCAGGTGTCAGTGACACAAGTAGCATCAGACACAGAATTTAAAGGCAAAAGATCAAAGGTCGTAGAACTGATGCAAATGCATTGAACAAACCTAAGATGGCTGTTAAATCTTTAATCAGCCAGAAAGTATTAATATGCAAATCCCAGAATTTCTTTCAAGTCACTGCCCCAAGATAACAAAAGGTTTGATCAGTATACTAGAGGTGACATCTCAGGTCAGACAATACATTTTAGGCGTGAGGCCTTGTTTAGAATCTGGCTGTGTATTAACTTGGAGTCAGACTGGTTTTATTTCCAAAATAGGAATTTATAAAATGCCACATTAACTGTCTACAAATTGTGTTTGTTGAACAAAATAGAATGTATCTTCAATTACAAATTTGCAAATGCAAATTCATCCCTTGGATATATATGTGTTTGTGTGTGTGTTTCTGTGAGGTGGGGAGAGAGACAGAAAGAGAGAAAGAGAGAGCACGTGTGTGTATGTATATGTGTGTGTGTGAGAGAGAGGGGGGTGAAGAGAGAGTATGTGTTTGTGTGTTTGAGAGAGTGAGTGTGTTTCTGTATGTGAGTGTGTGAGAGAGACAGTGTGTGTATGAAAGAGGGTCTGTCTGAGAGTATGTGTGTGTGAGAGTGTATACTGTGGTGGGGTTGCCTATAATGTGGCATGAGCCCAAGATCATGGTTGAGGCTGACCTCATGAGAAATGAATTTGGCTATCAGCCTCTGCTCAGTGACTCTGCATTGTTGTGTATCCTAAAGTCCGCCTTGGAGGACGTTTACCCAAAGATCTGAGGCCAAATGTCCTTGACCGCTGAAGTGTTCCCCCACTGCGAGGAAACATTCTTGTCTTGCGATTGGTGTGTGGTGTCCATCCATCCATTGTCATAGCGTCTACATGGTTTGGCCAATGTACCATGCCAGGGGCCATCCTTGCCTGCAGCGTATGAGATAGACAACATTGACCGAGTCACATGAGTAACTGCCGTGCGTGTGGTGGATAGTGTTCCCACGTGTGATGGTAGTGTCCATGTTGAAGATCTGACATGTCTTGCAGAGGTTGCCATGTATAATGTTATGGTCGATGTTTTCCTGAAGGCTGGGTAGTTTGCTGCGAACTGTCTGTTTAAGGTTTGTCGGTTGTTTGAAGGTGAGAGGTGGAGGTGTAGGGAAGATCTTGGTGAGGTGCTCATCGGAATCGATAATATGTTGAAGGCTGCGAAGAACATGGTGTAGTTTCTCTGCTCCCAGGAAGTAGTGGACAATGAAAGGCACCCCATTGGCCGTATCCCGTGTCTGTCTTTTGAGGAGGTTATTATGGTTTTCCGCTGGAGCACGTCAGAACTGGTGATCGATGAGTTGAGCACATATCCCATTCTTATGAGGGAGTCCTTCAGCACCTTCAGGTGTCTGTTGTGTTCCTCCTTATCTGAACCGAATCTGTGTATGCCTAGGACATGTCCGTAGGAGATGGCTGTTTTAATATGTTTCGGGTGGAAGCTAGAGAACTGCAGCATCATGAGCTTATCCATGGGTTTGCAATAGAGTGAGGTACTGAGGTGTCTGTCCTTCATGGAGATGCGTGTGTCCAAAAATGAGACTGATTCTAAAGAGTAGTCCATGGTAGGTCTGATGGTAGGATGAAACTTGTTGATATCACAATGTAGCTGTTTCAGTGATTCCTCACTATGAGTCCAAAGGAAGAAAATGTCTTCAGTGTATCTGGTGCACAGTGTTGGTCGGAGGTTGTGTGCAGCAAAAAAGTCTTGTTCGAACTTTTGCATAAAAATGTTGGCATATTGGGGAGCAAATCTGGTCCCCATGGCTGTTCCATGTGTCTGAATGAAGAACTGGTTGTTTTTCTCTTTCTCTCTCTCACATGCTCTCTCACACACACACAGACATACATGCACACCAACATACATGCACACACATGTAAATCTATGGGGTGAATTTGCATTTGCAGATTTGTAATTGAAGATACATTCTATTTTGTTTGTAGACAGTGTGGCATTTTATAAATTCCTACTTTGGAAATAAAACCAGTCTGACTCCAAGTGAATACACAGCCAGATTCTAAACAAGGCCTCACACCTAAAATGTATTGTCTGACCTGAAATGTCACCTCTGGTATACTGAGGGAACTATTAAAACCTTTAGTTATCTTGGGGCAGTGACTTGAAGGAAATTCTGGGATTTGCATATTGATACTTTCTAACTGATTAAAGACTTAACAGCTATCTTGAGTTTGTTCAATGCATTCGGATCAGTTCTATGACCCTTTGATCTTTTGCCTATAAATTCTGTGTCATATGCCACCTCTGTCACTGACACCTGAAGAAGAAGCAAGACTCCGAAAGCTCGTGTCTTCAAATAAACCTGTTAGACTATAACCTGATTTTTGACCTTGCATTTTGGCAACATAACAATGCTTCATATATGAGCGAGTTATGGGAGTTCTGACCTCTGTTGGCTCGTGAATGGTTCAGGCTAGTACCAGTGGCATGGGTCTTGAATCCCAGATGAGATAGACTTGGGGCCTATCACCTTGCCCTCCCGGTGGCAACTGTGGCACTTAAACATGGTTCAGTGAATCATCACCAAAGGTCCGCTTTTGGTCAGTGATCTCAAAGAAGAAATGAGTGAGGACTCACTATGTCATCATAAGTGAATGTTGTTGCTTGTCTTCACCCAACCTCCAGCAAGAGAAGGTAGGGATAGTGTTTGTGTGATCAACGTTCTATCCAGGAACCCATGCCAGGCACAAAATCTGAAACATTGAAGGAAAACTTCCAAATTATTGATGTTCTTGAGTAGATTTACTTGAATACATTGTGGTAAACTAAACCAGTTTTAATAGTGATCAGTGACACAAATCATCTCAGCTAAGGTTGTCAAAGGAAGAAGCCAAACTTTTTTGGTAAGATCTGCATTTTCAGTTGGTGTAACTGATTGGTGCAAACCTCCATTCTAGGAACACACAGATATGGTCTATCTGAGAACTCTACCATTGTGCCACTGGGTTAAAGCAATTAAGGGCAGATTTTCTTTCTGTAGGACCTCTGTCCTCCATTAAACACATATTTATAGTTCACACTGTGTGTTGTACTATTTTATCTAAACAATTGAAGCAGTGTAAATTCTACTTGCCCTGTAAGGAGTTGCTGCTGGAACTACTTCTACATCTTCTTTGGAAAGGCAGTGTTTATTTTCTAAAGGCATGATAAAAATCACTACCACCAATTATAGATTATCTGGGCATTATCACATTGTGTGCAATTTGAATGGCATGTGCTCTGTGATATCCATAGTGATTACTCTTCAAAAGTATTTCATTGGCTTTGGGACACCCTGAGGTGATGAAAGGTGCTGTATAGATATAAGATTTTCTCCTAAGTGTTTTTGGGGTGATTCCATGAGGAGCAAGTCCAGTGATTGGCATGTGCTGCTGAACTGCAAAATAGCAGCCACAGTAACTTTCAAATGCCACCACTGCACTGGGTCATAAATCCGTGGGATCAAATTTCCTGGCACTAAGGGGAGGGGCTAGGAGGCAGGCAGGCAGGCCGCAGGAGAGATAATGAAACCTCTTTCTACTGCTGTGATTTATTACCAGCAGGGGGGACGTATGCAGGGAGGCTGCCCGCTGTTTGATAAATTGAGGCCATTAATTGCCCTATTAAAGGTCGCTTCTCAGCTCTGCCAGCATCAGCAGTTGTTCCAGCGTTTGCTTATTTGCTAAATTATTTCAATTCATTTCAACCCTGTTTGGAATGAAACAGGACCAGACTAATTCTTGTAAACAAATACACGAGCAATCAGTTGGAATTAGTTATTGACATATTTAACTAACTGTGTTACAGGCATTCAGCATAGATCAGAATGGGATCTGTAAAGCAATCTTATTGTTGCTATAGTGTGGTGGCATGTGTTATCTCCGACTCCAGCATCAGCAGTTCTTACTATCTCTTATTGTTGCTAACCTTGTTTTGCAGTGCCATTCAGAAAAAAAAAGAAAATTAAGATTAAAAATGATTGCATCAAGTTACCCAATTGAAGGCAGGAGCCTTCAATTTTAGAATTTAAATAACCATTACTTACTAACCTCATCGGGCCCCCTTGACCTGTCCGTCCTCCCTGGACTGACGTATCTTCTCCCTAACTCCCCACCTACACTCACCTTTACTAGCTCCATCTCCACATCTTTGACCTGTCTGTCTCCTCTCCACCTATCTTCTCCTCTATCCATCTTCTATCCGCCTCCCCCTCTCTCCCTATTTATTTCAGAACCCCCTTCCCCTCCCCCATTTCTGAAGAAGAGTTTAGGTCTGAAACGTCAGCTTTCCTGCTCCTCTGATGCTGCTTGGCCTGCTGTGTTCATTCAGCTCTACACCTTGTTATCTCAGATTGTCCAGCATCTACAGTTCCTACTATTTCAGAAACATTTTGAATGATTTGTTATTTTGTATCCACCCTCATGATCTATTATTCACAAACATTACAACATTTAAAAGGCACAATTGCAACATTTAAAAGGCATCTGAATGGGTACATGAATAGGAAGAGTTTAGAAGAATATGAACCAAATGCTGGCAAGTAGGATTAATTTGGGAAATTGGGTCAGCATGGATGAGTTGGACTGAAGGGTCTGTTTCTGTGCTATGTAGCTCTATGACTGTACAACAGCTGTCAAGGGCGACTAGCACCCTAAGTGCACAGTGGCCCAAGGTGGCTGTCCATTATTTCTCCAGCACCACCTTAGCTCCTATAAAACCATGAGAAATAGGAACAGGAGTAGGCCATTCAGGCCTCGAGCCTGTTTCACGATTCAATAGGATCATGGCTGCTCTGACATTTCTTGCATCCATTTTCCTGCCCTTTCTCCATAGCCCTTGATTCTCCTACTTATCTGGAATCTATCCAACTATCCAATCCTTAAATATACACAAGGGCTGTACCCTCACAGCTTTCTGTGGCAAGGAGTTCCAAAGACTTTCAACCCTCTGAGAGAAGAAATTTGTCCTCATCTCAGTCTTAAATTCCCTTATTCTGAGACTGTGCCCTCTGGTGCTAGACTCTCGATCTCCCATGAAGGGAAACACCCTCTCAGCATTTACACTGTCAAGCCCCTTAAGAATCCTGTTTGGTTCAATGAGATCATCTCTCATTTTTCTAAACCTCAGTGAGTAGATTCCCTGGACTGAATTTACTTTTTATAGCCAAATGTTTCCTTACTTACCTTTAAAAATTTTGCAGTTCATTTTATGTTTTTAGCTAGTTTGCATTTGTATTCTATTCTCACTTTCATAGAATCATAGAATCCCTACAGTGTGGAAGCAGGCCATTTGGCCCATTGAGTCTGTACTGGTCCCCAGAAGAGTATCCCACCCAGACCTATCTCTTACCCTATTACTGTAACATTGCATTTCCCACGGCTAACCCACCTAGCCTGCACATTCCTGGATACTGTGGGCAATTTAGCAAGGCCAATCCATCTAAGCTTCACATCTTTGGACTGTGGGAGGAAATCGGAGCACCCAGAGGAAACCCACGCAGACATGGGGAAAATGCGCAACTTTTAAAAACTTTCCTTCCCAGTTTCTTGGTCCTCCTTATTTGTATTTTATGAGCATCCCAGTTCTCAGAATTACTGCAATTTCTAGCTATTTTATCAGCCTTTTAGTCTTGTGCAATCTTGAACTCCTCTGTTAGCCACATAACAGATGTAATAGATCTCACTTGCGTCTTGAGGTGTTTCATATCCCTGGTCCCTTCAACAAAAGAAGAAGTAATTTCCATTCACTCCTGCCTGAGGAGTGTTGGTTAGAGACAATGACAAGAGAATTCTACTTTCCATTCACTTCCCATCTAAAAGAGGGGATCTTCTTTCAAGTTAGAAGTGGGTTGTAGAGTAGTCCAGGGCCAGGGCAGAGCGGGATGGCCAGCAGTCAGTGAGCCCAAGCCCAGTGGGATGGCCAGCAGTTGCAGGGTTTGAGCAGCTGGTGGACTGGGGCCCAATGCAGTTAGTCTGTCACAGATCTTGAGCTTGGCACTGCGGGGAGAGTGAGACCATATTGGAAAGCCCACTGCATGGAGATACTTCAGACTATAGAAGGACTGTGATGTTTCCCTTTTAACTTCTTTACCTTCCTAATTTATACTATGAAGAACTGTAATGTTGAACTTTTAGCTTTTCTCTTTATTTCTCTAATTTTGTACCTAATCTATTTTAATTATATCGGTAATTTGTACCTAAGATGGCACTGTGTGATGACATTATGCACTTTTCCCTGTGCTCCTGTACTTTGTACTTGAGTACACGTGACAATAAACCTAATTCTAATTCTACAACGTGTGGTAGTGGTGCTGGGGGAGAAAGTGGGATGCGTTGTAAAAATCTTAGATGGTGATCTGCCTTAAATAAAGTGCAGCGTAAAGGATTACTAGTGAAGCTATTAATTTCAGAGGCTGAACCCGATAAATAAAACAGTGGCCAAATGGTACCTTGCCTACCCTTATCTCTTCAATGAGATTTTTCAGGATCTCCCCTGTATTAAGGGTGTGGGAACTTGAGGGTCTTGCTGAGAAAGAGATATTTAATCGATCTGACCCAGAAATCTATCCCAGATCCAGCATGGTTTTGTCATTATAGCTGTTACAAATGGTCCCTTACGATTTCGAGGAGATATTCTTGAAGGATGCTTAAACAACAACACATCTAAATATCTTAATAAGTTCAGCTTATCATGAATAAAACAACAACACTGTGCAGTAATGGTGTTTTTATGGAAATGATTTTTTTTTTACTGTGTTTGTCTCTCAGATTGTCAATTTCTCCCTTTCCAATTCCCTTTGGCTGCAAGTCTGATTAAAACAATTAATTGCGCAGCATAAACAAAGTTCTCACCACTCCCTGGTTCTTCTGTTAGCCACTTTGAATAATCAAATGAATTTTTGTTTATTGTCACTTTCATTTCACCATGAATAATACAATAAAATACAGTGAAAAGCTTCAACAGTCACCACAACCCGATGTCGTTTTGAATATGATGTGGAGGTGCCAGTGTTGGACTGGGGTGGACAAGGTCAAAAATCACATGACACCAGGTTATAGTCCAACAGGTTTATTTGAAAACACAAGCTTTTGGAGCATTACTCCTTCGTCAGGTGTAGTGAGAGAGAAGGTATCAAGACACAGAATTTATAAGTAAAAGATCAAAGGATTATACAATTGACTCCAGGTTTAGACAGATTTTAAACAAGGCCTCACACCTAAAATGCATTGTCAGACCTGAAATGTCACCTCTTGTATTCATTGATAAAACCTTTAGTTATCCCGGGCAGTGACTTGAAAGAAATTCTGGGATTTGCATATTAATCAATTGAAACCTGTATCTCCTTTCTAACTGATTAAAGATTTAACAGGAGGGAGTCAGCCAGACATTTTAGGTTTATTAAATACATTTGCATCAGTTGTATAATTCTTTGATCTTTTACTTATAAATTCTGTATCTTTTACCTCCTCTCTCTCCACACCTGAGGAAAGGGCAAACTCCAAAAGCTTGTGATTTCAAATAAACCTGTTGGACAATAACCTGGTGTCATGTGACTTTTGACCATTTTGAATAGTTTAAGGATAAAATGGATAAAAGATATAACTGAAAGAGAATCCTGACCCTTGAACCAGCTAACCAACAACGCCTGTGCCAGACCCACCAATGTAGGAGTTGCCACTCTTCAGGTGCCATTCTTCGCTGCTGGGCCCTCCTTGGCACTGCCGCCACCAATACCGATACTGGGTCCCATGCTGAACCCACACCCGCCCCACTACCAGGAGTCCCTGGATCCGCTGCTGCCTTGATGCCAGGAGCCCCCACTCTGGGCCTACTGCAACCAGAGTCCCCGGCTCTGCTGTCAGACCAGGCCGCCCTCTGCCAAGTTGGTAAGGGTGCTGCCCCAGCCACCCTCTTCCAGAGTGTCACCTTACCGTGCACTGGAAGGGCTTTGCTGCTGCTGCCACCACCAGCCCCCAGACGCTGGGAGGATGCCCCTGCTGCTGGATCTGCCACCGCCTCTGACTGCCAACAGGAGCAACCCATTCCGCACATGGCCCACCCTGGCTGCCATGCCGATTTCGCTGGCTGACCCACTGCAAAGGGCTCCAAAGAAAAGGAAAACATGCAAGGAAAAGAGCAGAAGTGAAAAGAAAGAAAGCATGTGGGAGTGGATAAGCCCTGGGCAAGAGCCCATGTGCAGCTCCGCTTCTCTGCCACCATCTTGGATATGTCTCCCACGCTTCTCAACCCTTCTGCCACATGTAGCAGCTTTTTCTTATTTATTCTGTCAAGCCTTTGCATGATGTTGAGCTGCTAAAACTTGCCTTAACCTTCTCTGCTGGAAGGTGAACAATCTGAGTGCAGCAGTGGGGGTGTCATGTTAAACCTTGACTCCGGACTTCAGCGTGGGGACAGACAGGTGAGCCTGCCTTACATGGAGTATTCCCCTCAGCTGCTGAGGAGTTCCATTGGTTGGCCTCGATGGCAGAATGTGGCATCCTCTGGGGGCAGAGGCCAGAAGCCCCTGAGTGTGGGCTGAGAGCGGGTAAAGAAAGAAGATGAAGCAGCAGCATAGGGGAAAAGGTCAGGAGCCCAAAGAGAACAGTGGAAACCTCATTCAGGACAGTCCGAGAGACTGCTGTCCCAATTTTGACACTAGATTCCAGATGTTAGGAAGGAGAATCTAGCAATGTTGCCATTTTCATTTCTGGTGCTTTTTGAGACTTTTTGATTGTTTTTATACAATTAAGTGACTTGCTAGGCCTTTTGAGGGAAGTTAAGAGTCAAACACATTGCTCTGATTCTGGTGTCACAGGTAAGAATGGTAAAATTCCTTCCCTAAAGGGCACTGGTTAACAAGATGTAAAGAGATGTAATTTTACAACAACCAACAATGGTTTCATGGTTATCATTAGAACTTTATTTCCAGAATTGTTTTATTGAGTTCAATTTCCACCATCTTCTGTGGTGGGATACAAACCTGGGTGCCCAGATCATTACCCAGGTCTCTGGGTTATCCAGTGACAATCACTGCAACATGATCTCATCCCCAATTCAATTCCTCTGGTCTCTCCACAGAGCTGAGATGCCTCATTTCTGGTACTATTGTATAAATCTTCTCTGTCCTTCCAACGGCCTTGATATTTTTCTTGCTGTGCGGCGCCAAGAATTGAACAGAACGCTCCAACAGGTGCCAAATTAATGATTTATAAACATTTGATACGACTTCCTTGTTTTCATAATCTCTGTCCCTACCTATGATATCAATAATCCCATGGCCTTTATAACAGTCTTTTATCTTATGTTGCAAACTTCAAGAATGCATATACATACAACCCCTAGGTCTGTCTATCTGTGCCCTTTAAATGTAAACTTTACAATATTCAAATTGCTCCTGCACATTCTTTCCACTAAAATGTACTACTTCACATTCCGCGAAAAGTTTCATCTGTCTCAAAAAGTCTCAAAAAGCACCAGTTTCATTGGAGATGTCAGAGGTAGGTTCTTTACTCAGAGAGTGGTAGGGGCGTGGAATGCATTGCTGTAGAGGATAGTGGAGTCGGCCTCATTAGGGGCATTTAAGCAGCTATTAGATAGACATATGGATAATGGTATAAGGTAGGGTTGGAGGTTAGATAGACCTTAGGTTCAGGGTAAAAGTTCGGCACAACATTGTGGGCCGAAGGGCCTGTACTGTGCTGTACTGTTCTGTTCTATGCCCCGTGTCTATTTCACCATGTTTGACCATGTCATCCTGAATTCTGTTGCTGTCTTCTAAATTGGTCACTATATTTCAAAGCTTCATGTCATCTGAAATTGTTAAAATCAATCCCATTTTAAAAGTGTGTGTCATTAATGTATCAAAAAACACGGTTTTCTCAATGTAGACCCTTTGGGACACACATCCCCTATTCCGGAAAACAACAATCAAACGACTCTTTTCTGATTTCTGAACCTATTCCAATGTAAGCATTAAAGGAAGAAAGACAGACTGCTGGAGAAACTCAGTAGGTCAGGCAGCCTCTGTGGTGAGAGAAACAGAGTTGATATCTTGAATCAAAGAAGATTCATATCTGACTTGAAATATTGACTCTATTTATCTCACCACAGATGCAGCCAGATCTGCTGAGTTGCTCCAGCAGTTTCTTTGTTTATTTCAGATCTCCAGTAGCTGCAGTATTTTGGATTTAGTAAAGAGTTGAAGTAATTAATGATTGTAGATTTGTTTGTGACCTAAAGTATTTGAATAGTGTGTTTCTCCTCAACTGCCTGATCTGCCAACAAGATACTCTGATTGGGAACAACAAGATAAAGAAGTTGCTGTGTCCTTTATAGTGAATTATTTTGTGCCTAACCAGTCAATGAAAGTTCAATATTTTCATCCTTTTGCAACATTGCCTTAATTTCAACGGGACCTTTCATTATTCAGAATCATAACTATTTATTTTACATAATATCTAGATGTGATGCCCTAAATCATTTCACATTTGAAAAAAAAAATCTTTTATGGCATGTGAGCTTTGTTAGCAAGACTATTGTTCATCCCTACATGCAGAAAGTTGGCGGTGAGTTTCCTTCTTGAACTGCTGCATTCCTTGTGATGTTATTATACTGACAGTGCTGTTAGGAAGGCAGTTTCAGCGTTTTGACACAGCGACAGTGAACTGCGATTTAGTTCCGAAACAGGCTAGCTCATGGTTTCAAGCAGAACTTACTTGAAGGTGGTGTTCACAGGTACCTGCTGTTCTTGTCCTTCTAAATGGTAGAAGTGCAGGTTTGGAAAGTCAAGACTGATCATGCACTGTGTTGCATTCCAAATTTGCTTGGTACAACATCTTGTCACATTCTACATAATATATGGTGGAGCTGACACAGCAAACTGAAGTAGGTTGTTATTTAAAAAGATCACAATTTAGCAATACCAGCTGGATAACTCATGCTTGTCTGTTGTGATCAAAGCCAGCTTTCCGTTTTCATGGGAAAAGAAATGGTAATGAAGGATGTTATAAAATCCCATTTAATAAAAAAATCTTTACATTCAGTTGAATGAGCTATATGCCACTGATTAAAAGAGCATTGAGAAGCCCAATTGAACTCTTCTAATTTATCACTGCCTTTTTTTAATTGAGAAAAGGAACTGCATAAATATTACTACTCTCTGGGATGTGGCTCTTTTGTCTGACTGACACTTGCTGACTGAGTTCTGCTTTAATTGTTCTCAGTTTAGATTACCACAAAGCATGCTATTGACAAATTAGAGATAGTAGGAACTGCCGATACTGGAGTCTGAGATAACAAGGTGTAGAGCTGGATTAGCACAGCAGGCCAGGCAGCATCAGAGGAGCAGGAAAAATGACGTATTGGGTGTGGACCCGCCTTCAGAAGAAGGGTCCAGATCCGAAACGTCAGCTTTCCTGCTCCTCTGATGCTGCCTGGCCTGCTGTGTTCATCCAGCTCTACACCTTGT
>NC_063336.1:88983813-89010951 GCF_021869965.1 Rhincodon typus | reverse complement strand
CAGAGGAGCAGGAAAGCTGACGTTTCGGATCTGGACCCTTCTTCTGAAGGCGGGTCCACACCCAATACGTCATTTTTCCTGCTCCTCTGATGCTGCCTGGCCTGCTGTGCTAATCCAGCTCTACACCTTGTTATCTATTGACAAATTAACCTGCCCCCATCATTCCCCCTGCACCAAGTCCCACATTCTACCTATGACCTGGTTTTAAATTTGACTTGATTCATACAAGTGTCATTTTTGTGAATCATTTCATCACTGTGACCTGGGTTCTTGCATTGCACTTATAATTTCTGACATTTTTTTCTGCAGTCAGATTGCAAACATTTTAATAATTTGTTGCTTTCGGATTTCTTGTTCTGAAGTGCTAAACATTTTCATTAAAATACAGCCGTGTAACTACCAACTCAAAATTAGCTAGGATATGACTTTTTTTTTAAACTTTGTGCTTGCACATAGCTCCTACAAAGATTTTTTTCAGGAATGCATGATTTTCATTCTTTGCGAAGCAGTCCTTTTTAATAATCATGAAAACTCTCATTCAAAAAGCAATTGCCCTTGACCCTTTTCCTTCATTCAGTACACATTTTTGAATATGCTTCAAGTGAGGCGAATAATGCATAAATAAAATTATTTTAGGATTTAAGTCTGAAAATGTATCTGCACCTTAGGGCTAAACAAAGGGGTTATTTTATGGCTACAGCCTGAAGGTTAGGAGTTACCAAATTACTTGTAACTGCTTTTCAATCAGCTCAGCAAGATTTACATTTCAGGTTATACAGGGTTTGTTTTTGTTGCTAGGAAACAATGCATCACAAGGTAGAGGTAACACAGTGTGGAGCTGGAGGAACACAGCAGGCCAGGCAGCATCAGAGGAGCAGGAAAGCTGATGTTTTGGGTCGGGACACTTCTTCAGAAATGGGGAGGGGGAAGGGAGCTCAGAAATTAATAGAGAGAGGAGGGGTGGGGCTGGGGAAGGTAGGTGGGATGGTGTTAGGTGAATGCAGGTAGGAAGTGGTGGAGATTGATCAGTGAGGTGGGAGGGGTGGATAGGTGGGAGGGAAGATGGACAGGTTGTGTCAGGCCAAGGAGGCAGAGATGAGAGGGAGGGTTGGACATGGGATGAGGCTGGGGGTCAGGAGATTTTAAAACTGGTGAATTCCATGTTTGGGCCATTGGGCTGTTGGCTCCCAAGGCAGAATAGGAGGTGCTTCTCCTCCAGTTTGTGGGTGGTGTCATTGTGACACTGGAGGAGGCCCAGGATGGACATGTCACCCAGGGAGTGGTGGGGGGGTAGTTAAAATGTTTTGCGACCGGAACCTCCCACTTCCTACAAACTAAGGGGGTGGCCATGGGCACCTGTATTGGTCCAAGCTATGCCTGCTTCTTTGTAGGATACATGAAACGGTCCCTTTTCCGCTGTTACACTGGCACAACCCACCGCCTCTTCCTCCGCTACATCAATCACTGTTTTGGTACTGCCTTGTGCTCCCACAAGGAGCATGAACAGTCCATCAACTTTACTAACACCTTTCACCCCAACCTCAAATTCACCTGGACTATCTCTGATACCTCTCTCTCCTTCCTGGACCTCTCTGTCTCTATCTCTGGTGACTGCCTCAAAACTGACATCTATTTCAAGCCCACCGACTCCCACAGCTACCTGGACTACACCTCCTCTCACCTACCTTCCTGCAAGAATGCGATCCCATACTCCCAATTCCTCCACTTCTGCTGTGTCTGCTCCCAAGATGGGGCATTCCACTCCCAAACATCCCAGATGTCCTCCTATTTCAAGGACTGAAACTTCCCCCCTTCAGTGATCATAAATGCCCTCAACTGCATCTCTTGCATTTCCTGCATTTCTGCCCTCACACCCCCTCCCCGCAACAAAAATAATGACAGAATCCCCCTTGTCCTCACATATCACCCCACCAATCTCTGCATCCAACGTATCATTCTCCGCCACTTCTGCCACCTACAATCTGACTCCACAACCGAAGATATATTTCCTGCCCCATCCCTATCTCCATGACTCCCTCGTCCGCTCCACATTCCCCACTAGTCCCACCACCCCCAGCACCTTTCTCTGCAACTGCAGGAAGTGCTACACCTGCCCCTATGCCTCCACCCTCCTCCATCCAAGGCACCAAACAACCCTTCCACATCAGACAGAGGTTCACCTGCATATCTGTCAATGTGGTCTGTTGCATCCTCTGCTCCCGATGTGGCCTCCTCTACATTGGTGAGGCCAAGCGGAGGCTCGGAGACTGTTTCGTAGAGCATCTGCGATCTGTTTGTGACAAATGACAACACCTTCCGGTCACGAACCATTTTAACTCCCCCCTCCCACTCCCTGGGTGATATGTCCATCCAGGGCTTCCTCCAGTGTCACAATGACACCACCTGCAAACTGGAGGAGCAGCACCTCATATTCCGCCTTGGGAGCCTACAGCCAAATGGCCTAAGCATGGAATTCACCAGTTTTAAAATCTCCCCACCCCCAGCCTCATCCCATGTCCAACCCTCCGTCTCATCCCGCCTCCTTAACCTGACACAACCTGTCCATCTTCTCTCCCAACTATCCACCCCTCCCACCTCACTGACCAATCCCCACCACGCCATACCTGCACTCACCTATCACCATCCCACCTACCTTCTCCAGCCCCCACCCTCCTCCCTCTATTTATTTCTGAGCTCCCTTCCCCCTCCCGCCTGAAGAAAGGTCCTGACCCAAAGCATCAACTTTCCTGCTCCTCTGACGCTGCCTGGCCTGCTGTGTTCCTCCAGCTCCACACTGTGTTGTCTCTGACTCCAGCGTCGGCAGTTCTTGCTATCTACATGGTATAGATAATACAGTAAAAGCCCACAGAAACTGAATGAATTTCAGTAACTCTGTTTGATAAGCATGTTTTTTGAACTTTGAACAGTGTCAAAAGATGCACTGCTCACCAGCTTCCCACTATTGCTTTGAAGGCTCTACATTTAATTAGAAATTTTGCTGTTAAATTAGGCGTAGGATCATGATGAGCTCTCAGCAACCACTTTCTGCTTCTTCCTCACACACCCACCCCCATATCAGCATTATGCTCTTTCTTGTATCCGTTAACAGCAATGTGGATAAAACAAAAAGGATTATGTTCATCACAGTGGCACTGAAGTTAGCGTTGCTGCCTCACAGCACCGGGCATCCGGGTACAAGTCCATCCTTGGTGACTGTCTGTGTGGAGTTTGCACATTCTCCCTGTGTCTGCGTGGGTTTCCTCCAGGTGCTCTGCTTTCTTTCCACAGTCCAAAAGATGTGCAGGTTAAGTGAATTGGCCATGATAAAGTGTCCAATAGTGTGGAGGCTAAGTGGATTAGCCATGAGAAATGCAGCATTATGGGAATAGGGTGAGGGAGTGGTGGTGGAAATGGGGGATGCTCTTCGGAGAGTCAGTATGTACTCAATAGGCTGAATAGCCTACTTTCACACTGTAGGAATTCTACGATTACTGATGCTATATTTACTATGACCACCACTTATGTCCACTCCACCACTGATGAAGCCAGTCAGAACTATGCTGAATTTCCACAGGATCAAAGATTGCACCCTTTTGGAATTCCGCTTACCCTCAGCATTCAGGACTGGTGACAAATGGAGCAAATTTGCTGATGACATAAAGATAGGTTGGATAGTTTATTGTGATGAGGACATAAGGAAGCTACAAAAATGTATAAATAGGTTAAGTGCGTGGGCAAACATGTGGCAAATGGAGGATTATGTGGGAAAATGTGAAATTGTCTATTTTGGCAAGATTGATTATAAATAGGAAAATTGCAAAGCTCTGAAATATTGCAGAGATCGGAGATGCAGATGGATTTGAGTGTCCTCATGCATGAATTGTAAAATGCAGGTACTTAAAGGAATCAGGAAAGCTAATGGAATGTTATCATTTATCACAAGGAAGAGTTGAATACAAATGTAAGGAGGTTATGCTTCACTTATACAAGGCACTTGTGAGACTGCATCAGGAGTAATGTGCTCAAGTATTGGTCACCATATTTAAGTTAGAATGTAAGTGCATTGGAAGCAGTTCAGTGAAGGTTTACCAAACTAATACCAGGCATGGAAGTGTTGTCTTATGAAGAAAGGCTGGACACACTGGGCTTGTACCCAATGGAATTTCGAAGAGGAAGAAGCAACTTGATTGAAACGTGTAAGATCCTGAGGCGTCTTGAGAGAAGACTTTCTCTTAAGGAAGAACCTAGAATCGGAGTTCATAGTGTAAAGGGGTCTCCCATATAAACAGAGTTGAAACTAAAAAAAATTTTCTCAGAGGGTTATCAGTCTTCAGAATTCAGAATCCTTGACTACTTAAAAGAAAGAAGAGTCTTGTTTGGCAAAGTGGTGAAAGGTTATGAGGGATAGGCAGGAATATGGATTGAAGGTTACAATCAAATTAATTATAATGGCCTACTTGTGCTCCTAATTCATCTGTTTGTCTGCAAAAGGGATTCCATTACATCAATGCTCAGCTGGTCCAACATCATGTCTCAATCTCTGGTGTACCCTGGGAACTGTCATGATGTGGTCATTTGGTATCTATCAACTCTTCCACAGATATTCCCACCTCCAAGCAGAGTCAACAAGTGACCCCTTATAGACAAAAGCTACTCTCTAATGACATGCCCAAAATTTATACAGAGAATGTGAGCTGTGCCATGATCAGATGGCATGGTCATGGGACTGCAAGTGTTAGTATATGTGAATAACAGTAAGGAGTGGGCAGTAAAACAACAATTGGTACAGCAAAAGCAGTCAAGCTGTCAGATACCACTCTAAAAAGCTTCAAGCATGCTTAACCAGGTTTAAAATAGGATTTTATTCTTTTCTAAATTAAGATGACATTTTTAATTCTGGGTATTGCTTTTGATAAAAGTTATTCAACACATTACAACTGGAACACTTAGGAAATAGTTGCAGAGGTTGTTTTTAAATTCTGTTCAGTGTTTTCTAAATGGAAGAACAGGTTTTTCTTTCCACTGATCTCTAAGCAACAAAGAAATTACACTCCCCAGCTTGTTTATGATTAATCAGATATAAGTCCTTATATTTCACATCATTGAAATAAAAAAAATGCACATTAGTCAGATATTTACTAGTATGAAGTAACACATTCTACACAATGCAACCTGATTTGCCGAAAGCTTTCAAACATCCATCAAAAGCGTAAACCTGCCATTGTGTTTTGCAGTTAGTTTGTGACATTTGATGTATAGTCACTGTGGTTTTGTAAGGAAAACCAGCAGGCAATTTGTATACAACAAGACCACATGCAATGACACACATGACCAAATAATCTGTTTTATTGCTGCTGTTGTTGAAGGAATGAATGTTGACCAGGAATTCTTTGCATCCACCTGCTTGCGCAATAAGTCTTTGTCTAAACATTTAACGTGAAAGATAAAACCAAATTCTGAAGAAATTCTTGATTTCCTCAGAGCTGCTCCATTCTGCTACCATAACTTGATCAGAACTTTGTTGGCTTATCAAGCCAATGGCATGCTGTTAGAGCATTCATAATAAGCAGAGCACAGACCATACTCAAACAGTCAGCAGTTGCAAACCCAAAACAAAATGTCTACTGTTAAATGTGATTCCATGATTGGATAGAAATTCCTAAGCATTCATTAATGCACTGATGGCTACACTAACAATCACAATGAGATCTCATAACAAGACTCATTTAAGCTTGCCAGATGCAAGAAATGTAGGGACTTGTTTTCTGTAAACAAAAGGAATATGATCATACTTAGGTGCTTTTTTGTTTGAATTATTCAGAACATCGTGGAACCTCTAGTTTTCCATTGATTTCTCCATGACAATGCCTCCGTCAAAATTGACTTACCAATGAATCAGCACCCTCCTGTCCTACAGTATAAATAGTTTGAAATTTGGCATTCTTGTGTTCGTCCTAATGAGTGCAAGATGAACAGCTTCAGCACAATGCCTCTTTTATCAGCAATATTCACATTAGTTTTCGTACTGTTTTATGTAAAACAATGACTTGCAACAACCCCCTTTATCTTTGAGACTGGTTTTCTGTAATTTCTTTTATTATCACATGGTCAATCCTTAAAACTACCTCAGTCGCGTTTGTTATTAAATATGCATTTTGTCATAGAGAACAGTCAATTACATAGCATTAAATGGACAAGCTCTTCAAATTCCCCTAGCATTGGATTTCCTTCAAAATGTTTGATAATCCCATTATAATCACTTCTACTAGAGGCAGTATTTCTGCAGCTATAGTACTTTTTACAACTGTTTTTATTTTTCTCATGCAAGAAGGATACCATGGAACTTTAATAATGCAGGTTGGTAGAAATACAGCAAAACCTTTGACCGTATCATTGTAGCTATTGTACAAGGTAACGCTTATAAAGTGGTCAAACGTCTTGTTACATTGGCTCCATCCCTTCTCCTGATGTCACGCACACACTCCATGGGTGGAGACAAGGAGTTCTACTCTAACTTTCAGAGGGAGCTGATGTATCTGTACCAGCTCCTCAAGATTCCAGTGATTAAGCCTGAGCAAATGTATTTGTGCTAATTACTATCACACAATAAACCTTCTCATGATCCAAGAACAGTGTCTGTCCTGTAGTTACTTTGTGGTGTATCCTTTACCACGAATCACTAAATGGGCCCAAGACAAAGCAAAGACAAAGGTGGATTGTGGTAGTGAACTATCTCAAACAGTCCTTTACCCATTACCATGTACTGGTAGAGGTAGCAATTACCACAAAGTACCAGGAGTGGCCAGCTGGGAACACACCACTGTAGCTTATTCTCTCCATAATAAAGCTGTGGAAGAATTATACAAGTGTTTTGATGGTACCATTCACAAAGTTGCTTGCACAGTCAACCTTCATGGCTGTTGATTCATCTATAGCCCATGCCCTAATAACTCCATGACTGCAGAACTCCTAAAGGAATATGAATCCCCTGGTGATCGTGTTATAGCAGACACCACATTGAGTCTGTCGGTGCTGGTCATTGTGCCAATCAGGAGGAAATAACAACACAGCTCGATCTCATTCATTCTAGTAGCAAGTGTTGAAGCTTGATTCACCATCCTGGAACAGTCCAAACAGCATATGTACTAAATTGCCCGTCAGTGATCCTGAATCAACTTGTTAATCATCCGCTCTATGTTGCGAGGAAGAGGAGAAGAAATCAAAGCACATCATTTGTAATAAAGAAAAATGTAGACCAAGATTTCTTTCAGGATCACAGAATTGGAGAAAGCATTAAGTTCTGAGTGTACATTATAGGAAAGATGTGAACACATTAGAGAAAGTGCAGGAGTAGTTTGCAAGAATGGCTCCAGGGATGTGGAGCTTCTGTTATGAGGATAGATTGGAGAAGCTGGGACTGTTCTCCTTGGAGAATAGAAAGCTAAGAGAAGATATGATTTAGTTTTACAAAATCGCGAGTGAACTGGATAGAGTAGATAGGGAGAAAGTGTTCCCATTGTAAAAGAACAGATGGGCATAGGCTTAAAGTAAGCTGCAAAAGAAGTTAGAAAAACTTTCCCACTCAGTGAATAGTTACAGTATGGAATGCACTGTGTGGAAATATGGTGGAGGCAGATTCAATTCAGGCATTCAAGAGGGTATTGGATGATTATTTGGATAAAATAATGTGCACGGAAATGGAGATAAAACACGAGATTAGTTCTAGGTTATCATGCCCATCTAATGAGTTAGTATAGGCATGATGGACTGAATGGTCTCCTTCTGCATTGTAATCATTCTGCGATTCTGTGATTAAGGAGCCTGAATATGGCAAAGCAGCTGGATATGAAAACATTGACCAGAATCTTAGAACTACTTGGTCACCTTGCCCATGCCTGGCTGACTTTGTTCTACACAAGAAGCACATTACCTCCCAGTGGTGAGGTGAATGGCAAAAACCATTGTCATTTGAAAACAATGGCAACCAGCTATCAATCATTTACACTATTTTCTGTAAGTCTCAAGATTTTTGTGTACCTTAACTTGCAACACATATCTCTGAAAGTGGAGATCATCTTTAATCTTGGCCAAGCTGTTTTCTGTGATGGATGCAGCATATGATCAAGTTCTGGCACTCACCACTCACATTGAGAATGGCTTCCAAAAGGATCTGAAAAGATACAGAGTTCTCCTGGACCAGACAGCTACCTATGCTATAACGTGGCACACTGGCTTGCTCCTAAAGCTGTCCAGAGTATTTCAGCATGAACGGGACAGTTATTGAAATGTTCCTTCACAATAGCCAATTTAGAGTCTACCTTGAACCTCGAGATGACTGGTCAATGGACTACTACAGGGCTCAGTGCTAGCCCAAGAGTTGTCCAACATTTATAGAAATGACTTTTCAACACATATTTCACAAATTCATCTATTTGGATGGCATCTGGAATTAAGAATCTAATGATGACCATGAATCCATTGTCAATTGTTGGAAAAACCCATCTGGTTCACTAATGTCCTTTAGGGAAGGAAACTGCTTATCCTTACCTAGTCTGGCCTATATGTGACTCCAGACCCACAGCAATGTGGTTGACTCTCAGCTGCCCTCTGGGCAATTAGGGATGGGCAATAAATGCTGCCTAGTCAGCGATGCCCTCACCCCATCAACAAATGATAAAAAACAAATCTGTCATGCCAGCCAAGTTTCATCCATGTGTGCCCTGTGCCACTGGCACCTGAATGAAAATATTATAAACTTTATGGACTACTGCAACATATGGCACTACACATTGAATCCTTCTCAAAACAAATCCAATGTATTCCACCTCTGCAGTGCTATTGAACCAGTGCTATTGAAATTGGATATTTTTATGTATGTAAAGGGGGGAACTTGGAGGTAGTCTAGCTCTTAATGTGTAGCTATAAAGACAGATAATAAGCTGCTCCTGGTTCGAATTTCTACAGGCCTATCTCATGGTCTTTTTATAACTCGTAATTAAATCCAAACATAATAGATATCTGAGGAAGGTTCACTGGACCCGAAATGTTAACTCTGTTTTCTCCTTCACAGATGCTGCCAGACCCGCTGAGCTTTTCCAGCAACTTTGTTTTTGTTCCTGATTTACAGCATCCGCAGTTCTTTTGGTTTTTATTTTATAGTAGATAGCTACGTGAATAGACAGAGACAGTCATTGTAGAGGTGAAGTTCCAACTTCCCATTGCCCTCCATTGTGTTGTGTGGCACTATCACTGTGATATGAGACGGACAAAAGAACAGAGCTAACAACTCAAAATTTGGCATTCATAAGGCACTGCCTCATGACTCAATATATCCGCCACACTACCATTACCCAAGCTAGGAGATCAAGACTGATTTGCTGAAGAGTGCAGAAGGTACTTCCTGGTACAAGTCAAGGCATAATTAAAAATGAAGTACCAACTTGGTGAAGCTACAATACAGGACCATTTGCGTGACAAGCAGCCAGGCTACTTGATTCCATTACCAACAGATGAACTGAAAGTTCTGTAATTCTGCCACAGGCAGTCCTTAATGTTGGTAGACAACTGAACAACTAACAAGGGGAGGAGCCTCCATAAATATCCCCATCGTTAGTGATCTAGAAGCCCAATATTTCAGTGCAAAAGACAAGGCTAAACATTTGGAAGTAGGTGATCCATCTTGGCTTCATCCTGAGGTTATTGTATTACAGATTCACTCCATATGAATGAAATGGTTGGAGGCACTGGATATTGCAAAGTCAATAGGCCCTGACACATTCCAGCAATAGTGCTTAAATCTTGTGCTCCAGAACTTTGCTTGGCAATAACTTGCTCACTAACACTCAGTTTAGCTCCTGCCCTCATTACAGCTTTGTTTCATGCATGGACAAATGATCTGCATTCCAGAGAAGAGGGGACAGTGACTACCCTAGACATCAAGGCAGAATTTGACTGAGCGTGGCATCAAGGAGCTCTGGTGGAACTGGAGTCACGGGGAATTAGGAGGAAATCCTTCTGCAGCTCGACGTCATACATAGTGTAAAGGAGGAAAGTTATGCCATTTCAGGTCAATCATCTTAGTCCAAGGACAACTCTGCAGGAGTTCCTCAGGGAAGTGTCCTAGACCCAAACCATTTTCAGCTGCTTCAGCTGCTTCCCTCCATCATTAGGTCAGAAATAGGGATGTTCACTCATGATTGTGCAATGTTCAGCACCATTCATAACTTCTTAGATACTGAAGTCATCCATATTCAACTGTAACATGACCAGGACAACATCTGACCTTGATCTAGTAAGTGGTAAGTAACGTTTGTGCCACACAAGTGCCAGGCAATGACCATTTCCAACAAGAGAGTATCTAGCCACCTCTTCTTGACATTCAATAGTACAATCATTACTGAAACTTCACTGACATCATCCTGAGGATTACCATTGACCAGAAACTAAACTGGACTAACTATAGAAATACTGTAGCTACAAGAGCAGGTCAGCTCGAAGTAACTCACCTCCTGTCTCCCCAGTGCCAGTTCATCACATACACATTATACCCTCCCCACTAGCCTGGTTGAGTGCAACTCCACGACAATGAAGAAGCTCGGCACCATCTAAAACAAAATAACCTGTTAGATTGGCACCTGATCCATCACATTCAGGAATCATTCTCCTCATCATCAGCGCATAGTAGCATAGCTGTTTACCATCTGTAAGACACACTACAGTAAATCACTGAGACTCCTTTAACAGCACCTTCCAAACACACGGGTCACTATTATGGCCAGGCAATGCAGCACGCCCTCACAAAACTTGTGACTTGTTGAGCTGGGTATAGTCACACTGTTGCAAAATGAATCAGACAGTGCAACGTTCTGACAATTTAAATGTGAAAGAAATATAGTAGCATTCTTGGCCATAGCCTACAGTGGAATCACTTTTAAGTTGGTAAAATGTTCCGATGTAAGACCATCAATCTGGATAAACTGTGCTTGTCTCTCCACAGATGCTGCTGGAAGTGTTTTAAGCATTTTCAGTTTTTACATCAGTAATAAACTACAGGTTGTCTGGGTGGAAACTCCTCCAAGGGAATGTGTTAGGACAAGACTGCTGGCAATTTTTGAAGTTTGTTCAGGCAATAATAATCTTCCACAGATAACTGGAACATTTCATCCCATTGAAACTCCCATTTCAGTAAAAAAAAATGAAGGGACATAATTAGCTTAAGTTTAAAAATCAATGTAATTTATTATTGCACTGCCAGAAACAAAGTACTTGAATTATTCAAATAGTTTTCCTGGTTCAAAAGAAGGTGACTGCTGCAGGTGTAGCAAAAAATTAGGAAGACAAACAAAAAGGTGACTTTCACCTTTGATGACTTACATTGCCCTTAACAGGCTTTGCACTTAAATTATCCAATTGGAAACATGTGTAATTTAATTGTGGTGGTTAATAAAGAATAGAGCAAAATGCAGGTAATTTGGTGTTAGGGAAAATAAAATGTTGTGTGCAAGAGCACTTGTGAATTGAAAAAAAAAGTATTTACTTTCATTTCATAGAACACCTACAGTGTGGAAACAGGCCATTCAGCCCACACTGACTCTCCAAACAGCATCCCATCCCCTACCCTGTATTTCCCATGGCTAATCTACACATCCTCAGAAATTACCAGCAACTTAGAATGGCCAATTGACATTACATGTGTATCTTTGGACTGCGGGAATAAACCAGAGCAAACCCACACAGACAGTCACCTACAAATGGAATTGAACTTGGGTCCTCAATGATATGAGGCTGTAGTGTTAACCACTGAACTACCATTCAAGGTGGGTTTGAATACAGAAATGAAGAGATCTTGCTGTGGTTGTATAGAAAATTATGGTGTCCTTAGGTGGGATGTTCTTCCCATAGAGGTAGTGCAATGAAGGTTCACTAGATTAATCCCTGAGATGGTAGGGTAGTCTAATGAAGAGACATTGGGGTTAACTATCTCTGTATTTCCTAGAGTTTCAAAGAATGAAAGCTGATGTGATTGAAATATACACAACTTTTAGAGCATGTCAGAATGGATATAGGTTGAATATTTCAGCTGATTGGTAGCTCTAGAAATGCGGGGGAGGGACATAATCTCTGGATAAAGGGCAGCTCATATAAGTCTGAGATGGGGAGGAATTTCTTCACTTAGAGAATGGTGGAATCTTTGGAATTCTATATCCCAGAGTGTGATGGATGTTCAATCATTAAGCAAAGACAAGTCAGAAATCGATTCCTGAGGAAGTGGTGGATGTGGGCACAATTACAACATTTAAAAGACACTTGCATAAGTAAATGAATAGGAAAGATTGGAGGGATATGGGCTGGGAGCAGGCAGGTGGGACTAATTTAGTTTGGGATTATGTTTGGCATGGTTGAACTGAGGGTCTGTTTCCATGCTGTATGACCCTATGGCAGATTTCTGGACATGAGTGACATTAGGTGATATGGAGGTAGTGTGAGAAAGTATGAGATAATCAGCCATGATCTACAATGGTGGGCAGGCTCAGTGGGCTGAATGGCCTGCACCTGTTCTGCTGTGGAAAGGCCTGGGAATTATCATTCAGAATGGTAACATAAGAGCCATCATTTTCTGATCTGGCAAACTGGAAACTTTTGCCCACTGTGTAGCACCAACACTATAGGTCAGACGGGCTTCAATTCTGTAACACCTCCTTCTGTCGAAGATTATACAACTGGGTTCTTTGAGGACCACACAAACTTATTCTTGTAAATCAAACAATATCTTTTACTTGTACAAGGGCTGGTTTTCCTACTGACAGCAAGGTATTGATACCTTAACTGTCAGTCTGAGAAGAGTAAAGGGTTATAATACACACGCAGTATTTATACATATCTGGATAGATACAAATCTTTCCATTTGGCAGTTGGATCAGGCAATGGGCACATGGCACATAGTCACAAAATAGCAACAAGCTTTACGGAGAACTGAACAAACACGATGTGGTTAATGAGAATACAATTTCAACCCATTAACCCTTAGTTAACAGAAATGCTCCCACATTCCCCTGCTTTGTGCTTACTGAAGCATAATAAAACAGAAAGGTAGCAGGATCACCGTAAGTGAAATGAAAAGCAATAGGACTACCAATACAGTTTCTAGTTCAGCCATGGATCATGATTGCCCACGGCCGCTGCTTGAGCCAGCCTCATCCCTAATGGGGATTTCCTATTTATATTATAGAACATAGCACATAGAACACTACGGCGCAGTACAGGCCCTTCAGCCCACGATGTTGTGCTGAACTTTTACCCTAAACCTAAAGTCTATCTAACCTCCACCCCTACCTTATACTATCATTCATATGCCTATCTAACAGCCACTTAAATGCCCCGAAAGAGGCCGACTCAACTACCCGCTCCGGCAATGCATTACACATCCCTACCACTCTCTGAGTAAAGAACCTACCTCTGATGTCTCCCCTATATCTACCTCCGCTCACTTTAAAACTATGCCCCCTCGTAATAGCTGCCTCCAGCCTAGGAAAAGGATGATGAAATTATGATGGCTTTGGGCACAAGTTAGGCCACATCAAGGTTCAGCGAAGAAGGGGAATCAATGTTAGGTACAAAATCCAAACAATGCACCAATTCCACAAAAAACCATAGTACGTGCTGACTGTGGGTGAGATTAGGGCTTATGTTGGCCTTTTCTTGTTTCTGGATCAACAGCCGATAATGCTCACTTGTTATGACACTGGAGGATTAAGGTCAGCATTGTGTATACTATTGCATACAATCCTACAAAAGCGAAAAAGGCAGTCCTTGAGTAACACAGCCAACGTATGTCCATCTTGTTCAATCGAATTACTGCAAGACAGAAGGATCAAAGTTAGCAAGCTCCATGATACCATTATCCTTATCAGTGCTCATCAATTTGTCAGACTGTTCCATATTTAGGATAATTACTTGTTTATTTGAAGATACCTTCTTTCCCAATTTAGAGAGCAACAGGCCGATCCAAATCTCATGGCTACATATATTCCTAATATGATTCCTACCTACTTTAATATTGTTGGACCTGTACCTTTAAGCCAAATATTTAATCAACAAAATGGATCCCAGCCACATCCATCACTGTCATAATGCACCAAGGCGCAGCATCCATTAAAGTGAACAGGCAACCATATGCATAGATCACTGAAAGTTCCATGTGCATAGATCACTGAAAGTTGCCACCCAGGTTGATAGCGTTGTTAAGAAGGCGTACAGTATGTTAGGTCTTATTGGTAGAGGGATTGAGTTTCGGAGCCATGAGGTCATGTTGCAGCTGTACAAAACTCTGGTGCGGCCGCACTTGGAGTATTGCGTACAGTTCTGGTCACCGCATTATAGGAAGGATGTGGAAGCATTGGAAAGGGTGCAGAGAAGATTTACCAGGATGTTGCCTGGTATGGAGGGAAGGTCTTATGAGGAAAGGCTGAGGGTCTCGAGGCTGTTTTCGTTAGAGAGAAGAAGGTTAAGAGGTGACTTGATAGAGACATACAAGATGATCAGAGGATTAGATAGGGTGGACAGTGGGAGCCTTTTTCCTCGGATGGTGATGGCTAGCACGAGGGGACATAGCTTTAAATTGAGGGGTGATAGATATAGGACAGATGTCAGAGGTAGGTTCTTTACTCAGAGTAGTAAGGGCATGGAATGCCCTGCCTGCAAAAGTAGTAGACTCGCCAACTTTAAGGGCATTTAAATGGTCATTGGATAAACATATGGATGATAATGGAATAGTTTAGGTTAGATGGGCTTCAGATTGGTTTCACAGGTCGGTGCAACATCGAGGGCCGAAGGGCCTGTACTGCGCTGTAATGTTCTATGTTCAACCAGGAATAAGCTGTATGGTTACACACGCACATGGTCGTTTCCATAGAGCTCAGGCTACATTTCTTATTATATTGGAACACGTGTAGCAAGGGGTTTTGCCCATGTTGCTAACAATTGTGCGCCTTTCCATCAAAGGCAGTTTCATTTCTAAACCCATCTCTGGCCGGTTCTTTATGCACATCTTGGTCTGTAATTATGTAATGACAGTGGATAGGTTAAGACCATCCTACCTTGGGTCCCCTTCCATTTGTCCATTCTATACACCAGTCAACACTTGGATGTATAGTGATGGGTATCCCTTTGGGTGCCTCCTGGCATCTCATACATTCTCAACACTTCTGAGTGTTGCCTCCACATTTAATTTGGCTCATCAGCAGTTTATCTCTTGTGACATCACAGTGTTGATGGCTATGTGGATCATTGATGTGAAAGTATAATAGTGCACATAGAGTACTGTCTGGGATTGGAGTCTCCTGAGTAGGGAAACCAGCTCCCACCGACCTAGGATGTGGGGTGCACAGGATCTTGTATTTCTCAGGTACATATTCGTTGTTCTTACTCCTTACTGCTTGATGAGCCTGCTGTAACCATTCACTGTATAGGTTAGGACTTCCAGATTGTAAACTAGTGAATTGCACCTTCCTCCTTTGGTATTGAGGGATAGTGTAATTAAACCAAAAATCGCTTTGTTGTACATGAGCTGGCCCTTGAGGGTAGTTGAGGAAATAAGCACTAATGGTTTGCTGGGCTGTAAAAGTTCAATTTTTGCTTGGTGGACCATTAATTCCATTCGAGCGTTGCACTGAAATATTGCATGCACTGTCATAGTCAAAGTGATACCAGTCAAATTAGAAAGACATAGTGCTTGCCCCAAATTTGTAATTGTCAGGGTATTATTGGTATTCATGCAGAAGATCGCAGCATCTTCAAGGGCACTTTGGTTTAACGCATGTATGCAAGAGATATGATTGCTCCTACAGAAGTTGGGGGCTGGCGAATTAGTGGAGGACAGGCGGATAGTAGGTATTGAGACACTTTCATCTGTGTCTGATCTGTACACTGTGCCACCCCCACTCTCACTTACTCCCAGCCTGAGGACTATTATCCTGATAATATAGAACAGTCTTACCTCCATGATGGCACCTTTTTATAATGACTCAAATGTATCCACTTAAGTTTTCCTTTTATTTTAACTGCAGTTGGTGTCCTTAGCAGGACATCATATGGTCCTTCCCATCTGGGTGTCAACACCTTCCAGTTAAATCTTTTAGCTAGTACTTGATACCCTGGCTGGATGTCAGGATTTAATGATTCCACAGTTAGTGGTATCTCCTGCACCTCTGTCATCTGTAAATGATACTTAGTAATAGCATGAGTTAAATTCATCAAGTAGATCTGCAATTCGTTATCTATTCCATGTAATTCTCTAAACTGACTAAGCTTCGTCTGATAGGGAGCCTGTAGCAGCCTTCCAAAGGCAACTTCTGCTAAAGTAAGTTTAGTTTGCCTATGGGGAAGGGTTCGTATTATCATCTGAGCAATTTGGGAGCATCTACACCCAGAGTCTGCCCGATTCTTGTGTCAACTTAGCTAACTATGTTTTTAAGGTACCATTTGCTCTTTCTACCACTCCTGTTGATTGAGAGTGTTTGGGGCAGTGCAGCTGTTGCTTAATCCTTAAAGCTTTGCAGAGTTCTGCATTTATCTGAGCAGCAAAATGAGAACCATTGTCACGAGAAATTGTCTGTGGAACAACCAAACCTAGATATAATATCTCTCAACAAGCATTTAACTACTGTTTTTGAATCTGCGTTTCTGCAAGGACAGGCTTCCACACATCTACTAAATAAATCAACAATAACTAACACATATTTATAACCATTATTACTGGGCAATTGAATGAAATCTAATTGTAAATGGATAAAAGGTCCCCACATCAAGGGAGTATAGTATTTTCTTGCCTTAATTACTTTACCTGGATTGTTCCATTGGCATATATGGCAAGTCTTTGCAATTTGGTCTGCTTCTTTATGTAAGAACTCCCAGGAAAATAGAATTCTGTCAACTAACCCCCGCCTTTGCCAGTGTGTGCCCACACATGCAAACCTTTAAGGGAATGGGTACAAGTGTAGGTGGCACAACGATTCGCCCAGCTGGAGGGGGCCAAATTCCACTAGAATTCTGCAGGCAACCGTCCTTCATCCATGATGCTTGCAAATCCATAGCTTAGTTTTGCAATTCAATAACTTCTTCTGTAGACAGAATAGACAGGTGTTGTAGCTGTGAGGCCTGTAAGGGAGAGTCTTCAGGGGGAACTAATAAAACTGCAGGAGACAGAGGAGCTGCTTTAGCTGCAGCATCTGCACGAGCATTTCCTTTGGCCATTTGATCAGTTAACATAGTGTGAGCTGCACACTTAATAATAGCTATCTGTTTGGGTAATAATATGGCAGATAATAAACATAGGACAAGATCCTCATGCTTAATGGTGCCACCTGATAAAGTCAAGAATCCCTTATTCTTCCAGAGCTGTCCAAAATCATTAGCAACTCTAAAGGCGTATCTAGAGTCGATATAGATATTAACCATCTTTCCTGCAGCGAGAATGTAAGCTCTAGTAACTCAACCGCCTGTGCAGACAAACGAGAAGGCAGTCATCCAGACTCCAGTATTTCAAGGTCTGAATAAACACTATATCCTATCATATTAGAACCATCAAAGCCTTTGGTAGAACTACCATCTGTGTAAATGATTAAATATGGATTCTGTAATGGGGTCACCTTCAAGTCAGCATTATCTCTCCATGAGGCAAGCAAAGACTTATTTTTCCTTTCTGTAGCTACCTCCTTCCAGATGCACCATGCCCCATATTCTTCTGGCTCAACTTGCTTTTTCCCATATTTTTCCTTCCACACCAATACATTCTGAACTACGTATAAAGCTAGACTACCTTCTTTTCGAAAAGGGAATGGACTGTCCTTTGTTTCCTTGGCCCACTTAGAAAAATAATTTACTGCTCTCTTTTCATGGCTTTCCTCAATTATATCCTTGGCAGTTCTTACTACTGTTGCAACTTTTCTCTTTGCACCGTTAGTCAGTCCCATACTTATATTTTATAGGGAATTAATCTTCCCAACCTGCGTCGAATTACCTGGGACCTAATTGTGTGTCCAATTATCTGGGATGCCATCAACTTACACCTGCTTGGAGTGAGGGAGGAGAGACAACAGTCAGCAAAGGAACTAACAAGGTAAACTTACCTTGGTGGCCACTTTAGTTCATTTGCAACTTCATCAATCCTCTTTGTTTGCTCCCAGATGTTGTCAGTCTATTGGCATCCCACTCTCATCGTCAAGTTTATGTCAAAGATGATACAACTGGGTTCTTTGAGGACCACACAAACACATTCTTGTAAAGCAAACAATATCTTTTTCTTGTACAAGGGCTGGTTTTCCTACTGACAGCAAGGTAATGATACCCTAACTGTCAGTCTGAGAAGAGTAAAGGGTTATAATACACACAGTATTTATACATATCTGGATGGATGCAAATCATTCCCTTTGGTAGTTGGATCAGGCAATGTGCACATGACACACAGGCACAAAATAGTGACAAGATTTACAGAGAACTGAACAAACAAGATGTGGATAATGAGATTACAATTTCAATGCATTCACCCTTAGTTAACAAATATGCTTCCACAATTCTATTTGAATGGATTCCTGTGCATGAAAGAAGTGAACAGGACAGATTTAGAAGCAGTTGGCTGTATGTCAGGAAACTCCTCTCAAATAATATGTAGGCTATTTGTATTTTGTTAACCTAACACAAGATGAACCTTGATGGGAGTAAGCACAGGTTATGCATTTCAGCAAAGAAGTCTATTGTTCTTACTTGATCTGGTCTACAAAGGATTCCAAACCCAAAACAATGTGATTAACTCTTAGCTGCCTTCTGAAATGGCTCTAGTAAGGAACTCAGTTCAAGGGAAATTAAGGATGGGTGATGAATACTTCCCATGGAAAAATAAGGACAGAAAATCATAACAGTTAACTTTGGTGTATTGTCTGAGAGGATATTTTAAAGATATTTTAAAAAGATGTGGCACGTTTTTAAGCAAGTGAGGAATGAGGAGCATATGAAAGAACAAAAAGGAAAGGAATGGGTTGCTACGTTATATCCCACATGTTATGCATGTGGTGTACTTTTAAGAGATATGCTCATGATATCACCACTATATCATAGCATGTGACCTGAGGGTATAATGGTCTCAGATTTCATCTTAACTAGGTCCATTTGAAGCATAAGATGCTGATGGAACCATGCTACTGTTCTTAACTGAAGAGTTTAATATTTATTCAGTCATGGATGTAAATGGAATGTTTGTAAATGTTAGTGCGCTGTAAAGAATGTATATCATCTGCAAGATACATTGCAGGAATTTGCCTAAGATCATTAGACAGCACCTTCCAACTCTCACCAACTACATTAAGAAGGGCAAAGGCAGCAGATAAATGGGAACACCACTACCTGCAAATTCCCCTCCAAGCCACTCACCATCCTGACTTGGAAATATATTGCCATTGCTTCAGTGCGTCTGGGTCAAATAGCTGGAATTCCCTCACTAGTGGCATTGTGGGTGTATGTACGTCAAATATAGTGACTCAGGACAGCAGCTCAGCACTAATGTCTTGAGGACAACTAGGGAGAGGCAATAAATGCTGGCCCAGCCAGTAATTCAATGAATAAATAAAAACAAATTATCTGTTGGAGCTTTCAATACCATGCTACCTTTGTCCTTCTTTATGTTTCAAATGATAACATGAGCATTACTGCATCAAGTAAAGATACCCCACTAGAGGTAAAAAAAATTATGGTGGAGAGCAAGAGCAGTTCAATTTTAAAGAAAAATGTCCGACGCAAGGCAAATTCAGACATGGTCAGGACTATCTAATAGATAAATTATTTTACTAAGACTCCTAACTACCTTATAGGGACCACTGAATTTTTCTTTCAGGGGCTTATCTTGTAGAGGCAAAAAAATCAATACTTTGTCTCCTGCTAGAAATGTTCTAGTCATAACATGCTTTTCTGCTATTTTCTTCATTTTAATTTGTGAAGGTATTAAATGCTCCTGCATGACTTACTATATGCCTGTAATTCTTTCTAGAAACATGGACATGTAATCCAACATTGACAACTTATGTTTTTATCTTTAGAAGTTTTCCTTAATCAGATCTAACGGACATCTTATCTGATGGCCATAGATCAGTTTGAATCAACTGAACCTGGTAGATTCATTTGGAGAATATTTTGTAGAAAATAATAAGAAACCTAATGCTTTGTCCCAATTCTGTGGAAATTTACGATAATAGGCTTCAATCATTGTTTTGGGAGTTTATTGGTATCTCTCCAAAATTCCCTATGTTTGTGGAAGATTGGCAGTATACTTTTAAAATCCAGATTGATGATTATGTTGAAATATAAAAGCAGTTTTTACAGCAACGAATATGTTCGTTGGCTCTGAATAGCTAATCCTATCTTTCTGGAGTGGTAAATTGCTCCAGAACTTTAAAAATAATTTTTATTTTTAAAGGACATTTTCCAGTTGTTGTGTTGGGGGGAATCTGAAGGGAAATCGTGGATGGTTCAAACCACTCCAAGATACTAAAACTGCCTACCACTACTATCTTGAACAAGCACCAATCCAATCACAACTCCCTATTATCTGTTTTACTGTTCCTGTTCTCTCATCAACTTCCTGCAAACACTCTCAATCTATCCTTCAAACTACTTCTCCCATTCAGCTTGAAAATTTCACTTTGTTAACTATCAGGCTATTACGACATCTGGAACCACTTGAAACTTTAGTCTCATTTCATTGAAAAGTAAACATAGACATATGTACATCTGTCCCCTTTTAGCTGTTCCTACGTGACATTGAGTTGCCACAATGCTGCTTGATACCCTTCATATTAGTTGTCTACTTTTGGATTTGAAAAGTATTTTTATAGTTGCATTCCATTCCTGTGACTAACCCTCTCCAATTACCCAGTCTGGAGACTAGCACTGATGCATCCTGTACCAGTGGCTGGGTTCTACCATGCTGAAAATCTCCTGAAGTAGGATTTAAACCAGGCATTACAGCTCATGGGTAGCAGAGCTACCTACTGGGCCATCTCAACTCCAGGATGAGTCTTATACATTCTGGAAATATTAATATATCAATCATGCAGGCCCTGATTTTTAAATGGAAAATCAGTGCTCCAACCTAATGTTTGGTGTTCATATGCTCTGGTCATAATTTTCCGGAGTTTAAAGTTGCAAACCTAATCATCCTGGAGGCTGCCATCAAGGTGTTAGTTAAAGAACTTTAATGGAGTGTGGATTCAGAAGGCATGTTCCCTTTGCTCTACATTGAAACTGGGGTGTTGAGTTTTGTGTGGGGGCTGCTGTCAACCACTCCACATCTCCTTCTTTTCTTGAATTTAACCCAGATCGATGAGGTTTCAAGCTAACGTTTTCCTCTTTGTGACTGCTGCACTTGTTGCCTGGGGTGCCTGTAGTCCTCTGCAGCACCCTGCTTGTATTCCAACGTTGTGATGGGATTAATGGAACAGTACCTAGTGCATTTGTTTTAGCTCAAGTTCAGCACTGACACATACCCAAACCAAGCCCAAATTAAATCTCTAGGCTGAAACTTCAAATATGAACTCTCAGTGATTTATATAGCATCATTGATGGTGATAAACTGGCTCAGGACTGATAGACTGTCTTTAAGCTATATCTGTGAACTGTCAAGGGCTGTTATTCTGAACTTTTTATTTCTCTTTTTCTAATATTTTTTCCTAAGAATTTGTACTGAAGAATCTGTACCTGGGTGCCTTGATGGCGAAATAAGTAGCAACTTGTGAAATTTTCACTATACTCATTTGAGTACATGTGACTTTAAAACTAATTGAGTTCAATTCAATTCAAAATGAAAACCATTTCTTTAGCTGATATTCCACGTAATAAGAAATTGGAAATAAGGTTTAATTAATCTGCACTCTATCAAGCATTAATGGAGTTGCAGATGGGATTTGGATGCTCACTTTGCTTCCTCTTTGTGAGAGGTGAATAAGCTTCTGTATACCAAGTTACACACTATGATTACAAGATTATAAGCTTATTGCAGTTGCACTTTCACAAGAAGTTCATAGTACATCTTTTGACAAATCAAGCAATTAAGTATAAACGTCAAAAAGAAAAAAAAATGAGTTTTTCAAAATTACTTGCACTAACTAACTTCCAATTTCCAAATGAAGCAATATAAGCTTAGTCCTTATAACTATGAAATGAAAACATGGAATAGTTAAACTCTTAAAAATGAAAATTTCAAAATATTTTTACTCGACTGCAGTAAGTCAATATTACCTTGTCTTCACTCCATTTCTGTTACTTTGGCTGAACGATAATTTTTTTGTTAACCATCACACTACACTATTGGTAGCACAAAAAAACTTCTACAAATCATATTTTATGGAGCACGGCTTTCAGACTGTTTTTACATTACAACTTAACTGGCTACAAAAAGTTTTGAAATGTCTTGATATTTTGGATGAAGCTGTAAAAGTACAAGTCTTTACTTTCTCTTTCCACCTTTCATACTGTATAGGATGGGCCGAAGGGCTTAAAGTTAATGATGATATTCGACAGCTGCATGAGAAGACAGATTGTATAGGATGGGCTGAACAACTAAAATTGTTGATGGTACTCGACAAACTGCCTGGCCTTGGATGAGTCTTGTTAACATTTCTTTTACGGGCCGAAGATGGCACCTGCAACTTGTTTCTCTGTCGTTGTGTTTTGACTTCTATATCTACTTTCTTTGTACTAGCTATTTGTTACACTGTGTAAGAGAGAGAGAGTTTCGTTCCAAGTCGTGGGACTTCACCTCGGCTGGGAATCGTGAACGGTGCCAGGACCGAACCTAAGCCTCCAGATCAACCATCGATCGAGGGGCCCCCGATAGGCAGAAAGGCGTGAGACTTGTTGATTTTTTTTGTAAGGGCATGAGACCTGTTGCTATTTCTCTTTTCTCTTCATTTATTATTACCAATATAATCACTTATTATTACCCGATAAACATTCATATTTAACCAAATTGCTGTTAGATGAGCCTTCTCTCAGTTATATATACCCAAATCTGAAAAGAACCGCTTGGTTACACGCTGTGATGCAAGACACATACTTTTCTCTTAAATCTGTGTCTCTTATAGTTAGAAATTTATCCATGGAAGCAATGGAATCAATGGCCATGACTTTTGCAAATGCAAAATTGTTCACTTTAGCAGGAAGAATGAGAAAGCAGATTGGATATCCTTGTAGATCAGTCAATGAAAGCATGCAGGCAAATGCAGCAAGGAGTTAGAAAGGTAATTGATATGTTGGCCTACATTGCAAGAGGGTTTGAGAGTAGGGGCAAGAAAATCTAACTGCCGGGGGACAAGGCCTTGGTGAAATCATTCCTGGCTTGTTCTGTGCAGTTCTGATCTCCTTACTGAAGAAAATATATACGTGCCATAGACGGGGTGTCGTGAATGTTCACCAGACTGATTCCTGGGATGTTTGGCTTGTCCTGTGAGGACAGAAAAGAGAGAATGGGAGTATGGTATTTGGACAGCGGTTCACTCACAATCATGTTAAATGACAGATTGGGTTTGATGGACCTACTCCTGCTCAGAATTTCTGTTTCAAGGGTTTTAGTTTTAAGTGGAGAAAGACTGTCAAATTCCAAGGATCAAAGATTATTTAGATGTTCCATTACACACATCTCAAAATCAAGAAGGTTAATGGAATACTATCCTTTATTGTGAGAGGAATTGAATAGAAACAGAAGAATGTTATACATCAGTTATAAAGGACATTGGGTGAGACTACACTTAAATACTGTGTACAGCTTTGGTCTCCTTATTTAAGTAATGATGTTAGTTCATTGGAGGTGGTTCAGAGGAAGTTTACTAGATTAATTCCTGAAATGAGGTGGCATGGTGGCTCAGTGGTTAGCGGTGCTACTTCACAGCACCAGGGACCTGGGATTGATACCAGTCTTGGGTGACCATCAGCATGGAGGTTGTATGTCTGCCCTGTGTCTGTGTGGGTTTCTGCCGGGTGTTCTGGTTTTCTCCCACAGTCTGAAGGTGGGAAAATGAGGTGAATTGGCAGTGCTACATTGTTCTGTAGAGTCCAGGGATGTGCAGGCTAGGTGGATTAGCCATGGTAAACACAGGGTTACAGGAATAGGGTAGGATACTTGTCAGAGGGTTGGTGTAGACTTTTTGGGCCTCTTTCCACACTGTAGGGATTCCATGATTGTACAAGTGGGTTGTCTTATGAGGATGGTTTGGTTAGGCAGAACTTGTTTCCACTGGAATTTAGAAGAGTGAAGGGTGACTGTATTGAAGTGAATAAGATCCTGAATGGTCTTGACAAGGTGGATATGAAGTGGAGGTTTCCTCTTGCAGGTGAGCCTCGGACTAAGGCGCACCATTTTAAAATTATGGGTTACCTTTTAGGACTGAGATGAAGAGAAATGTCATCTTTCAGTGGATCGTACAATGTTGGAACTCTATCTCAGAAGACACTAAAGGCAGGGTCATTGAGTATTTTACAGCAGCGATGAAAAATTCTGGTTAAGCAGGCCATCAATGTTTACCTGAAGTAGGTGGGCATGTGAAATTTAAAACTCAAATGACCTTATTGAACAGGCTCAAGGGGCTAACTAGCTCCAATATTGTATGTATGTTTATATGTTTTTAGGTTCTTTCCTCTCAATTTGATAAGCTCTCAAGGCACATTAGGCCACTTAGAAAATCTTCTCTTGAATTTTTAAACATTTGGGCACATTTTCTCCAGTTGGATAAAAACATCAACTGGGTACAGTATGCAGAGCAAAATTGGGACTTTGTAAAGGAACCCAATTGATTTTTCATTCATGGAAGCTTTCACTGCAAATTGCACAAATTCAGGATTAGTTCTCCCAAATGTGGACTCATGAGTGACATGTACAAGATTAGAAACACTTGCTTCAACAAAGAGTCTGTCAACTTTGCAAATTACACCAGCCATATAAATAATGTGGCTATCAAATCAGATCAGACACTAGCAATTCTGTGGCAAGGAACTCATTTCCTGACATCCCACCCCCACCTCTACGCCCCCATCTCCAACATCTTGTACATCATTTACAAGGTATAAGTCAGGAGTATAACAGAATACTGTCCATTTGTGAGAAAGAGTATGCCTTTAGCAATACTCAAGAAATTCGACACCATCCAGGAGTAGCCTTCTTGACACCCTTCACCACCTTAGCCATTCATTCCCATCACCATATCATGGCAGCAGTGTGCGAAGTTGTTTAAGAGGCCTTGTATCAAATCACCAAAGTGTCTTCAATGACACCTTTCAGAATTGGCACCTTTACCATCTGGAAAGGCAAAGTCAGCAGGCAGGTGGGAACAGAACAACCTGCATGTTTCCCTTCAACCTCAGACTGTCCTAACTTGGAATTATATCACTGTTCCTTCACTGTCGCTGTGTCACAATCCTGGAACTCCTTAGCAGAACTGTGGTTTTTCTGTTATATGGTCATGCCAACTCACTGCTTTGTATGAGCTGCTGTTCATGATGAAGATTGTTGGCCAATCTATTTAAATGTAGGAAACTACACGTCCAGCTTGGTCTAGTGTGGTGGAGGAAAACCACTTGCTAGTCTAAGAAGCTATCATAGCTAACAAGACATAGTTTAATACATGCTTGCAACTAGTTACAGGTTATATTACTATGATAGGTACTGTTATGGAGACTTTGAGAAGTACCAAATGCTAGATCTTACTCATAGAGTCATAGACCTATACAGCACGGAAACAGACCCTTTAATCCAAGCTGACCAGATATCCTAAATATATTTGGCCCATTTGCCAGCATTTGGACGATATCCCTCTTAACCCTTCCTATTCATATACCCATCCAGATGCCTTTTAAATGTTCTAATTGAACCAGACTCCACTACTTCCTCTGGCAGCTCATTGTATACACGCACTACCCTCTGTGTGAAAAAGTTGCCCCTTAGGTCCCTTTTAAAGCTTCCCCCTCTCACCTTAGACCTATGCCCTCTAGTTTTGGACTCCCCAACCCCAGGGAAAAGATCTTGCTTATTTACCCTTTCCATGTCCCTGATGATTTTATGAACCTCTACATGTCACCCCTCAACCTCTGGTGCTCCAGGGAAATTAGCCTCAGTCTGTCCAGCCTCTCCCTATAGCTTAAACCCTCTAACCCTGACAACATCCTTGGAAATCTTTTCTGAACCCTTTCAAGTTTCACAATGTCCTTCCTATAGGAGAAGGAGACCAGAATTGCATACAGTATTCCAATAGTGGCCTGACTCGTGTCCTGTACCCCCCCAACATGAACTCCCAACTCCTATATTCAATGCACTAATCAATAAAGGCAAGCATACCAAATATCATCTTCACCATCCCATCTGCCTGTGACTCTACTTTCAAGGAACTATGAACCTGCACTCCAAGGTCTCTGTTCAGCAACATTCCCCAGGACTTTACCACTAAGTATATAAATCCAGCCCTGATTTGCCTTTCCAAAATGCAGTACCTCACATTTATCTGAATTAAACTCCAACTGCCTCTTCTGAGCCCATTGGCCCATCTGATCAAGATCCCATTGTACTCTGAGGTAACCTTCTTCACTGTCTACTACACCTCGAATTTTAGTGTCACATCCAAACTTACTAACCATATCTCCTATGTTCACATCCAAATAGTTAGTGTAAATGACAATAAGCAGTGGACACAGCACGGACCCTTGTGGCACATTGCTGTTCACAGGCCTCCAGTTTGAAAAGCAAACCTCCAACATCACCCTCTCTCTTCTGTCTTCGAGCCAGTTCTAAATTCAAATAGTTAGTTTTACCTCTGTTCTGTGTGATCTAACCTTGCTAACCAGTCTATCATGAGGAACCCTATTGAACGCCTTACTGAAGCCCATATAGATCACATCCATTGCTCTGCCCTAATCAATCTTTTTTGTTACTTCTTCAGAAAACTCAATCGAGTTAGTGAGACATGATTTTCCACACACAAAGCCATGTTGACTATCCCTAATCAGTCCTTGCCTTTCCAAGTGCACGTAAATCCTATCCCTCCTTTGAGATCAGCAGGCCAAGCAGCATCATAGGAGCAGAAAGGCTGATGTTTCAGGCCTAGACCCTTG